>NC_141603.1:28790078-29109578 GCF_047967505.1 Dipteris shenzhenensis | reverse complement strand
TGTGCTCAAGAAATCATGGTCCCACGGCAATGACCACTACTGAAAATAGAACCTAAGATGCTCAAAACATGGGTGCCATTGCATAATCGCACTTAGCAAGAAAATCTACAAATATCTCTCTTTTATTGGAACTCCAAAATCCCAACCGATGAGTGAGAAATGGGAGTCAACACTTATCGAGTGTGATGTGGCATAAATCTAAGGTTTCAAAACCTTAGAATGAAAAATGCATAACAGAGAGACGAAATCCATTACACAGAGATCTATAACTCTAAAAATACTACACCGAATCATGCAAGAGCTAACAGTTAGGGGTTTTTAGGCGTCTGAAATGCAATGGGACAGATGATTTTGGAAACCGTGGTCTCAATCATTGGATCCAACACACAGCTTGAATAACGTTTTTGGAATCAGAACTATTTGTAAACTCCACCGGAGTGTGAATTATGAGCAACATATAAGTTTTAGGACCTCCTGAGTCCACCGGAACTGACAGATCTACAAATGGTTGCTCCAAACTTGAGTTCCAACACCCGGGCAGAAAAAACGTAGAAACTGGCATAGTGAGTCAAAAATCCAATGAAATGATCCCAGGTTTAAGAATGAAGGTGTTTCCAAGCTCCTGAAGTGAAGTGGACACCAAAAGCAAGCAATAGTTGCCTCTACAAGTCAATACGCAGTCTCTGTCGTCAAACAGAATAGGGAAAAGCTTTAAAAATGTCTTTTTCTTTGAAAACACTTAACAGGCTCTCAAAACCAATTCACAAAACCAAAGTGACTTTTCAAAGGTTCCTTCAAGGTCTCTGCGCACTCGGATGCAAGTAAAATCACCCTCAATGCTTCCCACAGAGCTTCTCCTTCCTCCCACAGAGCTGTTGAGCTTCCAGGCATTCATGCACGCTTAGCTAGATTACCCGGGCTCTGATACCAGTTGAGAGTGCTCTCAATGGAAGCAGAATGGAAGAGGGAGAGAGAGAAACAGAGAGCCACACAAGTTTTGGGGGGTGCAGAACACCCTAATCTTCTTTTTCATTCATTTATATATGTGTTTGAGTATTGTACATAACCAGGGTAAAGGCACAGTGACCTTTAACCCTCACAAGATGACCCACACTTTGTGTTGTAGTGTACCAAACCCAACCACAAGGTTGAGGAATCAATTAAGGATCAATGGGGAGCAACGTATAACAAGTAGGATGTAGTTGGAGCTATTTGGTAGAAAAAAAACATCCAAGAGAGGCCACAATAACATGGTATTCATTAATTTTGGACTTTTCCTCCGTTTTTGGATAGAGCCCAAAAATCCTTCCCAAATGAAAAGTAACTTTGTAACACTAACTTCCCAAATGAAAAGTTAACTTATGAAGCCCAAAATTCCTTCTCACATGAAAACTTAAATTCCTAACACTATCTTCCCAAATGAAAAGTTAACTTTCTCTGAGTATCCATTCCAAATAAAAAGTTTGTTTTTCACTCTATAATTTTGCAAGGAAAATAAAAAAAATAACTTCAAGAAACCTTCCCATATTAAAAGTTTACTCTCCGGAACTATCATTTTGACATAAAAAGCGTATTTTTCACTCTCCATGGAAAACATTTAATTGTGCGCTAATAATTCAATTTGATCAAAATACATTTAAAGTTATTAAATTAAATCCATGAAAAACATTTAAATTTCTAATACATTTAAATTTGTTAAATAAAATCCATGGAAAATATTTAATTGTGTAGTAATCATTCAGTTAGACCAAAATACAATTATAGTTATTAATTTAAATCCATGAAAAAAATTAAACATTATACGTATAAGGAAAGAGTGCATATACACAAACTTAAGACATTTAGAGAGGGAATATACATGAGAGAAGCCTCTTTTGAATAGCAATAGCTATGCTTGCAATTTCACATTATCATATGTTTACAAGGAGCATTGCTCTCAACAAGTCTTTGTACAAAGAGGTACAAAGGAGCTAACAAGTACCACCCATGGCATACCCAATCCTATGATGGACTTCAATTCAAGGTTGTTATCATAGAAATTCTTCATTTTCCATAGTGAGCATCTTTAAGAACTCGTGTATGTGGGAAATACTTGGTTCTAGTAATCTTATTTATTCTTCAACCTCTTGAATTCCATGATACTATGATTGTACCTGTGTGTGGAGTCCTAGGGCTACCCTAATCCAACCACATAGGAAATTGTCCTGAGGTCTAAGGGGAGAAGATATATCTCACTAAGTGCAAGACAACTACAAGATGTCATCATTGTAGTATCAACCCGCTATCACTCAGACTACCACAACCAAGGCCACATCCAAAGCCAGTACCAAGGTTTGTGCACCCATTCCAAAAGAAAGAATGTAGGATTCAATCTCTAGTTCCCCTAGTACCATCACACCATAATGCTTCATGCATTATACATGTACTCAAATTCAAGCACTTCAAGACAAAACAATATGGGAACAAAACGTACAATCTAGTTTCTAGTCTCATTAATTATTGATCTAATAGGTGTCTTTTTCATTACAATATTTCCATTTAACTATGGCCTCAAACATAATCTTTCATGGAAGGACATAAAAAACAAATGGAGTTTGACATAGGACCACAACCCCAACCAAGGTTTCCTTTCCAAAAAATTCCTTATAATGAGTCATTTGATGAGTCCCATCCTTTCCAACATGAATTACAATAAACCCGTTCTTTCTTAGTGAATAATTCCAAGGAAAACATTTGAGTGCTATCTCTTTCACCAAAACAAAGTAAATAAAATTTAAAACTTCTACTTGGCCACGTGGTGACCATATGCAAAAGAAGAGAAAAAAAACAAATGCACAGAAAACCTGGTCATCGCCAGTGTCACGCCGCCGCTACACAGCTCCCATGAAAGTAGTCTTTGAGCAGTTGTCTCCATTTTTTATGATGCCGGGTACAATGCCGAAGAGTGTGAGAGAAGAGGCAGCAGAGCTGAGGTGGGAGAGAGTGGCAGGAGCGGAAGTTTGCAGCTAGTGTGGGCCGAAAGTGGAGAAGGGAGGCAGTCCTGAGGTCCGAGAAAAGAGAAGGGGATATTCGACAACAGAGCACCGCCCGGAGTAGCAGCCATGAGAGGGGGAGTGGACGGAGAAGAAGTGGCCCGCCTGTCACACATGAAGGAAAGGGGTGGGAAACATCAGAAGGGAAGCCGGGAAGTGAGGCTAGTGGAGAAGGAGTTAGAGCTAGGAGAGAGAGCCCCCCCATCTCTGCGTCATCCATCTCTGTGTGTGAGGGGGGGAGGAGATTCTCAAAAGAACTCTTGAGTGTGAAGCTCAAGGGGAGAGCAAATTCTTGGCTGCTCTCTCAGAGAAAAGGTGGTGGAGGAGAGTGGTCTCCCAAACATAGACAGTAAGGGGGGTCCAATAGGCTATATCCATGTGTCCTCTCTCTTATCCTCTCCATCACCGACTCAGCCCAAAGTCCTCAAATGATCTACAACCATCCCAACCACAAGGATTGAGGTCTTCACCATGAGAAAGCGCTTGTGAAATGCATAACCAAATCCCCCAAAAGTGCATCCTATAGCACACAATGATGCTCCCATTGAACAATATGTTAATGCAATGCCCATCCCAAATGAAAGTGAGCCCCAAAGTAAATGGTATGCAAGAATGCAAGAAGGTAATGCAGCACAAAGGAAAATGCAATGCAGTCACAATCAATTGTGCCTAATGCAAGGATAATGTTAGTGTGTGCCTAGTGCATACACAAAAAAGAATGTCCATGCCAATGACGATGGCAATCCTCTCCACTCCTTAGCCACTCAGTCACAAATTTACAAGGGATCCTCTGGGCATACACCCACCCCTCTTACCACACTCAGCTCATAGAGAAGGTAACCCAATCTTGCACCCATGGCTCATGTCTCATTTAGGCAAGACGAGACCTCTTTGCGACATATGCTCGCACCACAAAATATCAAGGAAAAGATGGATAACCAAACTCGATGGTACCAATATGAATGCCTTAGTGCATCATGGGCAAAGTGTGTGCATACCACCCCAGTGCATGCATTAGTGCAAAATCAAGTGGACTATGCAGAGTCCAACCATAGTGAAAGGCAACGTGTAGTGCATGTGAAAACTTGTGATTAGTCCAGCCCCAAGTGCTCATACTGGTAGCTCTCAAGGTAGATTGGGACCCTCCTATGTCATGTGACCCAAGGTAATAACACTCAATCGGTAAGCCTACTCTCTGACCTTGCCCACAACCAATTACCACGACAATCCACTCCTCACCAAATGATGATGCCATCTCGCCATTCACTCAAGCGATCACCATCCCCACTTAACTCACATGATAATCAGAACACACTAACCCCAAAACCCCATGACAATTCCATAGAAGAATGTAACCACATCACATTGCAACACCTGCAACTTAATCAAAACTCACAACAATTAGCAGCACATGTTACATAAAACCTTCAAAAGCTCACAAAAAACACACATCGAAAATTTTTTTTTTGAAAAATGCAACTACTAAGCAAAGACTAGGTATCACACTATGGAAACCTCTGAAACCAATTCATGGTTTGGGACCCATTCTTTTTTTATACAATTAGTATACAATGTGTTATTACTCATATTCTCCTTCATACCCTTTGGCTCATATCATACCGCTCTAAATGTTGTAGCTCTTCCTTGATCATCCCTTTTCACATTGATTTGCAACCCGGAACTTTGCATTCTCATATTCATCATTTGATGGATGAATTGCAACAAAACAATCATCTGATATATCTACTTGTCGCATGAACTCTCTCTTCGTTGGTCCATAGTATGTGCATGGGAGTGCTGATTTGAATTCATTTCCAAAGACTTGAGCTGGTGGTGGGTGCAAATCGTTATCAACATTTGGCCAAAACAAATCTATGCATTCTTCCTCAATGTGTTATGCTCTGTAGTACCCTCGGATAAATGGATATAAAAGTACTACATGTTGGCAGATTCATTGTGTAGAACTGCGAACATACTACTGTGAATGCAATAACACAGAACAAAACATGAATCCAGAACAGAAGCCATAATAATAAGGAAACATGAAGAACATACTCATAACATAAGTATACTCAAAGGTTTGATCATATTCTAATATCCAAATGAATGAATTCCTATCTCTAATATCCACAAGTCAGATAGTTAGGAATGTGGTCAGACTTGAACATACGTAAATACAAAGTGTCATATCTCAATATGCTCAACAACTAAAGCGCTTGATATCCCCACCCTTAATCTCTTAATTATGGATTAATTATGATGTAACATGCTCGCATTTTGTCAAGATACTTTATCAATTTATGTGTCCTATTAATTACAATAGTAGTGTTTTCCCTCCAAGAAGCCTTCCAATAAGGAAATCTCTAGAGCATTTCCTCTTTGTATGCAATAAAAGCTTTTAAGCCTTCTATTTCACACTTAGACTTCTTGCTGAAATCTTGTATAGGAGCCCATTTTGGTGACATTTCCTTGCTCAGAATTGAAGTTAAGAGACTATAAGATTCTTTAGGTTCCCATTTTATATCATGAGAATATTGTTGTCATTGCATTATTGGTTTTCCCTCTAGAATGCTATATTCAAAATTTTTGGACTTTCTCACTTGTTTTGGACTTTTTCCAAAACTTGGTAAAATAAGCCCATATTCATGTACTAGACACTAAAATAAGAGGTTATTTGCATCAAATATGATGATCTCAAATACTACAAACATGATTATATCATGATATTCCTTGTAGAAGTTATGTTTAGCTTCTCCCCACGTGCTTTATCTTTTCCCACGTATTCTCTCCTCCACTTTCTCCCTCATTCCTTTCACTCCAACTAGGTTTTGGGGTAAAGGGCAGTGTGCCCACCCACTTGTACATGGCCCATATATACTCATATATATATGATAGAGGAATAAGATAGAGTAGCTTTTTCTCTCCTTATCCCTTTGTGTGTGCTCTCCTTTCCCACAACTGGTATCAGAGCCCACGGCATTCAAACTGCGAGGAGCTTGGTAAGAGGAGCACGGGCACTACTTCGAGAGATCTACCGAGAGCTTTGGAGAGCTCGATTCTCTCATTCACAGGGAGATTTTGGGTAGACATCATCCAGATCTATTTGCTTTACAACGCAACTGCAAGAATTACTTTGGATTATCTTCCAGCACTCCAGTGCTCCAGCACCCATCCACGGGCATTGCTAGCTAGACGATAGAGCTTCGGAGCTCAGAGGCAACTTGGCTTGAGAGCACTATCTTTGTTGATGTGCTGCTACTGTGCAGGAGCTTGGAGATGCAATCGTTGGTGGCTATGCAGTTTTTTTGTTGTAGGCTGTGTGAAGATAGTGGGAGAGAGGGAAGGAGTCTCACTTGCAGCTTTCTCACATACACAATGGGGGAATACACACAAAGGTGGAGGCTGAAAAACAGTTTTCCTCTTCTTAGTTGTGAAAGCCAAAAAGAACTCTAGTACAAAGAAATAGAAGAACCCTATATGTGGGTCTCAAAACCAAACTCAACTAACTAAGGTGGCATACTAACTGAGCCACGAACTAGTGTAGATAAGGATAGTTGTCATCCAGCTATTATTCGTGGGCGGTGTACCAACCGCATCTGTAGCTAACAAGTCGGTGACATAAATGCACAACGATCACCCTGGCATATCGCGAGTGGAGCTCGATATCTCAACACTCCCCCTCGAGCTCAATCCCAATTCCTGCACACCAAGCAGGTCTCTGAACTTGCGCAGCTTCTCTGTGCCCAATGCCTTCGTGAATATGTCAGCTACCCGATCCTATGTGCTGACATAAACTAGATCAATAAGACCTAGTAAAACCTTCTCCTGCACATAGTGATAATGCACCTCAATGTGCTTTGTTCTAGCATGATAGACTGGGTTATTTGCCAAGTGTATACTGCTCATGTTGTCACAATAAATGACAACTGGACCATCTGTAGACTGATGCATATCATAGAGTAGCTTATGCAACACAAGCTACCTCACATGCAGCCATTGTTGCACCCCTATACTCAGCCTCTATGCTCGACAAGGCAATTGTAGGCTGTTTCTTGCTGCTCCAAGTGACTGCAACACTCCCAAAAGAGAACACATATCCACTGGTAGATCATCTATCAGAAATACTACCAGCCCAATCAGCATCAGTGTATCCATGCAACTGTATCTGAGAACCCCAGCCTCATAAAATAGTCCATACTACAATGTGGACTTCACATACCTGAGTATGTGTCTAGCCGCATCCAAATGCGGTTTCCTTGGAGCCTGCATAAACTGACTTACCAACCCAACAACATAGCTCAAATCTGGCCTGGTAATAGTCATGTAAATCAAACTTCCTACTATGCATCTGTACATAGTAGGGTCTTCCAGAAGCTCACCTGCATCTGCGCTCAGCTTCACATTCTGCTCCAAAGGAACTGAAATAGGCTTACAGCCTGTCATCCCATATTTGGACAGCATGTCCAGTCCATACTGCCTCTGCAAGAGCTGTATCCCACTTGGTGATCTAATCACCTCAATGCCCAAGAAATAACGCAGCTCTCCCAAATCCTTCATCTCAAACGTCTGCCTCAATAGCATTTTCACATGAAGGATATCTTCATCACTATCACCTGTGATGATCAAATCATCAACATAAATGACAAGCAGCATAATCCCTTTCTCTATTTTTCTCACATAGAGTGAGAAATCTGCCTTGGAAATCTGAAAGCCAATAGTGACAAGATACTGTCCTATTTTGTCAGACCATGCTCTAGGTGCTTGCTTCAAGCCATGCAAGGCTTTCTTCAACCTGCAAACAAACTCAGGATGAATAGCATGAACATAACCTGCTGGCTGCTCCATAAAGACCTCTTCTTGCAAATCACCATGCAAGAAGGCATTCTTTACATCCATCTGATGTAAAGACCATCCCTTTGATGCATCCATAGCAATGGCTACTCTTACGGTTGCCATCCTTGCAATCGGGCTGAAAGTTTCTTCATAATCAATGCCATTTGTCTGTGCAGACCCCTTGACAACTAATCTTGCCTTGTATCTATTCACAAAACCATCTGCATTGTGCTTGATCTTATAAACCCACTTACAGCCAATTGCATTCTTGTCTTTAGGCAAAGGCACCAATTCCCATATAGCATTTGCATCCAAGGCATCCATTTCTTCATCCTTGGCTTTCTCCCATTTTTCATTTCCCATGGCTTGCTCAAAAGAAGTGGGTTCTAGTTCCTGTATCACTTTGACCATATAGGCATAGTGAATGGCTATAAATCCATCATATTTTAGCCTATCCATAGGATATCTAACCCTGGTAGACCTACGCAAAATAGGCTCACTTCAAGGTTCTCTCAAAACATCCCTGGTCTTCCTTACTCCAGGTGTAACAACAGAAGGAATACCCAACGCATCATCAATGCTCTGCTCTGAGCCACTGGATTCACCATCCACATAAAAGTGACCTGCATTCACATCAAACATGGGCTGATCTACCTTCTCTTTTCCTTTTCGTGATACCTGCGTACCACTATCTGCAATACTTTGAGGAGATTCTCCTGATCTCAATCTACCTGTCCATGGCGAAGTATGTGAACCACTGCTAGAGGACACTGCAGGTCCACTGATATTTTGTGATTGCTACTGTGAATTTTGTGCAGCATTACCATTTTGTGCATCTACATCAATCATCACATTTACTGGTTTATACCAGCTGCTCATCTCATAAAAAACAACATCTCTGCTCACTGTGAACTTACATGTAGAAGGGTTATAGCATCTATACCCTTTCTGCTACAGAGAATAACCAATAAAGACGAACTTTGCACTCTAGGAGGTCAAATGCCCAATTTGACATGACACTAGGGCCAAACGTGAAGAGAAAATGTAGGAATGTGGCAGATAGCAATATGTGCAACTATTGGATGGGCCCCAAAAGTGTATAACTCTTACCCTAGGTGGTGTGCAAAGGATTACCAACTTTGATCAGCATCGAATACCAAATGTGCACTCTAGGAGGTCAAATGCCCAATTTCCCATGGCACTAGGGCCAAATGTGAAGGGAAAATGTAGGATTGTGGTAGATAGCGATATGTGCAAGGATCGGATGGGCCCTAAAGTTTGTACGGCTATTATCCTAGGTGGTTTGCAAAGTCTTACAAAGTTTGATACGGTGTCTGATGCCCCATCAAACTTTGTAAGACTTTGCAAACCACCTAGGATAATAGCCATACAAACTTTGGGGCCCATGCCCATCCAACATTGGCCCATATCACTATCTGCCACATTCCTATATTTTCCCTTTTCACATTTGGTGCTAGTGCCATGTGAAATTGGGCATTTGACCTCCTGGAGTGCACATTTGGTATCCAATGCCCATCGAGCTTTGTAATCCTTTGAAACCACCTAGGATAAGATCCATACAAAGTTTGGGGCCCATCGGACACTTGCACATATTGCTATCTACCACATTCCTACATTTTCCCTTCACATTTGGCCCTAGAGTGCACATTTGGTGTCCGATGCCCATCAAACTTTGTAATACTTTTCAAACCACCTAGAATAAGAGCCATACAAACTCCAGGGCCCATCCAACATTTGCACATATCACTATCTGCCACATTCCTACATTTTCCCTTCACATTTGGCCCTAGTGCCATGTGAAATTGGGCATTTGACCTCCTAAAGTGCACATTTGGTGTCCGATGCCCATGAAACTTTGTAATACTTTGAAAACCACCTAGGATAAGATCCATACAAACTTTGGGGCCATTGGACACTCGCACATATCGCTATTTGCCACATTCCTACATTTTTCCTTCACATTTGGTCCTAGTGCCAAATGTGAATGGAAATTGGGCATTTCACCTCCTAGAGTGCACATTTGATGTCCGATGCCCATCAAAATTTGTAATCCTTTGAAAACCACATAGGATAAGAGACATACAAACTTTGGGTCCCATCCGACATTTGCACATATCCTTATCTGCCACATTCCTACATTTTCCCTTCACATTTGGCCCCAGTGTCATGTGAAATTGGGCATTTGGCATCCTAGAGTGCACATTTGGTGTCCGATGCCCATAAAACTTTGTAATATTTTGCAAACAACCTAGGATAAGAGCTATAGAAGGCTTGTTGCCCATCTGACATTTGCACATATCGCTATCTGCCACATTCCTATATTTTACTTTATATTTGGCCCTAGTGCCATGTGAAATTGGGCATTGGACCTCCTAGAGTGCAATTTAATGTCCGATGCCCATCATGCTTTGTAATCCTTTGAAAACATTCTAGGATAAGAGCCATATAGACTTTGGGGCCCATCTAGAATTTGCACATAATGCTATCTGCTACATTTCGACATTTGCCCTTGACATTTGGCCCTAGTGCCTTGTGGAATTGGGCATTTCAACTCCTAAAGTACACATTTGGTGTCCAATTCCCATCAAACTTTGGAATCCTTTGCAAACAACCTA
Organism: Dipteris shenzhenensis; assembly: GCF_047967505.1. Classification (NCBI taxonomy): domain Eukaryota; kingdom Viridiplantae; phylum Streptophyta; class Polypodiopsida; order Gleicheniales; family Dipteridaceae; genus Dipteris; species Dipteris shenzhenensis. Next base: position 29,099,077 of record NC_141603.1, on the reverse strand, counting down.
GGATAAGAGCTATAAAAAACTTTGGGGCCCATCCGACACTAGCACATAACGCTATCTGCCACATTTCTACATTTTCCCTTCACATTTGGCCCTAGGGCCAAATGTGAAGGGAAATTGGACATTTGACCTCCTAGAGTGCACATTTGATGTCCAATGCCCATAAAACTTTGTAAACCTTTGCAAACCACCTAGTATAAGAGCCATACAAACTTTGGGGCCCCCATCCAACACTTGCACATATCGCTATCTGCCACATTCCTACATTTTCCCTTCACATTTGGCCCTAGTGCCATGGGAAAATGTAATACTTTGACCTTTTAGTGTGCAAATTTGGTGTCCTATGTCCATCATAATTTTTAATACTTTGTAAACCACCTAGGATAAGAGCCATACAAACTTTGGGACCCATCTGACACCTGCACATATCGCTATCTGCCACATTCCTACATTTTCCCTTCACATTTGGCCCTAGTGCCAAATGTGAAGGGAAATTGTGCATTTGACCTCCTAGAGTGAACATTGGGAAATTGTTATCCTTCACAGACCACCTAGGATAAGAGCCATACAAACTTTGCAGCCCATCCCACACTTGCACATATCGCTGTCACATTCTTACATTTTCACTTCACATTTGGCCCTAATGCCAAATGTGAAGGGAAATTTGGCATTTGACCTCCTAGAGTGAACATTTGCTATCCGATGCCCTGTGAAGAGAGTGGGGGAGAAGGGAGGAGTCTCACTTGTAGCTTTCTCACACACACAATGGGGGAATATACAGAAAGGTGGAGGCTGAAAACAATTTTCCTCTTCTTAGTTGTGAAAGCCAAAAGAAGTCAAAGTACAAAAGAATAGATGAACCCTATATGTAACACACTATTCAAAATTTTTGGACTTGTGTAAAGTCCAATTTGAGAAATGGACTAAAAAATAGTCCAAAAATTTTGAATATACTAGTAATGTTGTTTTTTGAACTAGATTTGCCAAATCAAAACAAAAGATTTAATGATTAAGTACTAAGAACATCAATGCATAACCAAATCTCTTACAAAGGTGGTCTACATAAACATCTTCATAACTTCACAAAAATCTCTCACAAAGTGGTCTACATAAACATAGAAAGGTGGTGTACATAAAGCCCTTAGAAAGGTAGTGTAGATAAATCCTTTTATGTGTAAGTAGTGTACATATACACCACACTTGGTATTAAAAAACACCGTTAACTATAAAAATACATTTGACATAAAGTTTAAAATACACCATTAAGTATAAAATGGCCCTCATAAACAATCTTTATACACAATAATGAGAGTAAAGAAATAAAAAAAGTAGTAAACTTTTTATTAGATATTCGCTTTACATAGAAGTTCAAAACTTGTGATTACAAAGCCGTTAGCCATCATGTTACTCAGTACCAATTTCCTCAATGCCAAGCCCTTGACTACCAGGGTCCTGACTAATAGGCTGCTCTAAGACTGGAGTCTCACTAGCAAGGTCCTTAGTAGTTTGCTCTTCAGTTCCAAGCACCTAACTAGTAGGCTGCTTTAGAGTCTCATGACCAAGTTCTTGGTAAGTAGGGACCTGCTACTAGGTTCCCGACTAGTAGGCTGCTCTAGAGTCTATAAGGTCATGGTTGAAGAACCCTCTATGCCTCCTGGTAACTCCTCCTGGTCATGCTTTTCCTCATCCATACCTTCTTTGAGTAAGGCTTTCTTGCTTGATCCACTTGCCTCTATCCTTCACCCAAGATCGATCCACTTGCCTGTCCTTTACCCAAGATCAAGGGTGCCTTCCTCACTTTTAATTTTAAGGGAAGTGCTTCCACCTCTTTAGCCTTACCTTTTCCTGTGACGTGCTGTACTACTATAACTTCTTGCTGCTGCGAGCCTTCTCGTATGATGAGTGGAACCTCCTTGACTCTAGTTGACAATTGATCACCCTTATTCTTTGTGCGGATTTCTTCTTACCGTAAGTCATCGGATGTAGAGCTTTCATCCTCATCATCACCTGAGCTAGAATCATCACCCTCAGACTCACTACTCTCTTCTTTGACATTTTCCTCTTCAAAGAAGGTAGTGCAATTGTAATATGTGTCAAAGAACTCAATTTGATGGGGGGTATCAATGAAATTTACATTTCTACCTTGGCATAGCAATGTCTCAGGAGCAGAACCCATTCGATACAATGCTACTTCCCACCCATCATTCAATAAATTCTTTGTCATCTCTAGTATCACATTAGGATCCATCGGCTTTCTGTAATCCACCATTGCTGCATCAAGCTTAACCTTATTGTCCTCAAAGTAATGAAGCTCGAGAGTCCTTAAAGGAATTTGGATTAGATTGCCACCACCCCTCGATAAGAAGCACATCAAGAAAGGCTGCAAGACTTGAATGGCAGTGCCTTCCAAGACAGTCATATGATTATGTAGAACTATACCATGGTATACTTTTGAAAGTAAATACCCAAATGCAGATGTCAAACTCGCATATAAGGCATCCCTTTGTGATTCTGTCACGAACAGGACTAACGTTGATCTTTTCTTATCTGCCATAGGACCTTCTACGATAAACCGCACAAGTTCAACTATCCGTGACATTGCAAGGTCTTGCAATTCATCTATGAAAAATATGCATGGCTTCTCCCAAGCATGACCGCTCATTGTTATGAAATGCTCTGTATCAATGCCATTGATGTGTGCAAATTTCATTCTCTGATAGCAAGATATCATAAGAGAAGCTGAATGGAGAACCATCATCTAAACCACCAATTGCTCTACCTTGGGTAGTGGACTGCAAGGCCTTTTTCTTGATGTCCATATATTTTGTCTCAACAACCTTTGGCATTTTAGCTCTTAGATCCTTTGTTGGTGCGGCATCTACATCCATTGAAGCCAACCACTTTCTAGCCCATGTCTTATCAAGGAGTTGACCTAGGCTAAGTGCTTTCTTCCTATCCACATCAATTGACTTGCCAGCTAACTCATCATCAGATTTCAATAAAAATAATAGTGCCGAGAGAGCAGCCTCACTTTGCATCATTTGGGTGACCACTTCATCTAAGTTGCTATGCTTGCTCTTCTTTCCAAAGAAGCAGTTACCACTTAGGATCTTCTTGCATACTTCTTCTGTTATTGCATCTGGAACAAACCTTAATGCTCTCCACCAAACAATAGACATCGGTTTCTTTATTTCTTTCCTCTGAGTTGCAATGTGCTCTGGTGCCTCAAAGGATATCTTCCCTGTTTCATATGCTTGGCAAACATCCACGATGCTCTGAAACACTGAGTCCTCATGGAAGACAATGCAAGTAACATCCCTGTATCTTGAAACGGCGGTGTTCAAATCCTTTGCCTCAACCTTATTACCTGGTATGCCTTACATATTGCTTACAACACCTTTCAAGCATCTATAGAACCGAGTCCTCTTTGCCATGTACTCAGATGTAGGTCTCCTGCCCTTCACTGTTTGTGGCTTTCCACAGCCCATCCATAACTCCCTTACCTTTATCAAGATCTCAGAAAGAGAAGAGCTTTTTTTCAACCTAAATGTCATCCTTTCTGATTCTAGAATGTACTTTGAGTCATCGTTAAATATGCATATATGACAAATGACCCGTTGAAACTTTTCCATCCACTCAATCTATGGCAAGTTTCCTTTTCTTCCCTCATCAAGGGCAATCCTGCAAGCTTCACAAAAGTGTTGCCCATCAATGGGCTCAAACCTGCATCTTTCCAAGAATCTATTCTTTGCCAGCATGTATCTCTTCTCGATGTCACTCCCATATCAGCTTTGGTACAAAGCCTCTCCACGAACAAAGTCACTCCTTCTAAAGTTCTCAAAAGCATCAAGAAAGTCCATGCGCTTTTGAAATGTGACATCAGGCAATGTAGGATCATCTTCTTGAAGTCTCTTAAATGCCATAGGACGAAGAGTGATATTAGTGGCAACTGGAGTTCTTGTTTTCCTTGTATCTTCATACAATTTGCGTGCAAATATCTTATCTAGCTTTCTTTGATTTGTGAACAATGAAGCTCGATCAATAAGCATTGTGGCCACGCTGAATTGTGAAAATCCCCAAATGTATCCCTCATCCTCTGGAGGATGTAAGTCTGCCACACTTATAGAAAAGTCTTTAAGACTTGTATCTTCTTCTTGTGGATCCTCCTGTTCATCGCTATCCAATTTTTCGCCTGGTTTTAAATAGCCTACACTTGAACGATCTGTACATGGAGTAGGAGTTATTTTTGCTCTCTTTCTGGGAATAGCTATAGAACTTGAATCTACTCCACGATCACTCCTTCTTGTTCCTGTAGTTGTAGCAGTCGATGGTATAGGTACAGTTGGAGATACTATAGTTACACTTGCCGAAGTTATCGGAGTTACCGCCACAGATATTGACATTACTTGAGGGTTATATGTTATAGATGGCATACTTACTGCTGCTGAAGGTACAACACTACCACTTGGAAACGCATCCCACATTTTCTTTAATGCTTCTAAGGCACTAAGTAATTCTTGGGATCCCTCAATTGAATCTGGTAACGGCTTCAAGAAGTACTTGTGAGTAACTCGTAACTTGTAAACCACCTCATCATTCTTTTCTTTGCACACAACTTCTATCAAATTATTTTTTTTAATGTTGATGTTTGCTCGGGGGGGTCACTATATATAAACCCTCTATACCACGTGCGTTCAAGGCATATTTCTAAAATCCCTTATCTGTGTAAAATTTTCATTAATAAATGTACCCCTTTTCTATACAAATCTGTAAATTTTTTCCAAAACTATTTTAAATAGTCCCTTATGTATATTTATTTCTGTAAATTTTAGAAATAAAAAATATCCTTTTGTTGAACTCACGTGATAGGGTTACATATGATGAGTGACCCCCCCGAGGATGTTTGAGACCATGCCACCATTTCTTACTACCTCTGTAGAATATTTCGCGCTTGATATATTCTCTACAGTGATCACCAAAAAATACTTTGATTTGCGCTCCATAAAATACCAAGCATGTTCAAGGTATTTGAAAGACACCTTGGAACCAAAACTGGAAGCCATAGTTTTCTGAAAAACAATAAAAAATAAATAATGAGAATTACAATGATTTTCAAACTCAAAATATTAAATAAATTTTTAATTAAATATTATTTTAAGTTTTATTTATTTTTAATTTTTAAAATAAAATAATTTTTTTCTTTTTTTAATTATTTTATTTTAATTAATTAGTTTATTTTTATATTTAAATTTTAATATAATTTTTTAATTTTTTTAAGTTTTATTTATTTTAACTTTTTAATTTTTTAAGGGAGGGGGGCAGGGCATGGGGAGGGAAAGGGGCGAGGGAGGGGGAGGGCGCGGGGGAAGGGGGAGTGGGAGGGGCAGGGCGACGGCAAGGGAGGGGGCCCCTGTTGCACACGCAATAGGTGGGGGATGGGATCCCCCACCTATTGCGTGCACAACAGGTTAGGGGATCCCCCACCTATTGCAACAGGTGGGGGATCCCCCCCTCCCCCTCCCCCTCCCCGCCCCCACCCCCTCCCCTTCCCCTGCCGCTGCCCCTCCCCTCCCCCACCCCGCCCCCTCCCCTCGCCCCCGCTGCCGCCCCGCCCCCTCCCCTCGCCCCCTTGTCACTCCCCCTCACCCCCCTCCCCCCACCCCCTTCCCCTCCCCCGTGCCCGCCCCCTTCTCCCCCGTCCCCGTCGAGCCCCACCCCCTTCCCCTCCCCCTTCCCCCCCGTCCCCGTCGGCTCGCCCCCTCCCCCTCCCCCTTGCCCCCCGCCTGCCCTGCCCCCTTCCCGTCCCCTTCCCACCCCGGCCCCTTGCCCGCCCCACCCCCTTCCCCTCCCCCGCGCCCGCCCCCTTCCCTCCCCCTTCCCCCCCGTCCCCGTCGAGCCCCACCCCCTTCCCCTCCCTTTTCTCAAATCCGATCCTTTTCTCAAAAACTTGTGTGTACGCAACAACTTAAAAAACCATTTTTGCATTAAATCTTTTTTCCCACAAATTTTCCTCTTTACCTCAAACTCTCACAACCCCTCCCTACCTATTGTGTATGCAACAACTTCAAAACAAAATTTAATCATAAATCTCTCCAAAAAACTCCTTTTAAAAAAAAACAATCTATTACAAATTTTTCTCTCAACCTCAAAACCACTCAAACCCTACCTATTGCGTATGCAACAACTTAAAGACAAAATTTAATCATAAATCTCTCAAAAAAACTCATCAATAAAAAAAAACAATCTATTACAAATTTCTTTCTCAACCTCAAAGCCACTCAAACCTCCCTACCTATTGCGTACGCAACAACTTCAAAAGAAAATTTAATCATAAATCTCTCCCAAAAACTCCTTTAAAAAAAAAACAATCTATTACACATTTCTCTCTCACCCTCAAAACCACTCAAACCTCCCTACCTATTGCGTACGCAACAACTTTAAAACAAAAATTAATCATAAATCTCTCCAAAAAACTCTTCTCATGACACTTTATTACAAATTTCTCTATCAACCTCAAAACCACTCAAATGTCCCTACCTATTGCGTATGCAACAACTTCAAAACAAAATTTAATCATAAATCTTTCCAAAAAACTCTTCTCACGATACTTTATTAATATAAGAAATCCATTTATAATATTTTTACTCCATAATATAATAAATTTTTATTAACTAATGTTAAAATATAATTTTGCTAAAAATATATATTATTAATCTATAAATTAATATAAATATTATATAAATAAATATATAAATACATTAATTAAAAAAATATAACTTGAAAGGGAGGTCTTCTAGCATATGTGCTTTATATAATACTTACTCTTAAAACAATGAAGAATTAGTGAATATATTGCTATTCTATAGATTATTAACTTAAAAACTAATATAAATATAAATTAATTATTATATAAATTTTAATAAATATATAAATAATTAATATTATACATTAATAACATTTAAAATTATGTAGATTATATACTAATAATCTTTCAATTTTAAAAAGTAGTCAATAAAAGAATTAAATTAATTTAAAAAATAAGAAAATATTAAAATTTACACACTTACTTTTAGCATGTATGCTTTTATTCCATGTGTATAATACTTGTTAGTTAGTCGAAGAATGAAAAATTAGATAATGTATTTGTAAGGTAGGTATTTAAAACCATAGAATCTAGAAGACTACAGTATCAATGCATCCATATCATTTTTTTACTTTAGCAACCATCAGATATCCATGATTCCATGTGTATAATACTTGTTAGTTAGTCGAAGAATGAAAAATTAGATAATGTATTTGTAAGGTAGGTATTTAAAACCATAGAATCTAGAAGACTATAGTATCATTGCATCCATATCATTTTTTTACTTTAGCAACCACCAAATATCCATGGTATCCATTATATGGAATACATATTTCTTCGAATATTTCTTATCACATACTTTTTCATTTCTTCTCATACACCATGAAGCATGAATGTAAGAAAATATGAATCGGTGTGCTTTTAGCCTATGTACTTGTCCCTAATTAGTAGGATACTTTGACTAGGTAGGCTTGTAACTACTTAAAGTAAAGCCTTTGCAAAGGATCGTACCTTCTGATACACCATGCAGCATGAATGTAAAAAAATATGAATCGGTGTGCTTTTAGCCTATGTGCTTGTCCCTAATCAGTAGGATACTTTGACTAGGTAGACTTATACTTACTTAAAGTAAAGCCTTTGCAATGGATCGTACCTATAAACAAAACACTTTGGAAAGCATATAACATATAGTCTATATATATCTAAACTAAATACTTTAGAATGCAACAGGTTGGGGGATATATCCAACTTGTTGCACAAATCAAGAATTTTTCTTATTTGTGCAACAATTTGATATACAATTGGGGAATATATCCAACCTACAACTGAAAAATTTTCTTAATTTGTGCAAGGTTGGATATACCCCCAACTTGTTGCTCGAGCAACAAGTTGGGAGGTATATCCAACCTGTTGCACAAATCAAGAATTTTCCTTATTTGTGCAACAGGTTGGGGGTAACCCCCAACCTGTTGCTTGAGCAACAGGTTGGAGGCCTGTTGTTGGATATATCCCCCAAGCAATAGGTTGGAGGCCTGTTGTTGGATATATCTCCCAACCTGTTGCTTGAGCAACAGGTTGGAGGGTATATCCAACGTGTTGCACAAATCAAGAATTTTCTTGATTTGTGCAACAGATTGGATATACTCCCCAACCTATTGCTCAAGCAACAGGTTGGGAGATATACCCCCAACCTGTTGCTCAAGCAATAGGTTGGGGGGTATATCCAACATGTTGCACAAATCGAGAATTTTCTTGATTTGTGCAATCAAGCAACAGGTTGGGGGGTATATCCAACCTATTGCACAAATCGAGAATTTTCTTGATTTGTGCAACAGATTGGATATACCCCCCAACCTATTGCTCAAGCAACAGGTTGGGAGATATATCCAACAATAGGCCTCCAACCTGTTGCTTGGGGGATATATCCAACAACAGGCCTCCAACTTGTTGCTCAAGCAACAGGTTGGGGGGTACCCCCAACCTGTTTCACAAATAAGGAAAATTCTTGATTTGTGCAACAGGTTGGATATACCCCCAACTTGTTGCTCGAGCAACAAGTTGGGGGTATATCCAACCTGTTGCACAAATCAAGAATTTTCCTTATTTGTGCAACAGGTTGGGGGAGCAACAAGTTGGGGGTATATCCAACCTTGCACAAATTAAGAAAATTTTTCAGTTGTAGGTTGGATATATTCCCCAATTGTATATCAAATTGTTGCACAAATAAGAAAAATTCTTGATTTGTGCAACAAGTTGGATATATCCCCCAACCTATTGCTTGATATATCCAACCTATTGCACAAATTTAAAAAATTCATTAAATTTTGGTTGTATTTTAGGGTTAAGGTTTAGGGTTTAAGATTTAAGATTTAGGGTTTAGGATTTAAGATTTAGGATTTATGATTTAGAGTTTAGGGTTTAAGGTTTAGGATTTATTGTTTAGGAGTTTAGGATTTAGGGTTTAGGAATGAAATGTTTAAAGTTTAGGATTTACGGTGGTTAAGATGTTTTGGTATTAATTATTTAAAGTTTAGGATGTAGGGTTTAGGTTTAATGCCTTCTCTGCTAGTTTTTATATAGAAGTTATTAAGTAATAATAAGCTCAATGATTATTTATTATGTTCATTTTGAGTTGCTAATCTACTTTTATACATAAAACAGGTATTCACCCTAATAGAGGGTGTGGATGTGGTGTTATATAAGAAGAATGAAGTGGTGGCTTTTGGACGAATTCATAGTCTTGATCCTATGAATGTGTGTCATTTCCAACGTTGTGGTGAGAGAAGATGTGAAGTGATAATCACCAACGTTGTAAATTCTGAAGTACATTTAAAATATCCACATGGAGACTTTGAAACATTGGGAGATATCTTACAATGTGACATATTTGATATGCAAGCACACAGAACACTGTGGGACCAAGACGAAATTGTTCCAAAGACATACTTTCAAGATATCAAGAAAAATTATTTTTAGGGGGAAAAAGTAGAGATGTTATCTTGCTCCGGAGAAGTTTTAGCAATTGGCAACTTTAAGGGCTATGCTCAGAGTTTTCTCTGTATAGTGGAGATAATTAAGTTGACTAGTGTAGGTGTCATTCAAAATGCAATGGATAGTACTTTACAATTAGACGTCCATAATACTACGTCTCAACTACAAGTTCATAGTACTTGTAAATGGGGGTTAGCTTTCTTGAAATCAAGTTTGCCCAAGATAGTTTCCTTCAATGTCATGGAAGACACAACGGAATATTATCAGAAGAAAAAGACCATAACACAAATGGGATCCAAATTGATAAGAAGCTATAGTAGTAATCAAGAGTATCATAGTGGCATGCTCACAGGTATTGAGGACATTATAGTAACAGATGTTGATGTAGAAAAGGTTTCTTGTGTTGCAAGTGACTCAAATATACTCATTGGTATAGAAGACTTGTCTTGTGTTGCAAGTGACTCGAACAGGCTCACTGGTATAGAAGACTTGTCATGTGTTGCAAGTGACTTAAACAGGCTCACTGGTATAGAAGACTTGTCCTATGTTGCAAGTGACTCGAACAGGCTCACTGGTATAGAAGACTTGTCTTGTGCTGCAAGTGACTCAAACATGCTTATTGATATAAAAGACTTGTCTTGTGTTGAGAATAATAAGATGTGTCCACAAAGAAAAATACACGCAAAGATCGACGGGATCATGATTTCACGATCAACGTTGTACAAAATTTGGCGTAGAGATTTTTTCCATGTCAAGACACCATCAAAGCAAAGGATGTCAAAATGTAAGACATGTGATGAATTAAAAAATGCCATTGAACATAGTAAATGTGAGCAGCAGTGAGGAAGATATATCAAATGGTGATCAATCCATTTACGTCATGTGCAGGATGCTCGAAAGTTGTATGCTTCTTGGAGAGAGGAAGCTATTTCACATGTCGATAAGTCCATGTGCATCACCATTGATGGCATGGACCAGAATACAACCACTTTGCCATGATATAGATGTATCCCACCAGCATTGGAGGGAAAATGTGGACCTTTCTTATTGCTCTCATGATTGATAGTTTGCATGACCATGATACTAGTCAGGTTGTTACATCAATCATGAGAGCAATAAGAAAGGTCAGAGATGCTCACGGGTGTTTACCTAACACATTGCAAATACAAGCTGATAATTGTTGGAGAGAGAACAAGAATAAATATATATTTGCTTTATGCTCTATGCTGGTTGGTTTGAAAATATTTGAAGAAGTGGAAGTTGGCTTTCTTCTTGTCGGCCATACACATGAAGACATAGATCAAATCTTCAGTGTTATCTCTGGTGAGTTGAAGGCAATGGATGTTTTGACAATGGAGGATCGTTTCTTTTGCAAGCATCCCTCATAGAGTTGTTTTATTGTATATCTTCTCGGGAGATTTTTCAATGGCTTTGGTTCATACCATAAAGCTGTAAATGTTATAGGAGTTCCCTTGTCATCCCTTTCTATCTTAGCAACCTTTGCAACCCAAATTGGGCCACCTTGGTCATCCAACTCTGAACCTGGATCAGATGCCCAAACTGCAACAAATAAACCCTCTTCAATCTCATTAGATGGTATAAACTCTAGTAAAGGTTTGTCTCCCTTCCTGCCACAATATTTTCGAGGTAAAAGGCATTCCTCTGCTTCCTCCATATCTACTAACATATTTATATCCAAAGGAAAACTTGGTGACCTAGCTTGTTCCGGCCAAAAGGATTCAGAGTATTCAATGCTCATTAAGTTTTTCTTGTCTTTCTAAAGATTGGATAGGTGCTTCAGTTGATTTAATTATCTCCAAATTCTTAGGTTGATTGCTCAGGATATTTTTGCATCATACTTTGAAGATGTTTAATGAAGGCCTTCAAGCCTTTCATTTTATCTATGTCAAGTGATTTGCTTTTTGCAAGAACAAATCTAGTTTCCTCCAATGGAATTATTCGTTCTAATAAAGCATATGACTCACTCCATAAATGATCTCCATCTACTGAGTAGTGCTTCCATTGCATCACTGGAATATTGTTATGCATGTGAAACCAAAAGTAGTGTGGATTTGTGTGTCCTATTAGGGCATCATCTCCTATTTGTAAATGTGGCTCTATGAATGCTCTCCAATCTACCATCCTCTCTAAGATAGCCACCTGCAAACAAACTCAAGATGAAGAGCATGAATATAACCTGGTGGCTGCTCCATATAGACCTCTTCTTGCAAATCGCCATGCAAGAAAGCATTCTTTACATCCATATGATGTAAAGACCATCCCTTTGATGTAGCCATAGCAATGAATACTCTTACAGTTGCAATCCTTGCAACCGGACTGAATGTTTCTTCATAATCAATGCCATATGTTTGTGCATACCCCTTGGCAACTAATCTTGCCTTGTATCTGTCCACAGAACCATCTGCATTGTGCTTCACCTTATAAACCCACTTGCAGCTAATTGCATTCTTGTCTTTAGGCAAAGGCACCGATTTCCATGTAGCATTTTCTTCCAAGGCATTCATTTCTTCATCCATGGCTTTCTACCATTTTTCTTTTCCCATGGCTTGCTCAAAAGAAGTGGGTTCTGGTTCATGTATCACTTTGACCATATAGGCATAGTGAATGGCTATAAATCCATCATATTTAAGCCTATCCACAGAATACCTAGCTCTAGTAGACCTGCACAAAATAGGCTCACTACCAGGTGCTCTCAAAACATCCCTGGTCTTCCTTACTCCAAGTGTAACAATATAAGGAATACCCAACTCATCATCAAGGCTTTGTTCTGAGCCACTGGATTCACCATCCACATAAGAGTGACCTGCATTCACATCAAACATGGGCTGATCTACTTTCTCTCTTCCTTTTTGTTATACCTACATACCACTATCTGCATTGCTTTAAGGAGATCCTCCTGATCTCAATCTACCTATCCATGGTGAAGTATGTGAACAACTACTAGAGGACACTCTAGGTCCACTAATATTTTGTGATTGCTGCTGTGAATTTTGTGTAGCATTACCATTTTGTGCATCTACATCATCAATAACATTTACTGGTTTATACCAGTTGCTCATCTCATAAAAAACAACATCTCTGCTCATTGTAAACTTACGAGTAGAAGGGTTATAGCATCTATACCCTTTCTACTGTAGAAAATAACCAATCAAGATGCACTTCTCAGCTTTTGGATCCTCCAACTTGGATCTCAACTCATCTGGCACATGAACATAGGTAATGCAACCAAAAACTTTCAAATGAGAAATATCTGGTTTCCTACCAGTATACCTCTCCTTTGGTGTCATGCCATGTATTGCTACAATGGGAGTCCTGTTCATTATGTAGACTGCTGTAGCAACTGCTTCAGCCCAATAATAATCTGGCAGGTCTTTTTCGTTGAGTATGACATGAGATGTGAAGATTGTGGGAGAGAGGGAAGGAGTCACACTTGCGGCTTTCTCACATGCACAATGGGGGAATACACACAAAGGTGGAGGCTGAAAACAGTTTTCCTCTTCTTAGTTGTAAAAGCCAAAAGAACTCTAGTACAAAGAAATAGAAGAACCCTATATGTGGGTCTCAAACCAAACTCAACTAACTAAGGTGGCATACTAACTGAGCCACAAACTAGAGTAGATAAGGATAGCTGTCATCCAGCTATTATTCGTGGGCGGTGTACCAACCGCATCTCCAGCTAACAAGTCGGTGACATAAATACACAACGGTCACCCTGGCATATCGCGAGTGGAGCTCGATATCTCAACACTCCCCCCCGAGCTCAATCCCAATTCCTGCACACCAAGCAGGTCTCTGAACTTGCGCAGCGCTTCTCTGCGCCCAATGCTTTCGTGAATATGTCAGCTACCTGATCCTCTGTGCTGACATAAACTAGATCAATAAGACCTAGTAAAACCTTCTCCCGCACATAGTGATAATGCACCTCAATGTGCTTTGTTCTAGCATGAAAGACTGGGTTCTTTGCCAAGTGTATACTGCTCATGTTGTCACAATAAATGACAACCGGCCCATCTGTAGACTGATGCATATCATAGAGTAGCTTATGCAACCAAGCTACCTCACATGCAGCCATTGCTACACCCCTGTACTCAGCCTCTGTGCTCGACAAGGCAACTGTAGGCTGTTTCTTGGTGCTCCAAGTGACTGCAGCACTCCCAAAAGAGAACACATATCCACTGGTAGATCGTCTATCAGAAATGCTACCAGCCCAGTGTATCCATGCAACTGTATCTGAACCCCAGCCTCATAAAATAGTCCATACTGCAATGTGGACTTCACATACCTGAGTATGCGTCTAGCCGCATCCAAATGCGGTTTCCTTGGAGCCTGCATAAACTGACTTACCAACCCAACAGCATAGCTCAAATCTGGCCTGGTAATAGTCATATAAATCAAACTTCCTACTATGCATCTGTACATAGTAGGGTCTTCCAAAAGCTCACCTGCATCTGTGCTGAGCTTCACATTCTGCTCCAAAGGAACTGAAATAGGCTTACAGCCTATCATCCCATATTTGGACAGCATGTCCAATCCATACTGCCTCTGCAAGAGCTGTATCCCACTTGGTGATCTAATCACCTCAATGCCCAAGAAATAACGCAGCTCTCCCAAATCCTTCATCTCAAACTTCTGCCTCAATAGCATTTTCACATGAAGGATATCTTCATCACTATCACCTGTGATGATCAAATCATCAACATAAATGACCAGCAGCATAATCCCTTTCTCTGTTTTTCTCACATAGAGTGAGAAACCTGCCTTGGAAATCTGAAAGCCAATAGTGACAAGATACTGTCCTATCTTGTCAGACCATGCTCTAGGTGCTTGCTTCAAGCCATACAAGGCTTTCTTCAACCTGCAAACAAACTCAGGATGAGTAGCATGAACATAACCTGCTGGCTGCTCCATAAAGACCTCTTCTTGCAAATCACCATGCAAGAAGGCATTCTTTACATCCATCTGATGTAAAGACCATCCCTTTGATGCAGCCATAGCAATGGCTGCTCTTACGGTTGCCATCCTTGCAACCAGGCTGAAAGTTTCTTCATAATCAATGCCATATGTCTGTGCATACCCCTTGACAACTAATCTTGCCTTGTATCTATTCACAGAACCATCTGCATTGTGCTTGATCTTATAAACCCACTTACAACCAATTGCATTCTTGCCTTTAGGAAAAGGTACCAATTCCCATGTAGCACTAGCATCCAAGGCATCCATTTCTTCATCCATGGCTTTCTCCCATTTTTCATTTCCCATGGCTTGCTCAAAAGAAGTGGGTTCTGGTTCCTGTATCACTTTGACCATATAGGCATAGTGAATGGCTGTAAATCCATCATATTTCAGCCTATCCACAGGATACCTAACCTTGGTAGACCTGCGCAAAATAGGCTCACTTCCAGGTGCTCTCAAAACATCCCTGGTCTTCCTTACTCCAGGTGTAACAACAGAAGGAATACCCAACTCATCATCAATGCTCTGTTCTGAGCCACTGGATTCACCATCCACATAAGAGTGACCTGCATTCACATCAAACATGGGCTGATCTACCTTCTCTTTTCCTTTTCGTGATACTTGCGTACCACTATCTGCATTGCTTTGAGGAGATTCTCCTGATCTCAATCTACCTGTCCATGGTGAAGTATGTGAACCACTGCTAGAGGACACTATAGGTCCACTGATATTTTGTGATTGCTGCTGTGAATTCTCTGCAGCAATACCATTTTGTGCATCTACATCAATCATCACATTCACTGGTTTATACCAGTTGCTCATCTCATCAAAAACAACATCTCTGCTCACTGTGAACTTACGTGTAGAAGGGTTATAGCATCTATACCCTTTCTGCTGCAGAGAATAACCAATAAAGACGCACTTCTCAGCTTTTGGATCCAACTTGGACCTCAACTCATCTGGCACATGGACATAGGCAATGCAACCAAAAATCTTCAAATGAGAAATATCTGGTTTCCTACCAGTATACATCTCCTCTGGCGTCATGCCATGTATTGCTGCAGTGGGAGTCCTGTTCATTATATAGACTACTGTAGCAACTGCTTCAGCCCAATAATAATCTGGTAGATCTTTTTCATTTAGCATAGCCCGAGATACCTCTCTAATATGCCTGTTTTTTCTTTCTGCAATTCCATTTTGCTGTGGGGTATGACTGCATGAATATTGCTGCTTTATACCATGCTCCTGCAAGAACCTTGCAAACTCATTTGAGAGGTACTCACCCCCTCCATCTGACCTTAGGAATTTTATTTGCAGGCCTGTTTCTTTTTCAACCATAGCTTTGAAAGCTTTGAAGTGCCCAAACACTTCACTTTTCTTTTTCATAAAATACACCCACAGTTTTTTGGTGAAGTCATCAATAAATGTGACAAAATGTGACAGCCTCCAATAGATGCAGCTTTTGTAGTCCACACATTAGAGTGGATTAATTCCAATGGCTTTTTACTCTCTTGAACATGCCTAGGAAAAGGTTTCCTTGCCTGTTTCCCAAATTGACAGGCTTCACAAACCTTGTGTATTTCTGCAACTTTGAATTTAGGCAATCCTGCAACAATATTTTGGGCTTGCATTGATTTTAGTCGCTGTATATTAACATGACCAATGCGTTTGTGCCAGATATCAATATTTGCAACTACACCGGCCCCATGTGCAAACATTGCTGCACTCAATTCAGGCATGTCTGCATCCAACGTAAACATCCTTCCCTTCTTCTTTCCTTTTGTTATCAAGCGACCGTTATTTTTCATATCCTCAACAAAGCATCCATGAGGATTAAATCTAACCTGCAAGCCCTGCTCAACCATTTGACCAACAGAAACTAGGTTCTTGGTGATGTTCGGGACATGAAATACATCAGACAAGTATTTCTTTTTCCCATCCTGCATAGACAAAGGAATTTTGCCAATCTGCACAATAGGATGTACAGTATCATCACCAGTCTCCACAAATCCTGGTTTTTCCATTTTTCTTGCATCCTGCATCCATTCAGCGTGACCTGTCATGTGGTTTGACCCACCCGAGTCAACCTGCAACTCCTGTTTGAGTTGCATTTTCCTGGCTTGCGTATTTGTGCTATACATTTTTGCCAAAGTATCCCATGCCTCCTTTAGCGTATTTGCATCCTGAATATGCACAATCATGGAGTCCGAAATATTGATAGACAGCCAGTACATAACTTTCCTGGCTCTCTCATGCCATCCTTTGAATGCCTGCATTTCCTGTTGACTGGGAACGTTAGGAAGAACAGGTTCTTCTTCATTTCCTATAATGAATTCCCAATAGCCTTTTCCCATCAAGAAATTCGTCATTCTAAACTTCCATGCCTGGAAGTTGTTCTTGTCAAGCTTTTCAGTGACAATCTGTGAAAGAGAATCAGATGCCATTACAGAACACTGCAAAATATTCTGTCACTGCAAAAAACACAGCTTTTGCCTCACACGGGCAGATCTGCAAAACTGACGAGAGTGGTATTTCACCACACAGTCACTTCCTAGTACGATTTTGCATCAACAGGAAATAGGCATGAATCTGCAACTCCAAATATCTCTGCACACAGGCATACGATGCAATTTCTGCGGCACCTTTCCACCGACTAGCCACGCAGTGGTCGCACAGCAAAAAACAGGGCCTTTTTCTGAGTGCCTGCGAAGAACTTCCGCCTTCAAAACGGGCCCCGAAACGGCCTCAAATCAGAAAAATAAAGTCACACAAAGGTGGAGGCTGAAAACAGCATATACTGCGCTCTCGCCACACCGCGAAGGGCGTCTCAATCTGAAACAGTGCACTCCTGCACTTCTGGCTATGCTACCTGCAGAGATTTGCTCCCAAACTCGAAATAGGAAAGCAACACTGGTCCTCTTAACAAGACACCACGAACTTGGCTTGCTTTCTTGAGCTCCTTACCACGAACAAGGCTCTGATACCATGTGAAGATTGTGGGAGAGAGGGAAGGAGTCACACTTGCGGCTTTCTCACATGCACAATGGGGGAATACACACAAAGGTGGAGGCTGAAAACAGTTTTCCTCTTCTTAGTTGTAAAAGCCAAAAGAACTCTAGTACAAAGAAATAGAAGAACCCTATATGTGGGTCTCAAACCAAACTCAACTAACTAAGGTGGCATACTAACTAAGCCACAAACTAGAGTAGATAAGGATAGCTGTCATCCAGCTATTACTCGTGGGTGGTGTACCAACCGCATCTCCAGCTAACAAGTCGGTGACATAAATACACAACGGTCACCCTGGCATATCGCGAGTGGAGCTCGATATCTCAACACGAGATACCTCTTCAATATGCCCATTTTGCTATGGGGTAATACTGCATGAATATTGCTGCTTTATGCCATGCTTCTGCAGGAAATTTGCAAACTCATTTGAGAGGTACTCTCCCCCTCCATTTGACCTTAGGCATTTTTTTTGCAGGCCTCTTTCTTTTTCAACCATAGCTTTAAAAGCTTTGAAATGCCCAAACACTTCTCTTTTCTTTTTCATAAAATACACCCAAACTTTGCTGCTATAGTCATCAATAAAAGTGACAAAAGAATGACAGCCTCCAATAGATGCAACTTTAGTAGTCCACACATCAGAGTGGATTAATTCCAATGGCCTCTTACTCCCTTGAACATGTCTAGGAAATGGTTTCCTTGCCTGTTTTCCAAATTGACAGGCTTCACATACCTTATGCATTCTGCAACCTTGAACTAAGGCAATCCTACAATAATATTTTGGGCCTGCATTGATTTAAGTCATTGTACATTAACATGACCAATGTGTTTATGCCAGATATCAATATCTGCAACTACACTAGTCCCATGTGCAAACATTGCTGCACTCAATTCAAGCATATCCACATCCAATGTAAACATCATGCCCTTCTTCTTTCCTTTTGCTATCAAGCGACCTTTATTTTTCATATCTCCAACAAAGCATCCATGAGGATTAAATCTGACCTGCAAGCCCTGCTTAACCATTTGACCAACAGAAACCAGGTTCTTGGTGATATTCAGGACATGAAATACATCAGACAGGTATTTCTTTTCCCATCTTGCATAGACAAAGGAATTTTACCAATCTGCACAATAGGATGTGCAGTATCATCACCAGTCTCCACAAATACTGGTCTTTCCATTTTTCTTGCATCTTGCAACCATTTTACATGACCTGTCATGTGGTTTGATGCACCTGAGTCAACATACCACACATCATTGCTTTCTTCTGCACTTGCCACAAAATTGGTCATGTGCTGCACCACAAACAGATGCTCATTTCTGTCATCAGCCTGCCTATTAGAGGATGCATAATTGCCTTGCTGCAATTTTCTAGTCATGATGTCATTCTGCTTCTTATAGCAGTCTTTAACCATATGACCCATTTTACCACAGTAGTGGCATTCAACATTGCTGTTTGCATTTTGGCCTCTCTGCCATCCACCACGACCTCTTTGGCTCCCCCTGCCTCTAAAGTTACCATGTCCTCATTGGTTTTCTTGAATTTGTTGCATATTTTGATTTTTGCCATGGCCTCCAAATCGACCTGCTCTACCTCTGCCTCTACCTCTTCTAGCATTTGAGTAGAAGATAGTTTCTTTTGAAGCTCCTCTTGAAGAAGATGCACCACCATTTCTCTGCTCTTTAGAAATTAGAAGAGCAATCAACTCCTCAAAATCAGGAAAATTCTCATGGACGGCAATGGATGTCCAGAATTGTGCATAATCCTTTCCTAGACCATTCAAGGTCACAAAAACTAAATCATCATCTTCCACTGGCGACCCAATGGAAGCAAGTGCATGTGCAATCTTCTATTGGGCATTTGACCTTTTAAAGTGCACATTTGGTGTCTGATGCCCATAAAACTTTGTAATCCTTTGCAAACCACCTAGGATAAGAGCCAAACAAACTTTGGGGCCCATCTGACACTTGCACATATCGCTATCTGCCATACTCTTACATTTTCCCTTCACATTGGCCCTAGTGCCAAATGTGAATGGAAATTGGGCATTTGGCCTCCCAAAATGCACATTTGGTGTTCGATGCTCATGAAACTTTGTAATCCTTTGCAAACCACCTAGGATAAGAGCCATACAAACTTTGGGGCCGATATGACATTTGCACATATTGCTATCTGCCACATTCCTACATTTTCCCTTCACCTTTGACCCTAGTGCCATGTGAAATTGGGCATTTGACCTCCTAGAGTGCTCATTTGGTGTCGGATGCCCATAAAACTTTGTAATCCTTTGCATACATCCTAGGATAAGAGCTATACAAACTTTGCGACCCATCCAATAGTTGCGCATATGGCTATCTGCCACATTCCTATATTTTTCCTTCACATTCATCCCTATAATAAGCATGGCATCTTTGTCGCATCCCAATCTAACAACACCTATGAAATGAAATAAAACCCAAATCCCATGGATGCATCCTATAAACACATATGCTTCTCCCACAATATGTAATTCCCATCCCAAATGAATCATCCCAATGAAATGAAGTGCAAAATGCAGTAAAGAAATGTAGCGTGAAGGAAAATGCAATGCAGTCACAAGCAATTATGCCTAATATAGTAATAGATGTGTGAGTATGATGTAGACATAAAAGAGATGGTAGCCTCTGTCGATGATGATAGCCTCCACTCCCTAGCCACTCAATCACATATGCCCAAGGGTATCTTGGAGCCTACACCCTCCCTCTACCCACACTCAGCTCGCAGGGTGAGGTAATCCCATCCTAATCCCTAAGCTCCTGTCTCATTCAAGCGAGACGGGACCATATGCTCACACCACAAAATATCAAGGAAAAGATGGAGAACCAAACTCGATGGTACCAATATGAATGCCTTAGTGCATCATGGACAAAGTGTGTGCATACGACCCTAGTGCAGGCATTAGTGCGAAAGCAAGTGGACTATGCAGAGTCCAACCAAAGTGCAAGGGAACATGTAGTGCAAGGCAACGTGCAGTGCATGTGAAAACTTGTGATTGGCCCTACCCCAAGTGCTCAAACTGGTAGTCCCTCTCGATGGATTGGGACCCTCCTAAGTCTTGTGACCTAGGGTATAACGCTCCATCGACAAGCCAGGGATCTGACCTTACCCACAACCACTTACCACAACAATCCTCTGCTCACCAAATAACAACGATCATGGATCACTCACCAAAACACTCATGCGATCACCATCCCCACTCAACTCACATGATAATCATAGACACTGAAACCCAATAACCCATGATGATTCCACTACAAATAAGTAACCAAGCTACATCACAATTCTGCAACTCATGCAAAACCTTAATCCCACAATGATTAGCAGACATGTCACATAAAACCTTCAAAAGATCACAAAAAACACACTTCCAAAAGTAAATTTTCAAAAAATGCAATTGCTAAGCAAACCCTAGGTATCACATTGCTGCTATGAAAGAACTTGTCATGACGACTGTTGCTAGAAGAGATGATGCTAAAAGAAAAGAGGTGTTGTCACATAGAGATAGCACTGAGTTGATGTTGTGAAGATTGTTAGTGCAAAGAGAGTGCTTGAAAGAAAGCACATGCCATCTACCCATGGAACAAGCAAGTGATGAGGAGCAAACACCATTTGCATAAATCTTTGAAAGGTAGCAAGAGCATTGGTGAGGACAAATGGCATTCCTTTGAACGTAAATGTCCCACAGGGTGTGGCAAATGTGGTTTTAAGCACATCTTCTTTGGCAATTCTAATTTGATAAAACCCGGAGTAACCATCACAGAAAGTATACATCTCATGACCACTTACCTTCTCAAGAATGAGGTCTTGAAAGGGAAGAGGATGATGGTCCCTCTTGGTGGCTGCATTGAGTTTCTTATAGTCGATGTAGACACGCCACTTGTTGTTTTTCTTTGCGGTGACTACCACTGGTGAAACCCATTTAGTATTGTGAACCAGAACAATAAACCTAGCTTCTACAAGTTTTTGCAATTCTGAGCGGTCTGTAGGGGCCCTAATCTTTGATACTTTTGAGCCACAGGATTCGCATCAGCAGGCTTCAGCTCTATCTTGTGCTCTATGGTAGTCACATGATGGCAAAGGTGGCGGTAGCTAGTTACGAAGAGGTCAGGGAAATCTTTGAACATTTCTAGGAACTCGTCTTTCTCACTTGGAGTGAGGTTTGTGGAAAGCATAGATTCAATATGTTGAGGACTAGCTGTTGCCTTTTCTGCAGGTGGCGGGGTGGGAGACACCCCCATCATGTAAAATTCCTCAGCTAAGTACTCCTCCCCCCCCGTCTGATCCTTCCATTGATTTAGACACCGAGGATGAGAGAGTATCACTGTCTTGCTCCTCTTCTTCTTCTGGTTCCATAGCACCTGGTTGCACTGGGATCTTCTCCTTAGAAGCACCAAAAGACATGTGTTCTGTCTTCCAATAGCTAACTGTATCACTCTTTCTCAACCATGGTCTCTCGAGTATGGCTGGGTAACTCTTGCCTATATCTTCGATGTCCACTACATAGAAATTGATGGTGGTGGTCAACCCATTGACAGTGATGGGAAAATCCTCAATGACTCCTAGGGTGGCGAGACGTCAACCATCTACTACCTTGATTTAAGTGGAGGAATGCCTTGTGCATTCCAAAATCAATTTCTTCATGATTCTGGGCACCATGATATTACATGCAGCTCCCCCATCAACACACACACTTTTGACATGACAATTATCTATGATGACATCTACTGTATGTGGTTGCCGATAAATTTCTTCAGAGATAGAAGAGACCTCTCATACCTTTCCCTTTTTCTTGATCCTCCTTGTTGAGAGCCCTTGCTGCAGCTCACATCTCACCTTAGGGCTTAATGCTATTAGTTGAGGGATTGGATGCTCAAAGACCGAATAGTCTGTGAAGATAGTGGGAGAGAGGGAAGGAGTCTCACTTGTGGCTTTCTCACATGCACAATGGGGGAATACACACAAAGGTGGAAGCTGAAAATAGTTTTCCTCTTCTTAGTTGTGAAAGCCAAAGGAACTCTAGTACAAAAAGAACTAGAAGAACCCTATATGTGGATCTCAAACCAAACTCAACTAACTAAGGTGGTGTACTAACTGAGCCACAAACTAGAGTAGATAAGGATAGCTATCATCCAGCTATTATTCGTGGGTGGTGTACCAACTGCATCTCCAGCTAACAAGTCGGTGACATAAATGCACAATAGTCACCCTGGCATATCGCGAGTGGAGCTCGATATCTCAACACTTCCCCTCGAGCTCAAACCCAATTCCTGCACACCAAGCAGGTCTCTGAACTTGCGCAGCTTCTCTGCACCCAATGCTTTCATGAATATGTCAGCTACCTGATCCTCTGTGTTGACATAAACTAGATCAATAAGACCTAGTAAAACCTTCTCCCGCACATAGTGATAATGCACCTCAATGTGCTTTGTTCTAGCATGATAGACTGGGTTATTTCCCAAGTGTATACTGCTCATGTTGTCAGAATAAATGACAATTGGCCCATCTGTAGACTGATGCATATCATAGAGTAGCTTATGCAACCAAGCTACCTCACATGCAGCCATTGCTGCACCCCTGTACTCAGCCTCTGTGCTCGACAAGGCAACTGTAGGCTGTTTCTTGCTACTCCAAGTGATTGCAGCACTCCCAAAAGAGAACACATATCCACTGGTAGATCGTCTATCAGAAATACTACCAGCCCAATCAGCATCAGTGTATCCATGCAACTGTATCTGAACCCCAGCCACTGCAATGTGGACTTCACATACCTGAGTATGCATCTAGCCGCATCCAAATGCGGTTTCCTTGGAGCTTGCATAAACTGACTTACCAATCCAACAGCATAGCTTAAATTTGGCCTGGTAATAGTCATATAAATCAAACTTCCTACTATGCGTCTGTACATAATAGGGTCTTCGAGAAGCTCACCTGCATCTGTGCTCAGCTTCACATTCTACTCAAAAGGAACTGAAATAGGCTTACAGCCTGTCATCCCATATTTGGATAGCATGTCCAATCCATACTGCCTCTGCAAGAGCTGTATCCCACTTGGTGATCTAATCACCTCAATGCCCAAGAATAACGCAACTCTCCCAAATCCTTCATCTCAAACTTCTGCTTCAATAGCATTTTCACATGAAGGATATCTTCATCACTATCACCTGTGATGATCAAATCATCAACATAAATGACAAGCAGCATAATCCCTTTCTTTGTTTTTCTCACATAGAGTGAGAAATTTTTTCAGACCATGGTCTAGGTGCTTGCTTCAAGCCATACAAGGCTTTCTTCAACCTGCAAACAAACTCAGGATGAATAGCATGAACATAACCTGCTGGCTTCTCCATAAAGACCTCTTCTTGCAAATCACCATGCAAGAAGGCATTCTTTACATCCATCTGATGTAAAGACCATCCCTTTGATGCAGCCATAGCAATGGCTACTCTTACGGTTGCCATCCTTGCAACCGGACTGAAAGTTTCTTCATAATCAATGCCATATGTCTGTGCATACCCCTTGACAACTAATCTTGCCTTGTATCTATTCATAGAACCATCTGCATTGTGCTTGATCTTATAAACCCACTTACAGCCAATTGCATTCTTGTCTTTAGGCAAAGGCACCAATTCCCATGTAGCATTCGCTTCCAAGGCATCCATTTCTTCATCCATGGCTTTCTCCCATTTTTCATTTCCCGTGGCTTCTGGTTCTTGTATCACTTTGACCATATAGGCATAGTGACTGGTTGTAAATCCATCATATTTCAGCCTATCCACAAGATACCTAACCCCGGTAGACCTGTGCAAAATAGGCTCACTTCCAGGTGCTCTCAAAACATCCTTGGTCTTCCTTACTCCAGGTGTAACAACAGAAGGAATACCCAACTCATCATCAATGCTCTGTTCTGAGCCACTGGATTCACCATCCACATAAGAGTGACCTGCATTCACATCAAACATGGGCTGATCTACCTTCTCTTTTCCTTTTCATGATACCTGCATACCACTATTTGCATTGCTTTGAGGAGATTCTCTTGATCTCAATTTGCCTATCCATGGCAAAGTATGTGAACCACTGCTAGAGGATGCTACAGGTCTTGATATTTTGTGATTTCTGCTGTGAATTCTGTTGCAGCATTACCATTTTGTTGCATCTACATCAATCATCACATTTACTGGTTTATACAAGCTGCTCATCTCATCAAAAACAACATGTCTGCTCACTGTAAACTTACGAGTAGAAGGGTTATAGCATCATATACCCTTCTGCTGCAGAGAATAACCAATAAAGATGCACTTGTCAGCTTTTGGATCCAACTTGGACCTCAAGTCATCTGGCACATGAACATAGGCAATGCACCCAAATACTTTCAAATGAGAAATGTCTGGTTTCCTACCAGTGTACATCTCCTCTGGCGTCATGCCATGTATTGCTGCAGTGGGAGTCCTGTTCATTATGTAAACTGCTGTAGCAACTGCTTTAGCCCAATAATAATCTAGGTAGATCTTTTTCATTTAGCATGGCCCGAGATACCTCTCCAATATGCCTATTTTTCCTTTTGGCAAGTCCATTTTTACTGTGGGGTATGACTGCATGAATATTGCTGCTTTATGCCATGCTCCTGCAGGAACCTTGCAAACTCATTTGAGAGGTACTCTCCCCCTCCATTTGACCTTAGGCATTTTATTTGCAGGCCTGTTTCTTTTTCAACCATAGCTTTAAAAGCTTTGAAGTGCCCAAATACTTCACTTTTCTTTTTCATAAAATACACCCAAAGTTTTCTGCTGAAGTCATCAATAAATGTGACAAAATAGTGACACCCTCCAATGGATGCAGCTTTAGTAGTCACACATCAGAGTGGATTAATTCCAATGGATTTTTACTCTCTTGCACATGCCTAGGAAATGGTTTCCTTGCCTGTTTTCAAAATTGACAGGCTTCACAAATCTTATGCATTTCTGCAACCTTAAATTTAGGCAATCCTTGCAACAATATTTTGGGCTTGCATTGATTTGAGTCGATGTATATTAACATGACCAATGCGTTTATGCTAGATATCAATATTTGCAACTACACCGGTCCCATGTGCAAACATTGCTGCACTCAATTCAGGCATGTCCGCATCCAACGTAAACATCCTGCCCTTCTTCTTTCTTTTGCTATCAAGCGACCGTTATTTTTCATATCTTCAACAAAGCATCCATGAGGATTAAATCTAACCCGCAAGCCCTGCTCAACCATTTGACCAATAGAAACCATGTTCTTGGTGATGTTCGGGACATGAAATACATCAGATAGGTATTTCTTTTTCCGATCCTGCATAGACAAAGGAATTTTACCCAACCTGCACAATAGGATGTGCAGTATCATCACCAGTCTCCACAAATCCTAGTTTTTCCATTTTCCTTGCATCTTGCATCCATTCTGCATGACCTGTCGTGGTTTGATGCACCTGAGTCAACATACCACACATCATTTCGTTCTTCTGCACTTGTCACAGAATTGGTCATGTGCTGCACCATAAATAGATGCTCATTTCTCTCATCACCCTGTCTACTGGAAGATGCATAATTGCCTTGCTGCAATTTTCCATTCATAATGTCATTCTGCTTTTTGTAGCAGTCTTTAGCCATATGTCCCATTTTTCCACAGTAGTAGCATTCAACATTGTTGTTTGCATTTTGGCCTCTCTGCCATCCACCACGGCCTCTTTGGCTCCCCCTGCCTCTAGAGTTACCACGTCCTCCTGCATAGGACTGGTTTTCTTGAGTTTGTGCATATTCTTATTTCTACCACGGCCTGCAGATCGGCCTCCTCTACCTTTGCCTCTACCTCTTCTAGCATTTGAGTAGAAGACAATTTCTTTTGAAGTTCCTCCTGAAGAAGATGCACCCCCATTTCTCTGCTCTTCAGAAATTAGAAGAGCAAACAACTCTTCAAAATCAGGAAATTTTTCACGGACGGCAATGGATGTCCGGAACTGTGCATAATACTTTCCTAGACCATTCAAGGTCACGGAAACTAGATCATCATCTTCCACTGGCGACCCAATGGAAGCAAGTGGAAGGGGGGCGGAGCGGGAAAGGGGGGGGGAAGGGGGGCGGGGCGAGAAGGGGGGAGGGGGGGCTGGCACCCCGTTGGAGGGGAGAAGGGGGGCGGGGTGGGAAGAGGGGGGGCTGGCGAGGGGGGAAGGGGGGAGGGGGGGGGCGGGGGAAGGGGGGATGGGGGGTGGAGGGGGCTGGCGGGGGGGGGGCGCAAGGGGGGAGGGGGGGGTGGGGGGGTGGGGGGGAGGGGGGGGAAGGGGGGAGGGGGGGGGGGGGTGGAGGGGGGAAGGGGGGAAGGGGGGTGGAGGGGGAAGGGGGTGGGACGGGGGCGGGGGGGGAAAGGGGGGAGGGGGGGGCTGGGCGGCCCAAGGGAAGGGGGGAGGGGGGCGGGGGGGAAGGGGGAGGGGGGGGCTGGCGGCCGCAGGGAAGGGGGAAGGGTGGGTGGAGGGGGAAGGGGGTGGGACGGGGGTGGGGGGGGGAAGGGGGGAGGGGGGGGCTGGCGCCCGCGGTCGCCAGCCTTGGGGAAGGGGTGGAGGGGGAAGGGGTGGGAACGCGGGCGGGGGGAAGGGGGGAGGGGGCAAGGGGATGGCGGGGGGAGGGGGGGGGAAGGGGGGAGGGGGGGGTGCAGGGGGAAGGGGGAAGGGGGGGTGGAGGGGGAAGGGGGTGGGACGCGGGCGGGGGGATGGGGGGCAAGGGGATGGCGGGGGGGGGAAGGGGGGTGGAGGGGGAAGGGGGTGGAACGGGGGCAGGGGGGAGGGGGGCGGCCGATAGCCACCAGCCTTGTGGAGGGGGGGAAGGGCGGCGGGGGCTGGCGGGGGTGGGAGGGGGGGAGGGGAAAGGGGTGGGAGGGGCGGGGGCTGGCAGGAGGGAGGGAAGGGGGAGGGGGGGGCTGGCGGCCGTGGCTGCCAGCCCCATGGAGGGGGGAAGCAGGGACGAGGGGCTGGCGGGAGGGAAGTGGGGGTGCAGCCCCCCCCTCCAGGGGGAAGGGGGCGGGGGGGAGGGGGGAGGGTTGGCGGCTGCGGTCGCCAGACCCCTGGTGGAGGGGGGGATGGGGGTTGAGGGGAAGGGGGTGGGAGGGAGGGGGGGGCTGGTGGGGGGAGGAAGGGAGGGAGGGAGGGGGGCTAGCGCCCCCCTCTAGGGGGAAGGGGGGCGGGGGGGGAGGGGGGCTGGCGGTCGTGGCCGCCAGACCCCCTTGAGGGGGGAAGGGGGGATGGGGGGGTTGAGGGGGAAGGAGGGGGGAGGGGGGAGGGGGGCTGGCGGGGGGGGAAGGGGGAGGGGGGGGCTAGCTGCTACGGCGGCCGCCAGCCCCATGGAGGATGGAAGGGGCTGGTGCCCCCTCCAAGGGAAAGGGGGGGGGAAGGGGGTGGAGGGGGAAGGGGTGGGGAGGGAGGGCTGGCGGCCGTGGTCGCCAGACCCCCCTGACGGGGGAAGGGGGGGCGGGGGGGGAAGGGGAGGGGGGGAGCGGGGAGGGGAGGGGAGGGGGGAGGGGTCGAGGGGGGTAGAGGGGGGAGGGGTTTTGGCGACAGAGGAGGGGAGGGGAGGGGGAGGGAGGGCAGGGGGGAGGGCCATCAGGGGGAGGGGGGGCGCAAGGGGGAAGGGGAGGGGGCGAGCGGGAGGGGAGGGGAGGGGGGGAGGGGTCGAGGGGGGGCAGAGGGGGGAGGGGTTTTAGCAGCGGAGGGAGGGGAGGGGAGGGGAGGGGAGGAGGGGAGGGCGGGGTCGAGGGAGGGGGGAGCGGAAGGAGAGAGAGAGAGAGAGAGAGAGAGAGAGAGAGAGAGAGACAGGAGAGGTAGGGAGCCGAAGGAGAGAGAGGGGAGAGGAGGAGAGGGAGTGAGAGAGAGAGAGTGAGGGGAGGGAGAGAGAAAGAGAGAGAGAGTGAGGGGGAAGGTATGGGAGAGAGAGAGAGAGTGAGGGAGAGAGAAACAAGGGAGTAGAGGGAGAGAGGTCGAATTCTTACAAGAGCAACAAATAAGATTTGATTTAGGAAAAGAATGAAAGGGACTTACTAGAAGAAAGTATCAAGAAGAATGTTGAACACAAATTCGAATTCTTACAACTAAGAGTAGAACTATCACGAGCAAGAGCGACAAATAAGATTCTTGCTCAAATAAGATTTGACTTACTAGAGCGACAAATAAGATTCTTGCTCAAATAAGATTACTATCAGAAGCAAGAGCGACAAATAAGATTTGACTTACTATCACGAGCAAGAGCGACAAATAAGATTTGACTTACGAGAAGAATGAAAGGAACTTACAAGAAGTAAGTATCAAGAAGAATGTTGAAGAAAGTATCAAGAAGAATGTTGAACACAAATTTGAATTCAAAAGGAATGTACGAGAAGAAAGTATGAGAAGAATGTTGAACACAAATTTGAATTCAAATTTATAATGACTTCAAATTTCCCTCTCTTTTTTGAAAATTCAAATTTATGCGTAGGAGGAGTGGGCTAGTTTTTCTATATATACTCTTCTTTCCATTCATTCATTCTAACTCTCTCCTCATTTCATTAAAGCAACCAAGAGCGAAAGAGAAAGGATAAGTGGAGCCTTACTTTTTTCACTTTTTCTAGGTACTTGCATTCTTTTTCATTCGTCTTGTAATTCTTTTTCTTTACTTTTAATTCTTTTTCAATTAGTTTCTTGTTAAAGTTTTTGAGTTCTATTTCTTAAAATTCGTCTTGTAATTCTTTTTCTTTACTTACAATTCTTTTTCAATTAGTTTATTGTTAAAGTTTTTGAGAGGGGGGGTCTTTTAGAAGGCATTACAATTCTTTTTAAATTAGTTTCTTATTTGAGGTTTTGAGTTCTATTTTAATTAGTTTTTTATTTATATTTGATTTTGTAAATTTGAGAAATGAGAGAATAGGGAGGAGCGAAAGAGAGGGAGAGAGAGAGAGGGGAAAGAGAGAAATTAAGAGAGAGAAGAGGGGCTCTTGGCGGCTGTGGCTGCCAAAGGGAGAGAGAGAATAGAAATGAGAGAGAGAATGAGAAATGAGAGGAGTAGGGAGGGAGAGAAAGAGAGAGAGAGAGGGGAGAGAGAGAGAGATTCACAGAGAGAAGAGGGGCTCCTTAAATGAGAGACAAGAGTAGGGAGGGAAAGAAAGAGAGAGGGAGAGAGGGGGAGAGAGATTAAGAGAGAGAAGAGGGTCTCCTGGTGGCCGTGGCTGCTTGAGGAGGGAGAGAGTAGGGAGAGAGAGGGAGAGAGGGAGAAAGGAGAGAGGGAGAGAGAGAGAAAGAGAGAGAGAGGGAAAGAGAGAGAGGGAGAGAGAGAGAAAGAGAGAGAGGGAGAGAGAGGGAGAGAGAGAGATGTTTATCAGAATGAAATGTGGCGAGAGGAGAGAGGGAAAGAGAGAAATTAAGAGAGAGAAGAGGGGCTCTTCAGGGCCGTGGCCGCCAAAGGGAGAGAGAGAATGAGAAATGAGAGAGAAGAGTAGGGAGGGAGAGAGACAAGAGATTAAGAGAGAGAAGAGGGGCTCCTTAAATGAGAGAGAAGAGTAGGAGGGAAAGAAAGAGAGAGCCGAGACGTGGCCGCCAAAGGGAGAGAGAGAATGAAAAATGAGAGAGAAGAGTAGGGAGGGAGAGAAAGAGAGAGGGAGAGGCAAGAAATTAAGAGAGAGAGAGGGGCTCCTTAAATGAGAGAGAAGAGTAGCGAGGGAAAGAAAGAGAGAGCTAAGACAAGGAGAGAGAGAGAAGAGAATCTCCTCACAGCAATGAGAGAGAAGAGTAGGGAGGGAAAGAAAGAGAGGGAGGGAGAGGGAGAGAGAGAGAGATAAGAGAAGAGGGATACTTAAGGACAAAGAAAGAGAGAGAGGGAGGGAGAGAGAGAGAGAGAGAGAGAGAGAGAGACAGAGAGAGAGAGAGGAATGAAACTTCTCTGCTAGAAGAGTAGGGAGGGAAAGAAAGAGAGGGAGGGAGAGGGAGAGAGAGAGAGAGAAGAGAAGAGGGAGACTTAGGGAGAGAGAAAGAGAGAGAGGGAGAGAGAGAGAGAGAGAGAGAGAGAGAGAGAGAGAGAAGAGAGAGGGAGAGAGAGAGGGAGGACTAAAACTTCTGTGCTAGAGGGAGGGAGAGAGGAGGGAGGGAGAGGAGAGAGAGAGAGAGAAGAGAGGAGGGAGACTTAGGGAGAGAGAAAGAGAGAGAGGGAGAGAAAGAGAGAGAGAGAGAGAGAGAGAGAGAGAGAGAGAGAGAGAAGAGAGGAGGAGACTTAGGGAGAGAGAGATAAAGAGAGAGGGAGAGAGAATGGAACTTCTAGTGGCCGTGGCCACCAAGAGAGGGAGGTAGAGAGAGAGAGAGAGAGAGAGAGAGAGAGAGAAAGACTTCTCATGGCCGTGGCCGCCAAGGGAGGGAGGGAGGAAGGCTGAGAGAGATTAAGAGAGAGAATTCACAGAGAGAGAGAGACATAGAGAGGGAAAGAATGACAAATCCTAGCGGCCAAGAGGATAGAGGTAGGGAGGTAGAGAGGGTAAGAGAGAGAGAGAGGGAGAGAGAGAGATTAGGGGAGAGAGAGAGAGAGAGAGGAGAGAGATGGAGAGAGAGAGAGAGAGAAATAATTACAAATCCTAGGGAGAGAGAGAAAGATAAAGAGAGAGAATGAAAAATCTTAGCCGCCATGGGAGGGAGAGAAAGAG
This sequence comes from Dipteris shenzhenensis, assembly GCF_047967505.1. Taxonomy (NCBI): domain Eukaryota; kingdom Viridiplantae; phylum Streptophyta; class Polypodiopsida; order Gleicheniales; family Dipteridaceae; genus Dipteris; species Dipteris shenzhenensis. The sequence continues at coordinate 29,067,815 of NC_141603.1, read as the reverse complement.
AGAGTTGAGATAAACTAAGAGAGAGAATGAGTGGGATGAGGACAGAGAGGGAAACACATAAGAGTTGTGAGAGAGAGAGAGAGAGAGAGAGAGAGATTAAGAGAGAGAATAAGGTGTCTTGACTATGGCTACAGAGAGATTTAGGAGTCGAGAGAGAGAGAGAGAAAGTAAAGAGAGTTTTATATATTTACATGTTTTATATTATACTTTTAAAAAATTATAAAAGAGTGAATTTATGGTTTGTTTTGAAGGTGAGATAATATTTTTATATATATTCATCTTTTAAATTGAAAAATGTTAACTTTTCTTTAGATACTTGTTCTTCATTTATCTCACATGCAGGTTTAGCCTGTACATCAAAACCCCTTCTTTTGCATATTTAAGCCTCTTAAACCCCAGCACATTAAAATGAACATAGAAAAAGAAATTATTTATTGCTTTTCTTCGCTTCGACGGTTGGTTTAGCATAGTTTAGCATAGATTAGATTGCCTTAGAGGAGAGACAATTCTCCAAGTTGCCAATCGAAGCCATACTCAAATTTTTCTAACTAGTTCCTAATCGTTGTCAGTCCCTTCACTCACATGTGGTTTAACACTCATAACATGCTATTAAATAAGGCCTTTTACCATTTACCAAGAAGTTTATCAGTGGGCAGATTGCATGAGCAGGTATCAGTGGACAGATTACATATATCAGTGGACAGATTACATGTCATGGGACATATTGGAGCTTGATGATTATTGGTTATTTTTATTGCATTTGTATAAATATTTAAGCTCCTTTATTGTCATAAAAAACCTTGTAAAGCCTTCTATGCTATTTTTTACATTTATTGTCATATGAAGTGCCTTGTATTAAACCCGACCATCTCGACCATTCACTATTTAACGAGTATCAGTGGGATGCATAAGTGGATATCATGTGGGCTACATAAGTGGATATCAATGGAACAGTTTTTAGTGGGTAGATTGCATCGGTTGGGTATCAGTGCACAGATATCAATGGATCGACAGATTACATGTCATCACAAAGATTGAAGCTTTATGACTAAAGGGCAAATCAATGGATGGACAGATTACATGTCTTCACGAAGATTGAAGCTTTATCACTAGATGACATTTTATATTACTGTAAAGCTTTATTGGCTAATTTTTTTACATTTGTACAAATATTTAAGCCTTGTAAAGCCTTCTAGGCTATTTCCCACATTTATTTCCATATGAAGCCTTGTAAAGCCTTTTGGGCTATTTCCCACATTTATTGTATCAAGGGTTGTATATTGTACTTTACTTGTATGTATCTAAATTCTTCATTATCTTTTCTTGTAGGATTATGGAGCAATAAACTAATGTGGTGGCTATCCTAAATGACTTTGAGATTAGAGAATGGGTTTCTGATGTCACTTTGAATTTCAAAGGAAAGGAATATAGCCCCAATGGCTTTGGTAGGTGGACTCGATATCACATGGGCAAAAGAGCTTGGTTTCTTCATCAAAAGGAAAAGAGACTCTTTCTACTTATGTCAAAAAGGGAGTTCAATGGTGTTGAAGATCCATGGGATGCTACTTTCTTCAAAAAAGATATGACTTCAAGCCTTGTGGTAGGCCTAATGATAGAGCCAAAAGAGACCTTTGTGGATATTTTTACAAAGTTTAAATCTTGAAGTGAAAAGCAATGCCCATGTTCCTTGTGGTATGAAAGCATAAGCTCCCCTTTCAATTTTGAAGAATTATGAAGAAATTTATGTGAGTGAGAAATTTTCGTTTATAATTTAAAAGTTTTTTCTCCATTTACATTTCTGTTTGTTCCTTAAGCTCTTGTATTCATCATATTTTTTTAAGTTTATCTATTGGCTTTGTTGTTCAATAATTCTCAATTCATAGGATTGGATATATTGGCCTTATGAAGTTAGATATACCATGAATTCTGAATACATTTTCCATGAATTGAGGGGCTATTTGTGATACTGAGTATTGGGTCTTTGTTGGAATGCCAGTCTACATGTATAAGACCACTCTTGCTCTCATAGCTATCCAGATTTTGTCCATTATTGCTTGTAATTTGAAATAAGACCAGCAGCCTTAGGGCGTTTTGTCAATTTCACCATCCCATCACCATTAGGCTGATCTTCATATTCTACTGGTGGTCTGTTTTTCTTGTTGTGATTTGGACCCCTGTAGCTACTGCTAGCCCTCCCCACTTGATGTATTTGATATACCAATGGTGTTACTCATATGATTGGTTTATCTACCTTATTCTCATCCTCCATTTCCGAAGTTGATAATGTACAGAGCCTTCTATCATGGCTAAATATGGGGGGACAACAGCATGATGGGAAGGGCCGTATGAGGTCACCAGTCCTATATACGATCGAGTATTGACACAATTGGGGTGAGTGGATCAATATTAGTCACTACTGTAAGTATTTCAGTGATGGTTCATAGCGATAGGTATATAAGAGGTGGAGGCGCTTGCTGGTCATCCCCCCTGAAGCCCTGACTTGGTTGGCCATTGTCAGTGGAGTCATGCCCACTACCGCAAAAAGCAGTGGGAGCACCCACCATGCATGCAATAACAGAAAGAACTACTTCCAAAATCACATCTGTATTTAAACCATCAATTTCTTGGCTGCCATATCTGTAGGCCTTATTTCCTTTCCATGCCCAACAAAAATGCATTCTTTGGATTTTCTAGCGAGCTATAGCCTTTTGTGTCTCAAGGACCATATACTAATGCTATGCATGAGTATTTCAATGTAATTTTCACTTGGTGAAAGACTGCTTTGGAGTCATACCCTTCACTAGGGCTTCTAGTAAGCAAGTACACAGCTGAATTTAACAGTTTCTACCCTGAAGTCTTTGACAAATTTTTCTTTCAACATTTCCCAGGCACATGCAATGGTTGGTCCTTTTTCTTTTCTCAACAGTATCATTTTATTGAGGTGTGTATACAGTGGGATGCTCTCACCTATGCTAGAAATGCAAAGATTTATAAAGTGGTGGATTCGTACTCCCTCCACTATCTGACGTCAGGATGTCGATCCTTTTGCTAGTTTGATTTTCCATAAAAATGTAATACATTCTGAAGTAGTTAGTGTACACCATATTTTTGTGGAAGAATCATCTATAAATTTGATAAAACAATATGCTCCCCCAATATTCCTATCTCCACTGGACTACCAATATATGTATGTACAAGTTGCAAAATATCATTAACCTTTTTGCTCTCCCCTTTTGGCACTGTTCTTGTGTTTCTTCCCATAGCAACATGCATTACACCATTAATACTGGTGACCAGTGAATCATTTGTATTCTATTTATCATTAATACTGGTGACCCATGAATCATTTTCTATCGAGCATAGATAAGTTGAGTCTCTTATGCCATAGCTAAGCTTTTGCATCCATTTATGTCATGTGCCTTATGTTGAAAAATACGAGTGTGTACACATACACCTAGTTGTACCTTATGTTGAAAAATAGGGGGGTGTACGCATACGCCTAGGTGTACACATACACCTAGGGTGGAAGCATGATTAGGACAAGTTCACTTAGAGTTGGAGGCTGAATATGCAAACACACATAGTCTAGGATTGAGGGGAGCTTCCAAAATCCACAGTCTTCATTCACAGGGAAAGAAGCATCTCGACCTTTGGGTAGAAGGATCCTTGTATCCTTTAGATCCTACCCTCAAAGTAGTTTGGGTTGGGAATAATGGAAAGCATTGTGTGAATGCACGACCAATAAGGCTTCTCATCCTCAAGTAGCAACTTTAAGAGCTAAAGTATGGACAAAGGTAGATGCATTGATAAAATTGCTTTGCCAGGTTCAAATTGATGAGATGTATTTTGAATGGTTCAGGATCGCTGTGAAAGAGTTTATGCAATTAATGGTGAAAGCATGGGGGGAGTCGCACATTACGCATTACATGGTAATCTTGGCACCATCGTAATATTTAGCACTTGCTTTATACACAATTTTTTTTGCTGATTTGATTCTCATCCTGTTTGCAACATGTTCTCTATGCACATGGACCATGGTTTGTACAAAATTGGGGTCCTTTGTCAATTTGGAATACACAAGGCATGGAGAAGTCGCACTATAGAGCGAAGGTAGCCTACTTCAAGAACTCAAGGCATGGTGATGGTGTCACTCACAGCAATGCATTGCATGAGATGTTCGACTGGTTTTTTAGATGTTTACTAGGAAGGACTTTGAAGTCTGAAAAGGCAAAGGCATTAGAACTTGCAAAAGCAGTTCGAATTGTATCAAAGAATAGAAGGCATAGTGCTTGGAAAGCATCCATAGGGAGTCAAGGAGTTGCACGTTGGTTGCAAGCTAGAGTGAGAGAAGGGAGCAGATGGGTCCAACCACCAACAGAAGCTATGGTGTAATTGTATATATTGCTTATTTTGACCACCATTTGTGTACTCTCTTTAATATCTTGCTTATTTTGACCACAATTTTTGTACTCACACAATGTTGGGGAAAGTGGGGACATGGTGAAGGAGGGGGCAGAGAAGGGAGGGGCATGGGGTGGGGCAAGGGGAGGGGTGGAGTGATAGCAAGGGTGGGGGGAGGGGGGGATGGGGGTATGGGGGAGGGCGGCGGGTGTGGGCGGGGAAAGTAGGGGGAGGGCAAGGGGGGGGAGGGCGACAAGGGTGGGGGGGGTTGGGGAGCGGGGGAAGGGGGCACGATGAAACCATAAATGTAATTAAAAGGGATGTCAAAACATGATGGGCCCTTATAAAAAGTTAAAAAAACCCTAACTCTCATTATTCAATGGCAAGAGTGAAGAACACTGCTAGACCCACTGGTGGACACCGCCTCCACCCTTCCTCCTCTAGCTCCACCACCTCCATGGCATCCACACATACGAACCTATCTGGGTTCGGTGGTGCCTCCCCCGATTCTCATGAGCCCTCCCCCAACTCCCCCAAGTCCTGTGAGCCCACTCCCCAGTCATTGAGCTTTTTTCTCCTCCCAAGTCCAGTGAGACCGCTCCCTAGCCCCAAGACCATGAGCCTTCCCCTCAGCCTTCCCCTCAGCCTCAGCCTTAGCATGACCCTCAACCTTCCCCTCAGCCTCAGCCTTCCCCTTAGCCTCAGCCTCAGCCTTCCCCTCAACATTCCCCTCAGCCTTCCCCTCGGCCTTCCCCTCCCCTCCCAATCAAACAAAATGTGTTTGATAACCTCCCGGATATAGAGAGGCTTCCTGAGGGTCAATACACTGCCAGGAAGAGCACCATCTTCCGTCTCCCGGAGATACAGCCCATGGTAGAGATGACCCCTGTGCCCATGAGGAGGGTAAAGAAGACTCCAAGGATGCCCCATCCCAAAGAAGGTCAAAGCTCCAGACGTCAGCGAGAGGAGGACTTGGAGGAGGACCAATGCAGACAGGAGCAGCGAAAGAAGTTCAAGGTAGACAGGAGGCCGTGGGAAGGTGTTCAGGTACCTATAAGGCCCCCACCAAGAGTCAGGAAGCCGTACCGAGCAAAACCGGGAACGTAGGCCTTGAGGGAGATTAGGTAACTGCAGAAGACCATAGACAACTTGATCCCACATGCTCCCTTCCAAAATGTGGTATGAGAGATTGCACAGGGATACAAGAGTGACATGCGCTTCAGCATAGGAGCTGTGGGGGCACTCCAGGAGGCTGCAGAGCAAGTGACCACTATTCTGTTTGAGGACTCCAACTTGTGTGCCATCCATGCAAAGCACATCACGGTCATGGACAAGGACATGGCTCTGGCGAAGCGGCTATGGAGTGACCCAAGTTTGAAGCCCTATATTCTCTTGTAGCCCACTCTTAGGACTTAGACCACCCCCTACCATTGAAGGCACTATCTTGTATCTAAGGCCCAAGGGTCGATTTTTTTAAATAAAATATATCGACATTCTCTACACTCTCGCATTGTTGTATATTTTCCATTTCAATGCTTACAATAAATGATCATTTTAAGTTAAGTTTTAAATTCTATCAAATCCTAAAGGAATTTCACCGTCGCGCAGAAGGGAAAAGTGTCTGGCACGTCGCCAGGACCCCAAAAAGCCCAAAACTCGCCACGGTGCAAATTTGAGCATTCTAGACTTGCCAGAATGCCCAAATTCACACCCGCTACATCCAAGATGCCCAAATTCACACCGTGGCAGGTTTTGGGCTTTCTGGGGTCCTGGCGATGTGCCGGACACTTTTCCCTTCTGCGCAATGGTGAAATTCCTTCAGGATTTGACAGAAATAAATTCTTGATACCCAGAATTGGTGAAAATGATACTAAATCGGCTAGAAATTTATTAAATTAACATAATTAAAATGATGGAGAAAATATATCATCAACGACTTAAACAAAATACAATGGAATTCATGACAAGCAATGATAACTTAAAACAAATAATAAAAACATGTAGTCATGTATCCATTGAAATATCCATTTAAATATATGTTTATATATACAAAAGGCCTCACAGACTATCTTTCTTCTTGGCTAGTTTGAGTACATCGAGAATAGGGGTCTTTGAATCCCCTCGTGGATTCCTAGATATAAATCTAGCCACAACAGCACTAACATCCTCCTCTCCTACTGCCAAAGACATAGCTGTTGCCGTCAATGCCCTGCCATGAATGTTCGATCCAAAGGCATTAATAGCAACCAAGTGGTGTACCAAAATGACTTTGTCGACATTCCAAGTAATGTTGGAGTATCCGATAGCGCGCGACAATGCCTTGCACTTCAGCAACTCCGAAGAACCTCGAGGAGAAAATTTGTTGTGAAAGACCACGATATGCTCTATAACTTTGCCAGGGTAAGGGCCAAAGAATGATCTCGCCTAAATGTGCTATGAACATTACCTCGTCAAGATGAGAATTCATCAAGCTCGAACGCATCCTGTAACAATTCAACAAACATTAGAAGACCGACAGAACAAATTATACTGAAAGAACATCAAAATAAAAAATATTGTTTGAACTTACCACTACAACGTCGTCAGCTTCTATCCCTTCCTCATTTGCAATGTTGATGGAATCAGGTGCTATGTGATGTTCCATTTGGGAGGTGACGCTTTCTCCTAACCTGTGTTGGAGGTGGAAGCTTCTGCATGATAGGGTTGTGCATCATATACGGACATGTCTGCATCCCTCATTGAAACCAGCATCGTCAAGAGAAAGTCTTCCATTGTCTGGTCTTCAGGTTCTAAAACCCTGGGATCTTTGACACTTGTGTCAACATTGAACCCCGATAGGACTCCGAGTGCCTCATCCTCTCGTAGTCCAAAAAGAACTCTATGTCATGGAGAAATACGTGCTCTTCTCCATCAATGATGAGGGGGGACAAGGACCATAATTTTGAGTCTGGGTCAACGGTCTCCGATGCAGATTCTTGCTCTACTGGGGGCTCTTGAAGTAGGCTCAATGCTTGAGCTGCTTCCATCTCCTCTATTGGATCATCAAGACTCTCTTCCATGTAGATGTTTGAGTCTCGTCTAGGGACACGACCAGATCAATAGTTCTAATAGAGGGGGTGCTAGACGATGAGGCTTCTTCCTCTTAATTTCCTTCTTGGAGAAGGAAGATGAATGTCATCTCCCATGAAAGGAATTTGGTGCATGTATTTCCTGTGATCCCTGCATCTAGGATGTCTTGAACTTCGACTATCCTAAACCCTTCATTTGTAAAGTTGTCACAAAAGCGGGCCAAGGACTTACAAACTTGGGTTCCTCTACGAATAGATACTTTATGTAATCTATGGGAACCCATCTCTTTGAAGTGTGGTCAAGTGTATAGGCAAAATTTGAGAAATTATCTTGCATGTATAGGATAAGATCTGAGAAGTCATCCTTGGCTCGCATATACATGCCTAGGACATCTAAAATCCTATCAAACACTAAAAATAGCTCTTCCTCATGATCTGCAAATGCAGTTTGTGAGATGAAGTCATGGAACACAGTTCTAGCTGAATCCATGGCAAATAGCAGTTGGTGCAAGGAGTAACTTCTGAGGATGGGAGTTTCTATGGCTCTCTAAATGTGAAAGTGAGAATGTGATGTAAAAAGGGCTCTTATCCCTTAATATATATAAAAACCCTAAAAATTAAAATTAATCATAAAATCCCCAAATTTTTTAAAAAGCATTTACCACCATGAATTGAAAGGAGAAAACATTAAAAGAAATAACATTTTAATTTAATTGTCCATCATTTTTTGAAGCAATAACTAGGATTTGATAGACAAAAAATTAAATGCTGCACTAGTCAAACACATTGTTAGCAATCTTCAAAGTTGCAGAAGGAATGAAATTGGCACTATGCATGCACTTCTCCACATGGTGGCTGATCTTACCACCATTTAAGGTAAAGTAAAAGGACTCTGACATGCCATCCTCCATGACCAATAGGTGTTCTTGCACATCCCTTAGAGTCCATTGCAATGTGACATTCACATTCTTGACATCTCCCTCTTCAACATCAATAGACAAACTTACCCCCGTATTGTCTTCATCATTAGAGTCTAGGGGAAGCCACCGGCCATTTGTTTTCTTCCAGCACCTATACTGAAAAGCTAAATACAACATTTGGCATGACAAATGGTATCTAATAACCACATTGTCTTTACATGCGTGACATTGAAACATATCACCCTTTTGGTCACCTAACTTGGTTCCCCAATTCATTCCAAGTAAATCTTCAAGAGCATTTTCATCTACATGCTTGCAGGACCACATAGTTTTTGTTCTATGCATATGTATATTCTGAAATATAGAAGCAAAAATGTGCAGTGGCATAAACCAAGATAACCTTGCCCATTTGGATCCAAATGTAAACTTCATGGCCATGCCCACATCCTTTGCAATCTTGTCCTTGTACGATTGCAATGTCCTCGACTCCATATTGCTGCAATCCATGTCTTGAAGTTGTGGTGGTGCTATGGTTTGCAGACGGCCATAGCTTGATGATGTTGTTGGAGTGATGTATGTTGCATTAAACCAATACACATTCTTCATTTGCAAGGAGGCCAACTTCTCCCCGGCATGCATTTGCTTACCTAAATCCTCATGAATCGCAATGAACTTGCCTATGAATAATTCAACTGATTCCCACTCCTCGAGGTCCGAAGGGAAAACATTTACCACCATGAATAAGAGGTCTTACAAACCAAACACAAAATTTCCAAATGGACTCATTACACTTACAGGTGAAAAAGGTACATAGATAGAAAGGCTCACAGTGTGATGGTATTCTAGATTGTTTGAATGATGGAGGAAGCCACATATCTTTTCCCATGTAAACATGTTGCACTTTTGTGAGCCATACTTTCATCCCAAACTTGAACTTCAAGATGTGCCCCTTCCAGTCATGCAAGATGTCACCTCTCTTGCTCTTGGGAAGCTTATGTGGACCTTTGGCTAATCCTTTCATCACTATCCAGTCATTTAAGCTATAGGTGCAAGGGATCCACTCATCCAATGCATTTCTGGTGTCATGGAAGACACAAGAGGTCACAGCATTGCGTGGTCTTGTAGCCTTTCTCCTAACCATGCTTGCATAGGTTGCAACAGCAAGAATGGGACTCCTACACAAGGCAATGCAGCTCCAACAGAGGCACAGAAGAGGGAGAAGGAGAGGGACAGAGTAGTAGTAACAGAGGCACAGGAGAGGGACATGAGCAGCATCAACAAAGGCACGGGAGAGGGAGAAGGAGAGGGATAGAGCAACATCAATATAGGCACAGGAGAGGGAGAAGAAGAGGGACAAAGCAGCTCCAACAGAGGCAGAGGAGAGGGAGAGGGAAGAGAGAGATAGAGAGGACCAGAATAGTGGGGGGCAGAGGTCCTAGAAAGAGGGAGGGGAGAGGGAAAATGCATGGGATTTGGTTCAAATCTGAATGATTTGGCAGGCTGGACCAGAATAGTGGGGGGCAGATGTCCTAGAAAGAGGGAGGGGAGAAGAAAAATTTGCCACAAGGGCCCTACCATCCCATTGAAGGCAGTTTTGGGCTCATGTGGGGGAGGTGCACCTAGTAGGAGGGTCAAAAATGGGTTAAGAAGGGGGGGATGGTTTGGGTGGTCCCTAGTGTAAGGGGAGCAACCAATAGGGGCTCTTTGTAGGCCTGCCCACCCTCCACCTCAACATACCATTGCCCCACACCTTCTAGCACTCTCATTGGTACACCTCAAATCACTCTCTAATCCATTGAAATTAGGAAATACTAATTGGAGGCCCTTTTGAGACCCCAATTCTCCCCTAATGGAGATTGATGTGGTCTTGAGCAAAAGAATATACAAGTACACAATAGAAAAAACTGAATGTACCATCGACGGATCAAGTGCGTGCAATGCGATGCATATGGTGGTTGTGCAGAGCCGCTCAAACTCCCCCTCTTGGTGTGTGTCCACGTGTGGCTAGAGCATTGGTCTCTACATGAATGTCAACATCTATGACCTATAAGAATGTCCATCACATTCCAACTGGACAACCTATTGTTGAAGATCATTGATGATCTTATTATCCTTGTCATGCATTGCCATGTGTTCTAGTTGCTTACTAAGGAGCTTTTGGTCTTTTTCTACCCAGAGTTATTCCAAGTGGCTAGCAGAGGATATTGTCAGAGCTTGTAATTCTGCTTTGAGATGTTGGATCCTTGCTCGAGTGGCTATCAATTCATTTTGAAGAGCAGTAACCTATGATTGGGCTTGGTATGCTTCTTCACGGGCTAATGTCAATCTTGCAATCATTTCCTTTTGTAGATCTTCTACCATCTAAGAATGCTCTCAACGGAAGCAAGAATGGAAGAGGCAGAGAGAGAAACAGAGAGCCACACAAGTTTTGGTGGGTGTAGAACACCCTAATCTTCTTTTCCATTCATTTATATATGTGTTTGAGTATTGTACATAACTGGGGTAAAGTCACAGTGACCTTTAACCCCCACAACCTCCCACTTAAAGGACAATGTGCCTTTAAGGGAGAACAACCAGTGAGAATACTATCCTATGCCCATCAATACACGACAATGCTCAAACCACTGACTGACCTTTAACCCCCACAACCTCCCACTTAAAGGACAATGTGCCCTTAAGGGAGAACAACCAGTGAGAATACTATCCTATGCCCATCAATACATGACAATACTCAAACCGCTAACTAGGTAGACTCTTCATCAACATATCTGCAAGGTTATCATCTGTATGAACCTTGACAAGCTCTATGCACTTGTCCTCAAGTACCTCCCTGATGAAATGGTACTTGACCTCAATGTTTTTGGTCTTTGCATGAAAGATTGGATTCTGTGCTAGCTGAATAGCACTCAGTTTAAAATACACCATTAAGTATAAAATGGCCCTCATAAACAATCTTTATACACAATAATGAGAGTAAAGAAATCAAAAAAGTAGTAAACTTTTTATTAGATATTCGCTTTACATAGAAGTTCAAAACTTGTGATTACAAAGCCGTTAGCCATCATGTTACTCAGTACCAATGTCCTCAATGCTAGGCCCTTGACTACCAGGGTCCTGACTAATAGGCTACTCTAAGACTGGAGTCTCAGTAGCAAGGTCCTCAGTAGTTTGCTCTTCAGTTCCAAGCACCTGACTAGTAGGCTGCTCTAGAGTCTCATGACCAAGTTCTTGGTAAGTAGGGACCTGGCTACTAGGTTCCTGACTAGTAGGCTGCTCTGGAGTCTGTAAGGTCATGGTTGAAGAACCCTCTATGCCTCCTGGTAACTCCTCCTGGTCATGCTTTTCCTCATCCATACGTTCTTTGAGTAAGGCTTCCTTGCTTGATCCACTTGCCTGTCCTTCACCCAAGATCTCGATCCACTTGCCTGTCCTTCACCCAAGATCAAGGGTGCCTTCCTCACTTTTAATTTTAAGGGAAGTGCTTCCACCTCTTTAGCCTTACATTTTCCTGTGACGTGTTGTACTACTGTAACTTCGTGCTGCCGTGAGCCTTCCCGTATGATGAGTGGAACCTCCTTGACTCTAATTGACAATTTATCACCCTCATTCTTTGTGCGGATTTCTTCTTGCCGTAAGTCATCGGATGCAGAGCTTTCATCCTCATCATCACCTGAGCTAGAATCATCACCGTCAAACTCACTACCCTCTTCTTTGACATTTTCCTCTTCAAAGAAGGTAGTGCAACTGTAATATGTGTCAAAGAACTCAATTTGATGGGGGGTATCAATGACATTTACATTTCTACCTTGGCGTAGCAATTTCTCAGCAGCAAAACCCATTCGATACAATGCTACTTCCCACCCATCATTCAATAAATTCTTTGTCATCTCTAGTATCACATCAAGATCCATGGGCTTTCTGTAATCCACCATTGCTGCATCAAGCTTAACCTTATTGTTCTCAAAGTAATGAAGATCGAGAGTCCTTAAAGGAATTTGGATTAGATTGCCACCACCCCTCGATAGGAAGCACATCAAGAAAGGCTGCAAGACTTGAATGGCAGTGCCTTCCAAGACAGTCATATGATTACGTAGGACTATACCATGGTATACTTTTGAAAGTAAATACCCATATGCAGATGTCAAACTCGCATATAAGGCATCCCTTTGTGATTCTGTCACGAACAGGACCAACGTTGATCTTTTCTTATCTGCCATAGGACCTTCTACGATAAACCGCAAAAGTTCAACTATCCGTGACACTGCAAGGTCTTGCAATTCATCTATGAAAAATACGCATTGCTTCTCCCAAGCATGACCGCTCATTGTCATGAAATGCTCTGTATCAATGCCATTGATGTGTGCAAATTGTGTATCATTCTCTGATAGCAGGATATCATAAGAGAAGCTGAATGGAGAACCATCATCTAAACCACCAATTGCTCTACCTTGGGTAGTGGACTACAAGGCCTTTTTCTTGATGTCCATATATTCTGTCTCAACAACCTTTGGCATTTTAGCTCTTAGATCCTTTGTTGGTGTGGCATCTGCATCCATTGAAGCCAACCACTTTCTAGCCCATGTCTTATCAAGGAGTTGACCTAGGCTAAGTGCTTTCTTCTTATCCACATCAATTGACTTGCCAACTAACTCATCATCAGATTTCAATAAAAATAATAGTGCCGAGAGAGCAGCCTCACTTTGAATCATTCGGGTGACCACTTCAACTAAGTTGCTATGCTTGCTCTTCTTTCCAAAGAAGCAGTCACCACTTAGGATCTTCTTGCATACTTCTTCTGTTATTGCATCTGGAACAAACCTTAATGCTCTCCACCAAACAATAGACATCGGTTTCTTTATTTCTTTCCTCTGAGTTGCAATGTGCTCTGGTGCCTCAAAGGATATCTTCCCTGTTTCATATGCTTGGCAAACATCCATGATGCTCTGAAACACTGAGTCCTCGTGGAAGACAATGCAAGTAACATCCCTATATCTTGCAACGGCGGTGTTCAAATCCTTTGCCTCAACCTTATTACCTGGTATGCCTTGCGTATTGCTTACAACACCTTTCAAGAATCTATAGAACCGAGTCCTCTTTGCCATGTACTCAGATGTAGGTCTCTTGCCCTTCACTGTTTGTGGCTTTCCACAGCCCATCCATAACTCCCTTGCCTTTATCAAGATCTCAGAAAGAGAAGAGCTTTTTTTCAACCTAAATGGAGCAGAATTCAACCTTTTTGATTCTAGAATGTACTTCAAGTCATCTTTAAATATGCATATATGACAAATGACTCGTTGAAACTTTTCCATCCACTCAATCTGTGGCAAGTTTCCTTTTCTTCCCTCATTAATGGCGATCCTGCAAGCTTCACAAAAGTGTTGCCCATCAATGGGCTCAAACCTGCATCTTTCCAAGAATCTATTCTTTGCCAGCATGTATCTCTTCTCGATGTCACTCCCATATCGGCTTTGGTACAAAGCCTCTCCATGAACAAAGTCACTCCTTCTAAAGTTCTCAAAAGCATCAAGAAAGTCCACACGCTTTTGAAATGTGACATCAGGCAATGTAGGATCATCTTCTTGAAGTCTCTTAAATGCCATAGGACGACGAAGAGTGATATTAGTGGCAACTGGAGTTCTTGTTTTCCTCGTATCTTTATATACAATTTGCGTGCAAATATCTTATCTAGCTTTCTTTGATTTGTGAACAACGAAGCTCGATCAATAAGCATTGTGGCCACGCTGAATTGTGAAAATCCCCAAATGTATCCCTCATCCTCTAGAGGATGTAAGTCTGCCACACTTATAGAAAAGTCTTCGAGACTTGTATCTTCTTCTTGCGGATCCTCCTCTTCATCGCTATCCAATTTTTTGCCTGGTTTTAAATAGCCTGCACTTGAACGATCTGCACGTGGAGTAGGAGTTATTTTTGCTCTCTTTCTGGGAATAGCTATAGAACTTGAATCTGCTCCACGATCACTCCTTCTTGTTCCTGTAGTTGCAGCAGTCGATGGTGTAGGTACAATTGGAGATACTGTAGTTACACTTGTCGGAGTTATCGGAGTTACCGCCACAGATATTGATGGTACTTGAGGGTTATATGTTATAGATGGCATACTTACTACTGCTGAAGGTACAACACCACCACTTGGAAATGCATCCCACATTTTCTTCAATGCTTCTAAGGCACTAAGTAATTCTTGGGATCCCTCAATTGAATCTGGTAATGGCTTCAAAAAGTGCTTCGGAGTAACTCGTAACTTGTAAACCACCTCAAACACACTATTCAAAATTTTTGGACTTTCTCTCTTGGTTTGGACTTTTTTTTGGAGCATATCCTCTCCACTAAACTTCACTTAGTGAGCTAAAAAATTGGGTTTTTTGAGCACTTAATGGGTCACTTATATAAAATATGGCCTTATTAAGCTAGTAAAAAGTCAAGTGGTAACCTCTAATTTTAAAAAAAATGGCTCGCCGAAGCTATAATTCCCAAACTCATGCATGGTGCCCCCATCCAATAACTATAATAATAATAATAGTAGTCTCCTAACTCAAGTTCAATTTTAACACTATGAAGTGAAAATATGACACCATATGAAAAGAGTTTGTTGAATTTAACATATAAGTGGTGTATAGATACACCATTTTTTTGCAAAAAAAGAGTTTGTTGAATTCAATACATAAGTGGTGTATAGATACACCCTTTTTTAAAAAACAAACCATACAATAAATTATCTTATTGGTGGTGTATAGATACACCATTCGTATGGAAAAAAGCATACAAAACATTATCTTATGCATCTGCATCTCATTCAGAGTCATCAGATTCATGTAATGTATTTGAGCTTGATGGGTCAAGTCTTGCCAAATGATGTTTAATATGGACACGACTTGGATCAGGGATTATGATACATTTTTCAACATTGTATCCATGCTTCTTTTTAAAACTTCGTGTCCTCGATTTCCAGCAATGAATAATGCTACTGACTTCCACCTCTGTTAATCCCTCATTATTTGGAACCCATTCATGTTTCTTTTGCAAGCAACCCTCATAGAGTTGTTTTATTGTATATCTTCTCGGGAGATTTTTTAATGGCTTTGGTTCATACCATAAAGCTGTAAATGTTATAGGAGTTCCCTTGTCATCCCTTTCTATCTTAGTAACCTTTGCAACCCAAATTGGGCCACCTTGGTTATCCAACTTTGAACCTGGATCAGATGCCCAAACTGCAACAAATAGACCCTCTTCAATCTCATTACATGGTATAAACTCTGGTAAGGGTTTGTCTCCCTTCCTGCCACAATATTTTTGAGGTAAAAGGCATTCCTCTGCTTCCTCCATATCTACTAACATATTTATATCCAAAGGAAAACTTGGTGACCTAGCTTGTTCTGGCCAAAAGGATTCAGAGTATTCAATGCTCATTAAGTTTTCTTGTCTTTCTAAAGATTGGATAAGTGCTTTAGTTGATTTAATTGTCTCCAAATTCTCAGTTGATTGCTCAGGATATTTCTGCATCATACTTTGAAGATGTTTAATGAAGGCTTTCAACCCTTTATTTCATCTATGTCAAGTGATTTGTTTTTTGCAAGAACAAATCTAGTTTCCTCCAATGGAATTATTCGTTGTAATAAAGCATATGACTCACTCCATAAATGATCTCCATCTACTGAGTAGTGCTTCCATTGCATCACTGGAATATTGTTATGCATGTGAAACCGAAAGTACCGTGGATTTGTGTGTCCTATTAGGGCATCATCTCCTGTTTGTAAATGTGGCTCTATAAATGGTCTCCAATCTACCATCCTCTCTAAGATAGCCACGTCTGATTCTTCCTTGCGAGAACCTCCAATTTTTTTCCCACGTTTGCCATCCAATGCCGGTGGGATACGTCTATATCGTGGCAAAGTGGTTGTATTCTGGTCCATGCCATCAATGGTGATGCACATGGACTTATCGACATGTGAAATAGCTTCCTCTCTCCAAGAAGCATACAACTTTCGAGAATCCTGCACATGACATAAATGGATTGATCGCCATTTAATATATCTTCCTCACTGTTGCTCACATTTACTATGTTCAATGGCATTTTTTAATTCATCACATGTATTACATTTTGACATCCTTTGCTTTGATGGTGTCTTGACATGGCAAAAATCTCTACGCCAAATTTTGTACAAGGTTGATCGTGAAATCATGCTCTTGTCTCTGTCTTGTAAAGTTTTATTGACAGTCTCTAGGACGACCTTCTTTGTCATTCCCAAAGGAAGATGTTGTTGGCATTCAACACGTCCATCTAGCATTGTTTGTTGAAGATGAGGCTGCGGTAATGCATGGTCTTTGAGAACTTGCTTTAATGTTGCGGTTGCATTTATAGTGCTTCCATGGCATTTAAGCTTGTAGGTATTTCCATGAATTGTATGAATAACTTTTTCTTTCACCTCTGCCCAGATGGTCCAATATGTGCCATGTGATAGTCCAGTTAACCATTGATATCCTCGATTGCAAATGGGTCTCCCATTAACCATGGGTTTCAATCTAGGTTTACAGTGTCCTGTGCTCAAATCTTGATTAGTGCCTTGATGAAGAAAGCATGAAAACTCTTGAAGAAGATAGTTATGTCTATTAGGCATTGTCTTACTCCAAAACCAAGGTGTATGGCTGCACAATCATCTTTCCCAACTTTTCTAATGCAAAGTCTCTTGCAACAAACTCGCATAAGCATCCTTTCCATATTCTCCTCGGATAGCATCACATGTCGCTTTGGTTCTGGAATTGATGCCATGATTCTTCGCCTCTTCACACTCACGTAATTTCTTTTTGTAAATAGTGTCTTGCGTTTTCTAGTTGTAAGACCATCAAACCTCGAATCCATTTCTTCATCTTTATAATCAAATGCTGTGTAGGCTTGAGAATTATTTGATACCTTATAATATCTTGGAAATGGCAATCTGGTCGACATGTTCATTGATGTCAATTTGTTGCCAATGCCTCTTGAATCTTGTGGTTGAACTGTTTCTCCTTCGTAACTCAAGATTCTCCCATCTATATTCTTTGGCATGCTAGCAACAATATTCTCAGATTCTCTGCCCCTTTTGCCTTGTATTCGAGTGGTAACATCATGATCATTGTCACTAATATCATCAATTCCTGTTATTGCATCACTTATCCCATTGATCTTTGCATGTATTTTTCTTTGTGGTCCCATCTTATTATTCTCAACACATCTTCTGTCTTTTATATCAATAAGCATGTTTGAGTCACTTGCAGCATAAGACAAGTCTTCTATACCAGTGAGCTTGTTCGAGTCACTTGCAACACAGGATAAATCTTCTATACCAGTGAGCCTGTTCGAGTCACTTGCAACACATGACAAGTCTTCTATACCAGTGAGCCTGTTCGAGTCACTTGCAACACAAGACAAGTCTTCTATACCAGTGAGTATAATTGAGTCACTTGCAACACAAGAAACCTTTTCTACATCAACATCTGTTGCTATAATGTCCTCGATACTTGTGATCATGCCACTATGATACTCTTGATTACTACTATAGCTTATTATCAATTTGGATCCCATTTGGGTTATACTCTTTTTCTTCTGATAATATTCTGTTGTGTCTTCCATGACATTGAAGGAAACTATCTTGGGCAAACTTGATTTCAAGAAAGCTAACCCCCATTTACAAGTACTATGAACTTGTAGTTGAGACGTAGTGTTATGGACATCTAATTGTGAAGTACTATCGATTGCATTTTGAATGACACCTGAACTAGTCAACTTAATTATCTCCACTATACAGAGAAAACTCTGAGCATAGCCCTTAAAGTTGCCAATTGCTAAAACTTCTCCGGAGCGAGATAACATCTGTACTTTTTCCCCCTGGATATAAGTTTTCTTGATATCTTGAAAGTATGTCTTTGGAACAATTTCGTCTTGGTCCCAAAGTGTTCTGTGTGCTTGCATATCAAATATGTCACATTGTAAGATATCTCCCAATGTTTCAAAGTCTCCATGTGGATATTTTAAATGTACTTCAGGATTTACAACATTGGTGATTATCACTACACATCTTCTCTCACCACAACGTTGAAAATGACACACATTCATAGGATCAAGACTATGAATTCGTCCAAAAGCCACCACTTCATTCTTCTTATATAACACCACATCCATACCCTCTGTTAGGGTGAATACTTGTTTTATGTATAAAACTAAATTAGCAACCCAAAATGAACATTTAATAAATAATCATTGAGCTTATTATTACTTAATAACTTCTATATCAAAACTAGCAGAGAAGGCATTAACCTAAACCCTACATCCTAAACTTTAAATAATTAATACCAAAACATCTTAACCACCGTAAATCCTAAACTTTAAACATTTAATTCCTAAACCCTAAATCCTAAACTCCTAAATAATAAATCCTTAAACCCTAAACTCTAAATCCTAAACCCTAAATCTTAAATCCTAAACCCTAAATCTTAAATCTTAAACCCTAAACCTTAACCCTAAAATACAACCAAAATTTAATGAATTTTTTTAATTTGTGCAATAGGTTGGATATATCCCCCAACTTGTTGCTTGAGCAACCGGTTGGATATATCAAGCAAGAGGTTGGGGGATATATCCAACTTATTGCACAAATCAAGAATTTTTCTTCTTTGTGCAACAATTTGATATACAATTGGGAAATATATCCAACCTACAAGTGAAAAATCTTGATTTGTGCAAGGTTGAGCAGTAGTTGGATATATCCCCCAAGCAACAGGTTGGAGGCCTGTTGTTGGATATATCCCCCAACCTGTTGCTTGAGCAACAGGTTAAGTGGTATATCCAATTTGTTACACAAATCAAGAAAATTCTCGATTTGTGCAACAGGTTGCATATACCCCCCAACCTGGAGGCCTGTTGTTGGATATATCCCCCAAGCAACAGGTTGGAGGCCTGTTGTTGGATATATCTCCCAACCTGTTGCTTGAGCAACAGGTTGGGGGTATATCCAACCTGTTGCACAAATCTAGAATTTTCTAGATTTGTGCAACAGGTTGGATATACCCCCAACCTGTTGCTCAAGCAACAGGTTGGGAGATATATTCTAGATTTGTGCAACACGTTGGATATACCCCCAACCTATTGCTCAAGCAACAGGTTGGGAGATATATCCAACAACAGGCCTCCAACCTGTTGCTTGGGGGATATCCAACATGTTGCACAAATCAAGAATTTTCTTGATTTGTGCAACAGGTTGCAACCTGTTGCTTGAGCAATAGGTTGAGGAGTATATCCAACATGTTGCACAAATCGAGAATTTTCTTGATTTGTGTAACAGATTGGATATACCCCCAACCTGTTCTTGATGCACAAATCAAGAAAATTCTCGATTTGTGCAACATGTTTAATATACTCCTCAACCTATTGCTTGAGCAACAGGTTGGGGGAATAATATACTCCTCAACATGTTGCTTGAGCAACAGGTTGGGGGATATACCCCCAACCTGTTGCTCAAGCAACAGGTTGGGGGTATATCTAACATGTTGCACAAATCGAGAAAAATCATAAAATTTTGATTGTATTTTAGGGTTAGGATTTAGGGTTTAGTATTTAGGGTTAAGGATTTAGGGCTTAGGATTTAAGATTTAGTGTTTAGGGTTTAGTGTTTATGATTATATTTTTAGGGTTTAGGGTTTAGGATTCAGGGTTTAGGGTTTAGGGTTAAAAATATAGGGTTTAGGGTTTAGCTTTTAGGGTTAATGATTATTGTTTTAGGGTTTAGGATTTAGGTTTTAAGGTTTAGTATATAAGATCATGAGCTTAGAGTGTAGAATCTAGGGTTTAGAATTGAAAATTAGGTTTTAGAATTTAAGTTATAGGGATTAGGATTTAAGGTTTAGGGATTATAACTATTATATAAGTTTAAGAGCTTAGATTATATAACCTAAGATTTTGGAAACTTTAGGATTTAAGATTTAGGGTGTAAGATTTAAGATATATAGACTATATAAAATATGCATTCTAAAGTATTTATTTTAGATATATATAGACTATATGTTATGCTTTCCAAAGTGTTTTGTTTATAAATACGATACATTGCAAAGGCTTTACTTTAAGTAAGTATAAGTCTACCTAGTCAAAGTATCCTACTGATTAGGGACAAGCACATAGGCTAAAAGCACACTGATTCATATTTTTTTACATTCATGTTGCATGGTGTATCAAAAGGTACGATCCTTTGCAAAGCCTTTACTTTAAGTAGTTACAAGCCTACCTACTCAAAGTATCCTACTGATTAGGAACAAGTACATAGGCTAAAAGCACACCGATTCGAAGAAGTGATGTATGCACACTGATTAGGAACAAGTGCATGGTATATGAGAAGAAATGAAAAAGTATTTGATAAGAATTATTCGAAGAAATATATATTCCATATCATGGACATTCTAAGAAATATGTATTCCATATCATGGATACCATGGATATCTGGTGCTTGCTAAAGTAAAAAAAATGATATGGATGCAATGATACTGTAGTCTTCTAGATTCTATGGTTTTAAATACCTACCTGACAAATACATTATCTAATTTTGCATTCTTTTGACTAACTAACAAGTATTATACACATGGAATCATGGATATCTGATGGTTACTAAAGTAAAAAAATGATATGAATGCAATGATAGTGTAGTCTTCTAGATTCTATGGTTTTAAATACCTACCTTACAAATACATTATCTAATTTTTCATTTTTCGACTAACTAACAAGTATTATACACATGGAATAAAAGCATACATGCTAAAAGTAAGTGTGTAAATTTTAATATTTTCTTAATTTTAAAATTAATTTAATTCTTTTATTGACTACTTTTTAAAATTGAAAGATTATTAGTATATAATCTACGTAATTTTAAATGTTATTAATGTATAATATTAATTATTTATATATTTATTTAAATTTATATAATAATTAATTTATATTTATATTAGTTTTTAAATTAATAATGTATAGAAGAGCAATATATTCACTAATTCTTCATTGTTTTAAGACTAAGTATTATATAAAGCACATATGCTAGAAGATCTTCTTTCAACTTTTTTCTTAAATTAATGTATTTATATATTTATTTATATAATAATTATATAATATTTATATTAATTTATAGATTAATAATATATATTTTTAGCAAAATTATATTTTAACATTAGTTAATAAAAATTTATTATATTATGGGGTAAAAATATTATAAATGGATTTCTTATTTTAATAAAGTGTAGTGAGAAGAGTTTTTTGGAAAGATTTATGATTAAATTTTGTTTTGAAGTTGTTGCATATGCAATAGGTAGGACATTTGAGTGGTTTTGAGGTTGATAGAGATATTTGTAATAAAGTGTAGTGAGAAGAGTTTTTTGGAGGATTTGTGATAAAATTTTGTTTTGAAGTTGTTGCGTACGCAATAGGTAGGGAGGTTTGAGTGCTTTTGAGGTTGAGAGAGAAATGTGTTATAGATTGGTTTTTTTTTTAAAGGAGTTTTTTGGAGAGATTTATGATTGAATTTTGTTTTGGAGTTGTTGCGTACGCAATAGGTAGGGAGGTTTGAGTGGCTTTGAGGTTGAGAGAGAAATTTGTAATAGATTGTTTTTTTTGGTTGATGAGTTTTTTTGAGAGATTTATGATTAAATTTTGTTTTGAAGTTGTTGCGTACGCAATAGGTAGGGTTTGAGTGTTAAATTTTGTTTTGAAGTTGTTGCGTACGCAATAGGTAGGGAGGGGTTGTGAGAGTTTGAGTTAAAGAGGAAAATTTGTGGAAAAAAAGATTTAATGCTTAAAATGGTTTTTTAAGTTGTTGCGTACACACAAGTTTTTGAGAAAAAGATCAGATTTGAAAAAAAATTCAAATTTATAAAAACTTGATTCTTAGAAGTTCTTGTGTACGCAATAGGTTAGAAATGAACTCATCTCTTGCAACATTTTGAAAATTTTTGCGAATCCTGCAACAGGTTGATGAGAGGAGAGAAGCGTGGAGTGTAAACGAATGATCTTTGAATGAAAAAAAGAATGAAGAATGTTCTACTTATAGTGAACCTAAAAGAACTAAAAAAACCTTAAAAACTAAAAAAAGCTGACTTGACCTAAAAGCTATTCATTTTCTATAAAACTCTACTTCTCCTCATTCTGTCTCATAACTCTCTTATTCTCTCTCACAACTCTCCTGGAGCTCCACCACCTCTCCACTCAGGTACTCCCTCCCTCCCTCTTCTCCAACTTCCTCTCTCCCCTACCCTTCCCCTCCCTTCCCCTCTCCTCCCGCATCTCCCCTCCCTTCCCTTCCCTTCCCTTCCCCCTTCCCCTCTCCTCCCTCCCCAAGGCCCCTTCCCCTCCCCCTTGCCTGCTCCCTCCTCCCGCCCCCTTCCTTCCCTTCCCCCTGCCGCTTGTCATCGCTCCCCCCTTCCCTCCGCCCCCCCTCCCTCCACCCTCCCTCTCCTTGTCGTCCCTCCCCCCTTCCCTCCCCTCCGCCCCCCCTTCCCTCCGCCCCCCGTCCCTGTCGTCCCTCCCCCCTTCCCTCCCCACCGCCCCCCCCCTTCCCTCCCCTCCGCCCTCCCCACGCCCCCCCTTCCCTCCCGCCCTCCCCACGCCCCCCCCCCTTGCCCCTGCCCCCTACCCCTTGCCATCGACCCCTCCGTCCCCCCTTCCCTCCGCCCTCCCCATGCCCCCCCCCCTGCGTGCCTGCCCCCTGCCGTCGACGGAAGGGGGCGGGCACGTAGGGGGGGCGTGGGGAGGGCAGAGGGGAGGGGGGGCGGGCGTGCGGGGGGGGCAGAGGGAAGGGGGGGGTGTGGGGGGAGCACGAGAAGGGGAGGGGGGCGAGGGCGAGGGGAGGGGGGGCGGCGCGGGAGGGGAGGGGGGGCATCACCCCCCTCCCCTCCCCGGCCCTCGCCCGCCCCCCCTCCCCTCGCCCCCCCCACCCCCTTCCCTCCGCCCGCCCCCCCCTCGCCCCCCCCTTCCCTCGCCCCTCCCCTTCCCTCACCACACATGTGCATGTGGTGAGGGAAGGGGAGGGGCAAGGGAAGGGGGGGGCGAGGGGGGGGCGGGCGGGGGGCCTGGGGGGGGGCCTGGGGGGGTAGGGGGGCGAGGGGGGGGGCGGGCGGAGGGCGTGGGGGGGGCGTGGGGGGGGAGGGGCAAGGGGGAGGGGGGACAGGGATGGGGGGAGGAGGGGAGGGGGGCGGGCGAGGGTGAGGGGAGGGGGAAGGGGAGGGGGGGCAGGCAAGCAGGCAAGGGGGCGGGCGAGGGCGAGGGAGGAGGGGCAAGGGGGAGGGGGGCGAGGAGAGGGGCGGCGGGCGAGGGGAGGGGGAAGGGGAGGGGGGGCGTGGGGAGGGCAAGCGGGCGAGGGGGGCATCGCCCCCCTCACCTATTGCGCATGCAACAGGTGGGGGGATCCCCCACCTGTTGCGTGCGCAACAGGGGGCAAGGGGAAGGGAAGGGGGGCGTGGGGAGAGCAAGGGGGTGGGCAGATGGAAGGGGGGCATGGGGCGGGCGAGGGGCAAGGAGGGCAAGGGGGCGGGCGAGGGGGAGGACACCTATTGCATGCGCAACAGGTGGGGATTCCCCACCTGTTGCATGCGCAACAGGTGCGGGGCGAGGGCAAGGGGAGGGGCAAGGGGAAGGGAAGGGGGTGCGTGGGGAGGGAAGGGGGCGGGCAGAGGGAAGAGGTGGGTGTGGGGATGGCAAGGGGGTGGGCGAGGGGCACGGAGGGGGACATCACAAGGTGGCAGGCAAGTGGTGATTGTGGGGAGAGAAAGGGGCCATGGGGCAAGGGGGAGGGAGCGCGGGCGGGGAGGGGGAGGGGCTCACCTGTTGCGGGGCAGTAATGCCCCTTCACCTCCCTCTCCCCGCTCGAGCCCCCTCCGTCTCACCCTTGCCCCATGCCCCCTCCTCGTCCCCACCATCGTCCCCTCCCGTCCCGTCCCCTCCCGCTCCCCCTTCCCTGCGCTTTCCTGCGTCCTGTCCCGTCAAAATTAAAAAAGTTAAAATAAATAAAACTTAAAAAAAATCAAAAATTTAAATTAAATTTTAAATATTAAAATAAAATAATTAAAAAAGAAAAAAAATATTTTATTTTAAAAATTAAAAATAAATAAAACTTAAAAGAATATTTAATTAAAAATTTATTTAATATTTTGAGTTTGAAAATCATTGTATTTCTCATTTTATATTTTTGATTGTTTTTCAGAAAACTATAGCTTCCATGACTTCCAGTTTTGGTTCCAAGGTGTCTTTCAAATACCTTGAACATGCTTGGTATTTTATGGAGTGCAAATCAAAGTATTTTTTGGTGATCACTTCAGAGAACATATCAAGCCCGAAATATTATGTAGAGGCAGTAAGAAATGGTGGCATGGTATCAAACATCAATATTAAAGAAAACAATTTGATAGAAATTGTGTGCCAAGGAAAGAATGACGAGGTGGTTTACAAGTTACGAGTTACTCCGAAGCACTTCTTGAAGCCATTACCAGATTCAATTGAGGGATCCCAAGAATTACTTAATGCCTTAGAAGCATTGAAGAAAATGTGGGATGCATTTCCAAGTGGTGGTGTTGAACCTTCAGCAGCACTAAGTATGCCATCTATAACATATAACCCTCAAGTACCGTCAATATCTGTGGCGGTAACTCTGGTAACTCCAACAAGTATAACTACAGTATCTCCAACTATACCTACGCCATCAACTGCTGCAACTATAGGAACAAGAAGGAGTGATCGTGGAGCAGACTCAAGTGCTATAGCTATTCCCAGAAAGAGAGCAAAAATAACTCCTACTCCACGTGGAGATCGCTCAAGTGCAGGCTATTTAAAACCAGGCGAAAAATTGGATAGCGATGAAGAGAAAGATCAGCAAGAAGAAGATACAAGTCTCAAAGACTTTTCTATAAGTGTGGCAGACTTACATCCTCTAGAGGATGAGGGATACATTTGGGGATTTTCACAATTCAGCGTGGCCACAATGCTTATTGATCGAGCTTCATTGTTCACAAATCAAAGAAACCTCGATAAGATATTTGCACGCAAATTGTATGAAGATACAAGGAAAACAAGAACTCCTGTTGCCACTAATATCACTCTTCGTCCTATGGCATTTAAGAGACTTCAAGAAGATGATCCTACATTGCCTGATGTCACATTTCAAAAGCGCGTGGACTTTCTTGATGCTTTTGAGAACTTTAGAAGGAGTGACTTTGTTCATGGAGAGGCTTTGTACCAAAGCCGATATGGGAGTAACATCGAGAAGAGATACATGCTGGCAAAGAATAGATTCTTAGAAAGATGCAGGTTTGAGCCCATTGATGGGCAACACTTTTGTGAGGCTTGCAGGATCGCCCTTGATGAGGGAAGAAAAGGAAACTTGCCACAGATTGAGTGGATGGAGAAGTTTCAATGGGTCATTTGTCATATATGCATATTTAACGATGACTCGAAGTACATTCTAGAATCAGAGAGGTTGAATTCTACTCCATTTAGGTTGAAAAAAAGCTCTTCTCTTTCTGAGATCTTGATAAAGGCAAGGGAGTTATGGATGGGCTATGGAAAGCCACAAACAGTGAAGGGTAGGAGACCTACATCAGAGCACATGGCAAAGAGGACTCGGTTCTATAGATGCTTGA
This sequence comes from Dipteris shenzhenensis, assembly GCF_047967505.1. NCBI lineage: Eukaryota > Viridiplantae > Streptophyta > Polypodiopsida > Gleicheniales > Dipteridaceae > Dipteris > Dipteris shenzhenensis. The sequence goes on along the minus strand of NC_141603.1, from coordinate 29,041,771 downwards.
AAGGTGTTGTAAGCAATACGCAAGGCATACCAGGTAATAAGGTTGAGGAAAAGGATTTGAACACCGCCGTTTCAAGATACAGAGATGTTACCTGCATTGTCTTCCATGAGGACTCAGTGTTTCAGAGCATCGTGGATGTTTGCCAAGCATATGAAACAGGAAAGATATCCTTTGAGGCACCAGAGCACATTGCAACTCAGAGGAAAGAAATAAAGAAACCGATGTCTATTGTTTGGTGGAGAGCTTTAAGGTTTGTTCCAGATGCAATAACAGAAGAAGTATGCAAGAAGATTCTAAGTGGTGACTGCTTCTTTGGAAAGAAGAGCAAGCATAGCAACTTAGATGAAGTGGTCACCCGAATGATTCAAAGTGAGGCTGCTCTCTCGGCACTATTATTTTTATTGAAATCTGATGATGAGTTAGCTGGCAAGTCAATTGATGTGGATAAGAAGAAAGCACTTAGCCTAGGTCAACTCCTTGATAAGACATGGGCTAGAAAGTGGTTGGCTTCAATGGATGCAGATGCCACACCAACAAAGGATCTAAGAGCTAAAATTCCAAAGGTTGTTGAGACAGAATATATGGACATTAAGAAAAAGGCCTTGCAGTCTAGTACCCAAGGTAGAGCAATTGGTGGTTTAGATGATGGTTCTCCATTCAGCTTCTCTTATGATATCCTGCTATCAGAGAATGATACAAAATTTGCACACATCAATGGCATTGATATGAAGCATTTCATAACAATGAGTGGTCATGCTTGGGAGAAGCCATGCATATTTTTCATAGATGAATCGCAAGACCTTGCAGTGTCACGGATAGTTGAACTTGTGTGGTTTATTGTTGAAGGTCCTATGGCAGATAAGAAAAGATCAACGTTGGTCCTGTTCGTGACAGAATCACAAAGGGATGCCTATATGCAAGTTTGACATCTTCATTTGGGTATTTACTTTCAAAAGTATACCATGGTATAGTCCTGCGTAATCATATGACTGTCTTGGAAGGCACTGCCATTCAAGTCTTGCAGCCTTTCTTGATGTGCTTCTTATCGAGGGGTGGTGGTAATCTTATCCAAACTCCTTTAAGGACTCTCGAGCTTCATTACTTTGAGGACCATAAGGTTAAGCTTGATGCAGCAATGGTGGATTACAGAAAGCCGATGGATCCTGATGTGATCCTAGAGATAACAAAGAATTTATTGAATGATGGGTGGGAAGTAGCATTGTATCGAATGGGTTTTGTTGCTGAGAAATTGCTACGCCAAGGTAAAAATGTAAATGTCATTGATACCCCCCATCAAATTGAGTTCTTTGACACATATTACAGTTGCACTACTTTCTTTGAGGAGGAAAATGTCAAAGAAGAGGGTAGTGAGTCTGAGGGTGATGATTCTAGCTCAGGTGATGATGAGGATGAAAGCTCTGCATCCGATGACTTACGGCAAGAAAAAATCCGCACAAAGAATAAGGGTGATCAATTGTCAACTAGAGTCAAGGAGGTTCCACTCATCATATGGGAAGGTTCGCGGCAGCAAGAAGTTACAGTAGTACAGCACGTCACAGGTAAAGGTAAGGCTAAAGAGGTGGAAGCACTTCCCTTAAAATTAAAAGTGAGGAAGGCACCCTTGATCTTGGATGAAGGACAGGCAAGTGGATCGATCTTGGGTGAAGGACAGGCAAGTGGATCAAGCAAGGAAGCCTTACTCAAAGAAGGTATGGACGAGGCAAAGCATGACCAGGGGGAGTTACCAGGAGGCATAGATGGTTCTTCAACCATGACCTTACAGACTCCAGAGTAGCCTACTAGTCAGGAACCTAGTAGCCAGGTCCCTACTTACCAAGAACTTGGTCATGAGACTCTAGAGCAGCCTACTAGTCAGGTGCTTGGAACTGAAGAGCAAACTAGTAAGGACCTTGCTACTGAGACTCCAGTCTTAGAGCAGCCTATTAGTCAGGACCCTGGTAGTCAAGGGCCTGGCATTGAGGACATTGATACTGAGTAACATGTTGGCTAACAGCTTTGTAATCACAAGTTTTGAACTTCTATGTAAAGCTAATATCTAATAAAAACTTTAATACTTTTTTGATTTCTTTGCTCTCATTATTGTGTATAAAGATTGTTTATGAGGGCCATTTTATACTTAACGGTGTTTTTTAATAACAAGTGTGGTGTATATGTACACTACTTACACATAAAAGGATTTATCTACACTACCTTGCTAAGGGCTTTATGTACACCACCTTTCTAAAAGAAATGGTCATAAAGGTGTGTGCACACCACTTATACATAAAGGTGTTTATTTACACCACCTTTCCAAGAGAATTGGTCATCTATTGATGTTCTTAGGTGATTATGAAGATGTTTATGTAGACCACTTTGTAAGAGAATTGGTCATCTATTATTGGTCATGTATTGATGTTCTTAGGTGATAGTTGCTCAATTCACAAGAAGTTATGAAGATGTTTATGTAGACCACTTTGTAAGAGATTTTTGTGAAGTTATGAAGATGTTTATGTAGACCGCCTTTGTAAGAGATTTGGTTATGCATTGATGTTCTTAGTACTTAATCATTAAATCTTTTGTTTTGAGTTGGCAAATCTAGTTCAAAATCATTAAATCTTTTGTTTTGAGTTGGCAAATCTAGTTAAAAATCATTAAATCTTTTGTTTTGAGTTGGCAAATCTAGTTAAAAAACAACATTATCAGTATATTCAAAATTTTTGGACTGTTTTTTAGTCCATTTCTTTTTTAACTAGATTTTTAATAGTGTGTTCTCATCATTCTTTCCTTTGCACACAACTTCTATCAAATTGTTTTCTTTAATGTTGATGTTTGAGACCATGCCACCATTTCTTACTGCCTCCGTAGAATATTTTGCGCTTGATATATTCTCTGCAGTGATCACCAAAAAATACTTTGATTTGTGCTCCATAAAATACCAAGCATGTTCAAGGTATTTGAAAGACACCTTGGAACCAAAACTGGAAGCCATAGTTTTCTGAAAAACAATCAAAAATAAAAAATGAGAATAACAATGATTTTCAAACTCAAAATATTAAATAAATTTTTAATTAAATATTATTTTAAGCTTTATTTATTTTTAATTTTTAAAATAAAATAATTTTTTTCTTTTTTTAATTATTTTATTTTAATTAATTAGTTTATTTTTATATTTAAAATTTAATTTAAATTTTTTAAATTTTTTAAGTTTTATTTATTTTAACTTTTTAATTTTGAGGGTACAGGGCACGGGGAGAGAAAGGGGCGAGGGAGGGGGAGGGCGCGGGGAAGGGGGAGTGAGAGGGGACGGGGCGACGGCAGGGGAGGTGACCTGTGTTACATGCGCAACAGGTGGAGGGACACCTGTTGTGCACGCAACAGGTGGGGATCCCCCCTCCCCGCCCCCGCCCCCTCCCCTTCCCTTGTTGCTACCCCTCCGCTCCCCCACCCCGCCCTGGGGGGGTCACTATGTATAAACCCTCTATATCACGTGCGTTCAAGGCCTATATTGAAAATCCCTTATCTGTAAATTTTTTCATTAATAAAATATACCCTTTTCTATACAAATCTGTTAATTTTTTCCAAAACTATTTTAAATAGTCCCTTATGTATATTTATTTCTGTAAATTTTAGGAATAAAAAATATCCTTTTGTCGAACTCATGTGATAGGGTTATATATGATGAGTGACCCCCCCGAGGCCCCGCCCCCTCCCCTCGCCCCCCTGTCGCTCCCCCTCCCCCCCTCCCCCCGCCCCCTTCCCCTCCCCCTTGCCCCCTGCTCGCCCCGCCCCTTCCCCTCCCCGCGCCCACCCCCTTACCCTCCCCTTTCCCCCCCTTCCCCGTCGAGCCCCCTCCCCCGCGCTCGCCCCCTTCCCCTCCCCCTTCCCCCCCCTCACCTATTATGTGCGCAACAGGTGAGGAGGGCATCGCCCCCCCTCCCCCTCCCTGCCCCTGCCCCCTCCCCCTCCCCTCGCCCCCCCTCCCCCCCGCTCCCTTCCCCTCCCCCTTGCCCCTCCCCGCCCCCCCCTTCCCCTCCCCCTTCCCCCCCTCCCTGTCTGCTCTTCCCTCCCCCTCCCCGTCATGCCCCCCTCCCCCATGCCCACCCCGCCCCCTTCCCTGCCTGCCCCGCCCGCCCCACCACCTTCCCCTCCCCCGTCGACCGCCCCCTTCCCCTCCCCTTTCCCCCCCCTCCTTGTCGAGCCCCCTCCCTCGCGCTCGCCCCCTTCCCCTCCCCCTTCCCCCTCGTCCCTGTCGGCTCGACGGGGACGGGGGGGGAAGGGGGAGGGGAAGGGGGCAGGCGCAGGGGAGGGGAAGGGGGTGGGCCGGGGGGCGGGCAAGGGGATAGGGCGGGTAGGGGGCAAGGGGGAGGGGGAGGGGGCGGGGGCGAGGAGGGGGAGGGGGGCATCACCCCCCCTCCCTGCCCCCGCCCCTGCCCCCTCCCCTCGCCCCCTTCCCCTCCTCCCCGGCCCCCTTCCCCTCCCCCTTTCCCCCCCGCCCGCCTCACCCTCTTCCCCTCCCACTTCCCCCCCCCCCCCCCGTCTACTCTTCCCCCCCTGCCCGTCGATCCCCCCTCCCCCGCGCCCGTCCCGCCCCCTTTCCTGCCCACCCCGCTCCCTTCCCCTTCCCCTCCCCCGCGCCCGCCCCCTTCCCCCCCTCCCCGTTGAGCCCCCCTCCCCTATGCCCGCCCCCTTCCCCTGCCCCTTCCCCCCCCTCCCCGTCGGCTTGACGGGGAGGGGGGGGAAGGGGCAGGGGAAGGGGGCGAGCGCGGGGGAGGGGAAGGGGGCGGGGGGGGACAAGGGGGAGGGGAAGGGGGCGGGGCAGGTAGAGGGAAGGGGGCGGGGCATGGGGGAGGGGAAGGCAGCGGGGCGGGGCGAGGGGGGCAAGGGGGAGGGGAAGGGGACGGGGCAGGCGGAGGGAAGGGGGTGAGGCAAGGGGGAGGGGAAGGCAGCAGGGCGGGACGGGGGAGGGAAAGGGTGCGGGGCGGGGGAGGGGGGGAAGGGAGGGACGGTAGAGGGGGAAGGGATGAACGGCGGGAGGGAGGGGCCTGCGGGGAGACGAAGGGAGGGGGAAGGGCCCGTGGGGAGGGAGAGGAGGGGAAGCGGAAGGGAAGGCAGGGAGGAGAGGGGAAGGAGGAAGGGAAGGGAGGGGAGAAGCGGGAGGAGAGGGGAAGGGAGGGGGAGGGGAGGGCAAGGGCAGGGAGAGAGGAAGCTAAAGAAGAGGGAGGGAGGGAGTACTTGAGTGGAGAGGTGGTGGAGCTCCAAGAAAGTTGTGAGAGAGAATAAGAGAGTTGTGAGACAGAATGAGGAGAAGTAGAGTTTTATAGGAAATGGATAGCTTTTAGGTCAAGTCAGCTTTTTTTAGTTTTTAAGGTTTTTTTAGTTCTTTTAGGTTCACTATAAGTAGAATATTCTTCATTCTCTCTTTCATTCAAAGATCATTTGTTTACACTCCATGCTTCTCTCCTCGCATCAACCTGTTGCAGGATTCTCAAAAATTTTCAAAATGTTGCAAGAGGTGAGTTCATTTCTAACCTATTGCGTACGCAAGAACTTCTAAGAATCAAGTTTTTATAAATTTGAAATTTTTTTCAAATCCGATCCTTTTCTCAAAAACTTGTGTGTACGCAACAACTTAAAAAAAGCATTTTTGCATTAAATCTTTTTTCCCACAAATTTTCCTCTTTACCTCAAACTCTCACAACCCCTCCCTACCTATTGCGTATGCAACAACTTCAAAATAAAATTTAATCATAAATCTCTCCAAAAACTCCTCAAAAAAAAAAACAATCTATTACAAATTTCTCTCTCAACCTCAAAACCACTCAAACCCTACCTATTGCGCATACGCAACAACTTCAAAACAAAATTTAATCATAAATCTCTCAAAAAAACTCATCAACAAAAAAAACAATCTATTATAAATTTCTCTCTCAACCTCAAAGCCACTCAAACCTCCCTACCTATTGCGTACGCAACAACTTCAAAACAAAATTTAATCATAAATCTCTCCAAAAAACTCCTTTAAAAAAAAAAACAATCTATTACACATTTCTCTCTCAACCTCAAAACCACTCAAACCTCCCTACCTATTGCGTACGCAACAACTTCAAAATAAAAATTAATCATAAATCTCTCCAAAAAATCCTTCTCACGACACTTTATTACAAATTTCTCTATCAACCTCAAAACCACTCAAATGTCCCTACCTATTGCGTACGCAACAACTTCAAAATAAAATTTAATCATAAATCTTTTCAAAAAACTCTTCTTACTACACTTTATTAATATAAGAAATCCATTTATAATATTTTTACTCCATAATATATCTATAAATTAATATAAATATTATTTAATTATTATATGAATAAATATATAAATACATTAATTAAAAAAATATAACTTGAAAGGGAGGTCTTCTAGCATATGTGCTTTATATAATACATACTCTTAAAACAATGAAGAATTAGTGAATATATTGCTATTCTATACATTATTAACTTAAAAACTAATGTAAATATAAATTAATTATTATATAAATTTAAATAAATATATAAATAATTAATATTATACATTAATAACATTTAAAATTATTTAGATTATATACTAATAATCTTTTAATTTTAAAAAGTAGTCAATAAAAGAATTAAATTAATTTAAAAAATAAGAAAATATTAAAATTTACACACTTACTTTTACCATGTATGCTTTTATTCCATGTGTATAATACTTGTTAGTTAGTCGAAGAATGAAAAATTAGATAATGTATTTGTAAGGTAGGTATTTAAAACCATAGAATCTAGAAGACTACAGTATCATTGCATTCATATCATTTTTTTACTTTAGCAATCATCAGATATCCATGATTCCTTGTGTATAATACTTGTTAGTTAGTCGAAGAATGCAAAATTAGATAATGTATTTGTAAGGTAGGTATTTAAAACCATAGAATCTAGAAGACTACAGTATCATTGCATCCATATCATTTCTTTACTTTAGCAACCACCAGATATCCATGGTATCCATGATATGGAATACATATTTCTTCGAATATTTCTTATCACATAATTTTTCATTTCTTCTCATACACCATGCAGCATGAATGTAAGAAAATATGAATCGGTGTGCTTTTAGCCTATGTACTTGTCCCTAATCAGTAGGATACTTTGACTAGGTAGGCTTGTAACTACTTAAAGTGAAGCCTTTGCAAAGGATCGTACCTTCTGATACACCATGCAGCATGAATGTAAAAAAATATGAATCGGTGTGCTTTTAGCCTATGTGCTTGTCCCTAATCAGTAGGATACTTTGACTAGGTAGACTTATACTTACTTAAAGTAAAGCCTTTGCAATGTATTGTACCTATAAACAAAACACTTTGGAAAGCATATAACATATAATCTATATATATCTAAACTAAATACTTTAGAATGCATATTTTATATAGTCGATATATCTTAAATCTTACACCCTAAATCTTAAATCCTAAAGTTCCCTAAATCTTAGGTTATACAATCTAAGCTCTTAAACTTATATAATAGTTATAATCCCTAAACCTTAAACCCTAACCCCTATAACTTAAATTCTAAAACCTAATTTTCAATTCTAAACCCTAGATTCTACACTCTAAGCTCATGATATTATATACTAAACCCTAAAACCTAAATCCTAAACCCTAAAACAATAATCATAAACCCTAAATCCTAGATTTTAAACCCTAGACCTTAGATTTTTAACCCTAAACCCTAAACCCTAAATCCTAAACCCTAAACCCTAAAAACATAATCATAAACATGAAACCCGAAACACTAAATCTTAAATCCTAAGCCCTAAATCCTTAACCCTAAATACTAAACCCTAAACCCTAACCCTAAAATACAATCAAAATTTTATGATTTTTTTCAATTTGTGCAATAGGTTTGATATATCCTCCAAACTGTTGCAAGTCGAATAGGTTAATGGTGCACTCAACCTATTGTAAATATCAAGGAATTTTCTTGATTTGTGCAACAGGTTGGATATACCCCCAACCTGTTGCTTGAGCAATAGGTTGGGGGGTATATCCAACCTATTGCACAAATCGAGAATTTTCTTGATTTGTGCAACAGATTGGATATACTCCCCAACCTGTTGCTCAAGCAACAGGTTAGGGGATATACCCCCAACCTGTTGCTCAAGCAACAGGTTGGGGGGTATATCCAACATGTTGCACAAATTGAGAATTTTCTTGATTTGTGCAATCAAGCAACAAGTTGGGGGGTATATCCAATATGTTGCACAAATCAAGAAAATTCTCGATTTGTGCAATAGGTTGTATATACCCCTCAACCTATTGCTCAAGCACAAATCGAGAATTTTCTTGATTTGTGCAACAGATTGGATATACCCCCCAACCTGTTGCTCAAGCAACAGGTTGGGAGACATATCCAACAACAGGCCTCCAACCTGTTGCTTGGGGGATATATCCAACAACAGGCCTCCAGGTTAGGGGGTATATTCAACCTGTTGCACAAATCAAGAATTTTCTTGATTTGTGCAACAGATTGGATATACCCCCCAACGTGTTACTCAAGCAACAGGTTGGGAGTTATATCCAACAATAGGCCTCCAACCTGTTGCTTGGGGGATATATCCAACAACAGGCCTCCAACCTGTGCTCAACCTTGCACAAATCAAGAAAATTTTTCAGTTGTAGGTTGGATATATTCCCCAATTGTATATCAAATTGTTGCACAAATAAGAAAAATTCTTGATTTATGCAACAAGTTGGATATATCCCCCAACCTGTTGCTTGAAATATCCAACCTGTTGTTGAAGCAACAGGTGGGGGATATATCCAACCTATTGCACAAATTAAAAAAATTCATTAAATTTTGGTTGCATTTTAGGGTTAAGGTTTAGGGTTTAAGATTTAAGATTTAGGGCTTAGGATTTAAGATTTAGGGTTTAGGATTTAGAGTTTAGGGTTTAAGGTTTAGGATTTATTGTTTAGGAGTTTAGGATTTAGAGTTTAGGAATTAAATGTTTAAAGTTTAGTATTTACGGTGGTTAAGATGTTTTGGTATTAATTATTTAAAGTTTAGGATGTAGGGTTTAGGTTTAATGCCTTCTCTACTAGTTTTGATATAGAAGTTATTAAGTAATAATAAGCTCAATGATTATTTATTATGTCCTTTTTGAGTTGCTAATCTACTTTTATACATAAAACAGGTATTCACCCTAATAGAGGGTGTGGATGTGGTGTTATATAAGAAGAATGAAGTGGTGGCTTTTGGACGAATTCATAGTCTTGATCCTATGAATGTGTGTGATTTCCAATGTTGTGGTGAGAGAAGATGTGTAGTGATAATGACCAACGTTGTAAATCCTGAAGTATATTTAAAATATCCACATGGAGACTTTGAAACATTGGGAGATATCTTACTATGTGATATATTTGATATGCAAGCACACAGAACACTCTGGGACCAAGACAAAATTGTTCCAAAGACATGCTTTCAAGATATCAAGAAAACTTATTTTCAGGGGGAAAAAGTAGAGATGTTATCTTGCTCCGGAGAAGTTTTAGCAATTGGCAACTTTAAGGGCTATGCTCAGAGTTTTCTCTGTATAGTGGAGATAATTAAGTTGACTAGTGCAGGTGTCATTCAAAATGCAATGGATAGTACTTCACAATTAGACGTCCATAATACTATGTCTCAACTACAACTTCATAGTACTTGTAAATGGGGGTTAGCTTTCTTGAAATCAAGTCTGCCCAAGACAGTTTCCTTCAATGTCATGGAAGACACAACGGAATATTATCAGAAGAAAAAGACTATAACACAAATAGGATCCAAATTCATAAGAAGCTATAGTAGTAATCAAGAGTATCATAGTCGCATTCTCACAGGTATTAAGGACATTATAGTGACAAATGTTGATGTAGAAAAGGTTTCTTGTGTTGTAAGTGACTCAAATATACTCACTAGTATAGAAGACTTGTCTTGTGTTGCAAGTGACTCGAACAGGCTCACTGGTATAGAAGACTTGTCATGTGTTACAAGTGACTCGAACAGGCTCACTAGTATAGAAGACTTGTCCTGTGTTGCAAGTGACTCGAACAAGCTCACTGGTCTAGAAGACTTGTCTCTTGTGCTACAAGTGACTCAAACATGCTTATTGATATAAAAGACTTGTCTTGTGTTGAGAATAATAAGATGGGACCACAAAGAAAAATACACGCAAAGATTGATGGGATAAGTGATGCAATAACAAGAATTGATGATATTAGTGACAATGATCATGATGTTACCACTCGAATACAAGGCAAAAGGGGCAGAGAATCTGAGACTTGTCATGTTGTTTGTAATATTGTTGCTAGCATGCCAGAGAATATAGATGGGAGAATCTTGACTTACGAAGGAGAAACAGTTCAACCACAAAATTCAAGAGGCATTGGCAACAAATTGACATCAATGAACATGTCGATCAAATTGCCATTTCCAAGATATTATAAGGTATCAAATAATTCTGAAGCCCACACAGCATTTGATTATAAAGATGAAGATTCAAGGGAAATGGATTCGAGGTTTGATGGTCTTACAACTAGAAAACGCAAGACACTACTTACAAAAAGAAAGTATGTGAGTGTGAAGAGGCAAAGAATCGTGGCATCAATTATGGAACCAAAGAGACATGTGATGCTATTCGAGGAGAATATGGAAAGGATGCTTATGCGAGTTTGTTGCAAGAGACTTTGCATTAGAAAAGTTGGGAAAGATGATTATGCAGCCATACGCCTTGGTATTTGGAGTAAGACACCGCCTAATAGACATAACTATCTTCTTCAAGAGTTTTCATGCTTTCTTCATCAAGGCACTAATCAAGATTTGAGCACAAGACACTGCAAACCTAGATTGAAACCCATGGTTAATGGGAGACCCATTTGCAATCGAGGATATCAATGGTTAACTGGACTATCACATGGCACATACTGGATCATTTGGGCAGAGGTGAAAGAAAAAGTTATTCATACAATTCATGGAAATACCTACAAGCTTAAATGCCATGGAAGCACTATAAATGCAACCGCAACATTAAAGCAAGTTCTCAAAGACCATGCATTACCGCAGCCTCATCTTCAACAAACAATGCTAGATGGACGTGTCGAATGCCAACAACATCTTCCTTTGGGAATGACAAAGAAGGTCGTCCTAGAGACTGTCAATAAAACTTTACAAGACAGAGACGAGAGCATGATTTCACGATCAACCTTGTACAAAATTTGGCATAGAGATTTTTGCCATGTCAAGACACCATCAAAGCAAAGGATGTCAAAATGTAAGACATGTGATGAATTAAAAAATGCCATTGAACATAGTAAATGTGAGCAGCAGCGAGGAAGATATATTAAATGGCGATCAATCCATTTACGTCATGTGCAGGATGCTCAAAAGTTGTATGCTTCTTGGAGAGAGGAAGCTATTTCACATGTCGATAAGTCCATTTGCATCACCATTGATGGCATGGACCAGAATACAACCACTTTGCCACGATATAGATGTATCCCACCGGCATTGGAGGGCAAACGTGGACTAAAAACACACTTGTGTGGAGTATTAGTACATGGATACCGAATCTTTTGTGATGTATGGATTGATAGTTTGCATGACCATGATAGTAACTAGGTTGTTACATCAATCATGAAAGCAATAAGAAAGGTCAGAGATGCTCACGGATGTTTGCCTAACACATTGCGAATACAAGCTGATAATTGTCTGAGAGAGAACAAGAATAAATATATATTTGCTTTATGCTCTATGCTGGTTGGTTTGAAAATATTTGAAGAAGTGGAAGTTGGCTTTCTTCTTATCGGCCATACACATGAAGACATAGACCACAGTGTTATCTCTGGTGAGTTGAAGGCAATGGATGTTTTGACAATGGAGGATATGCTATTTCGAATGGGGAAAAAAATTAGAGGTTCTCACAAGGAAGAATCAGAAATGGCTATCTTAGAGAGGATGGTAGATTGGAGAGCATTCATAAAGCCACATTTACAAACAGGAGATGATGCCCTAATAGGACACACAAATCCACACTACTTTCGGTTTCACATGCATAACAATATTCCAGTGATGCAATGGAAGCACTACTCAGTAGATGGAGATCATTTATGGAGTGAGTCATATGCTTTATTACAACGAATAATTCCATTGGAGGAAACTAGATTTGTTCTTGCAAAAAACAAATCACTTGACATAGATGAAATGAAAGGCTTGAAAGCCTTCATTAAACATCTTCAAAGTATGATGCAAAAATATCCTGAGCAATCAACTAAAAATTTGGAGATAATTAAATCAACTGAAGCACTTATCCAATCTTTAGAAAGACAAGAAAACTTAATGAGCATTGAATACTCTGAATCCTTTTGGCCGGAACAAGCTAGGTCACCAAGTTTTCCTTTAAATATAAATATGTTAGTAGATATGGAGGAAGCAGAGAAATGCCTTTTACCTCAAAAATATTGTGGCAGGAAGGGAGACAAACTCTTACCAAAGTTTATACCAACTAATGAGATTGAAGAGGGTCTATTTATTGCAGTTTGGGCATCTGATCTAGGTTCAGAGTTGGATGACCAAGGTGGCCCAATTTGGGTTGCAAAGGTTGCTAAGATAGAAAGGGATGACAAGGGAACTCCTATAACATTTACAGCTTTATGGTATGAACCAAAGCCATTGAAAAATCTCCCCAGAAGATATACAATAAAACAACTCTATGAGGGATGCTTGCAAAAGAAACGTGAATGGGTTCCAAATAATGAGGGATTAACAGAGATGGAAGTCAGTAGCATTATTCATTGCTAGAAATCGAGGACATGAAGTTTTAAAAGGAAGCATGGATACAATGTTGAAAAATGTATCACAATCCCTAATCCAAGCGTGTCCATATTAAACATCATTTGGCAAGACTGGACCCATCAAGCTCAAATACATTACATGAATCTGATGACTCTGAACAAGATTCAGATGCATAAGATAGTGTTTTGTATGCTTTTTTCCATACAAATGGTGTATCTATACACCACCAATAAGATAATTTATTGTTTTTCAAAAAAAGGGTGTATCTATACACCACTTATATATTGAATTCAACAAACTCTTTTATTTCAAAAAAATGGTGTATCTATACACCACTTATATGTTGAATTCAACAAACTCTTTTCATATGGTGTCATATTTTCACTTCATAGTGTTAAAATTGAACTTGAGTTAGGAGACTACTATTATTATTATTATAGTTATTGGATGGGGGCACCATGCACGAGTTTGGGAATTATAGCTTCACTGAGCCATTTTTTTTAAATTAGAGGTTACCACTTGACTTTTTAGCTTAATAAGGCCATATTTGTATATAAGTGACCCATTTAGTGCTCAAAAAAACCCAATTTTTTAGCTCACTAAGTGAAGTTGAGTGGAGAGGATATGCTCCAAAAAAAGTCCAAACCAAGAGAGAAAGTCCAAAAATTTTGAATAGTGTGTTATAGGCATGCTCATGTGATTGATGTATCTTCGCATAGATCTACATTGTTTCCAAAATTGCCATACTTCATCCTCTTGAACTTTAGATAACCTATAACACCTTTGACCTCACAACCATTGTTTTTTTTGTGCTTGTGATTTCAACCAAGTACACATAGCTTCTCTAGAACTATGAGGTAGTCACCTCCTTTCCATTAGTAAGTGATACTCACTTTTATCAGGTATCAATCACAATCAAAATGCACTCATGAATGTGTAATGAAATAACCAACAAGTGCGTCTACACAAAAAGGCACACTTGAACGTATTTTGGTTGGGCACTTGCTAGAAAACAAGACCACAAGTAGTGTCCATACCATATATATGCATATAAATACCCGGTACTCTAACCATAAAATATGAATGTCAGCCTTGAGCGACAAAATGGTCCACCGTGGAAATAGACATATGGGTCACTACATGGAGCCATTGAAAATATGTTCTTTATCATTGTTCACTATCGTTAACGCACCTTAGGATTTCGTTCGTATTACTCGTGAAGTGCTCTTCGAATATCGTTGTAAATAACTGGAAACAAAACAGTATAAAGGTTGAGCCAAAACAGTATTTACAAAATAAAGGCTTTATTGAGTGGGGAATTATTTAGTAGGAACCATTCTACTCCATCATAGCAGAGAGAAGGTTGCGGGGTTCGATAGAGTGTCGTCAACAGCATGTTGTTGGCGTTTGAGTTCAGAAAGCTTTGGATGATGCGTAATTAGACCAGATAGGAACATCAGCGCTTGTATATATGACAGCATCGCCGTCATTCTCCAGCACGAGCCTATATTTATCATCAGGGCGTGTCTGGGTGCTGCTGGCCCAAGCTACAGCACCAGTCCGGGTGTATACCACAAGTCGACCATCGGCTTGGATGGTGGCTCGAAAACCGCGCGTCGCTGTGTTGGAGTGAAAGATGGCAGTAGGAGACGCATTTGCGTGATTGTAAGCAACAAAGTTTCCATCCCCCTGCATGACCAAAGAGAAGAGTCCATTTCTAGACCGAAGGTGCTGCTCGGGCTCGGAGCTGAGCTCTTGACCGGTATAGAGAGTGTCTCCTCGACTTTGTCCGTTAGGTTGAGATGCTGCCATGGGGATTGTTGAGTGATGCGAGAGCGAGAAAGACACAAACGGTAGGGAGGAGGCAGAGAGAAGAGAAAGAGTCGTTGCGATGGGGGACAAGTGCGGTTTTTCTCTTTATTTATAGCTGGAGCCTGGACTGTTATATGGAGCATTGGAACAATTTACACGCGAGCAGAGTCGAGAGACCGAGGAGAACCAATCTCGTGAACGCTCAGAATGTACTGAGACTTGGTCGGTGGAGCCTGGACTGTTATACGGAGCATTGGAACAATTTACACGCGAGCAGAGTCGAAAGACCGAGGAGAACCAATCTCGTGAACGCTCAGAACGTACTGAGACTTTGGAGCATTGGAACAATTTACACGAGGAGAACCAATCTCGTGAACGCTCAGAACGTACTGAGATTTGGCACCGTCCAATTTGGCACGTTTACGTAGTGGTACGGGTGCATTTGCTGGCATGATCATCTTCGTAGGGATGAAGAGCCAATTTTACAACGTCGCCCATTTTACCCTTCACAGAAAGGTTGCATACAAAATAACCTTTCAAAAGAAGGGTAAGCTCCGAAAGTTCAATATTCAATAGTGATTAATTTGCTAAAGTCCACAATCGCAACTATAAATAAACTCTACATCCATGTGTTGGCTATATACGCTCTATATGTAATAGCTAAGAGCTGAGACTCATGATGATGAATATGTGTATGATGATGAACATGATAGAGATGGAGATGGAGATGGGTTAGAGATGAGGTTGGAGATGAAGACAAGAATTTAAAAGAAGACTCTCGCTTGTTTGAAAATAAAAGTATAGAGAAAGAAGGTGCACATGAAGAAACCCATGACTAAAACCAATGAAAAAGAGATGAAATTCACAAGATAGGCGTGTCGATTGTCATTTTTTGCAAACATTTTCAACTAAACCAACAATCATCACACAAAAGTAGATCGTGTGAAGATGCATGATAATAACAATAGCAGAGATATAGATGGGAGATAAATTTGAAAAATTTATTGAATAATAGAAGGAAGAAGGTGCATAGGAAGATGCTGATCACGATGAAAAATAAGCAAAAAGGGATGAAAATTATGGAGATGGTGTGTCCATTGTCATTGTTTTTTCCAACATTTTCAATCGAACTAGTTGCTATCTTTTAGAGAAATCTTGAATAATAGAAGGAAGAAGGTGATTCCATGTGAAGTTTTCATTTAACATTTGATCTAGTAAGTATTAATTTGAACTATTTTAATAATTGTTATGATATCTATGCACGGCATGGGAATGAATGTCCTTGGAGAGAAGGTTGCTTTCTGTATTATTATCCTTGTTCTCTATGGATAGTTCCCTATAGTATAAAATATGTAATGGTTTATTTAAGAAAAGTCAGTGTGCTAGTTGGAGGGTCGCTTATGCTGACGTGTAACAATTCACATTACTAATGAAGAATATTAGTCCTTCTGCTAGTTAGGGGTTTGAGGGGTGTTCGCTTATGCTGACTTGTAATAATTCGCTCATGGATATAAAATGTATAATATACTAGTAATAAATTATAAAGTATGTCGGTCGATAATAGCTCGTTGAAAGTCTACTTGGTTGTGGAGCATGTAATTGCTAGCTCGTAGCAAATCACAAAATTACATCCTATAATACCTCTAAGCTTCCACGTGTGTAGACAGTAACAAATTATAATTGATAGATTATAGTATATCTAGGTTTAGAATCCATGATTTCTATATATTGTAACTAACGAGCATGTTCATCCTTTTCACTCTTTTGGACTAAAATCTACTACTAGCCCACTTTGATATTTTTAATAATAATAATAGTGGTAATAATAATGCCATGTTGGGAAGGAGGAGGGCATGGGATAAGGGAAGAAATCCACAAGCGAGCGAGGTTCCGAACCTACAGTAGCTACATTAGGATGCTATACGCCACACAACCTTGGGCCTACCTCATGCAACCCACTTTCATACCTATTGAAAAAGGATCCATAAATCTCTAAAGCAAGTGTCCAATAATGACATTGAGATATGGATCTTTAACTCTATGCCTAAAACATAAAGAGCACAATGCTCTACATGACCCTTTTTTTTCAAGATATTAAAATAATATCCACTATTAAAACTCATAAGATCCCAGAACAACTTCATGGGGCTTCAAACTATAGTTGAATCTCTCTCAAAAAAAAAAAAATCACCATAATTTGTACATTTGCTTACTTATATTTTCCAAATACCTAACAATACAAATTAGCATTACAAATATCTATTTAAGGGAATTATAAATATATGATAACAATTAATGGACAATGATTTTCAATTGAAATATCTTTGATTCTCATCTACAAATGTACGAAATTTATATTTATACTCAAATCACCATTAACATTTATTTAACAGCCAAACAAACTTCGATTCAATCGTTTTTTTATAAAGCTATAAGAGAAAGGTTTTCTAATCAAAGAACTTTCAATATACTTGCATAGAACAATAAAATTAATTAAAAGCAATCATTATTTTCATTATGAAATAGGCACACATATGCATGAATCATTAGAACAAAATGTTAATAGACCAAATTGATAATCACAAACATGATTTACTAGCTTTCCATTTCAGAAAACTCTCAGGGCGGTCACTAATTAATATGCTATATTTTTATGGAGTTACATAAAATTTACGTACGTAAGGGGTTTTTTAATTCAAAAAGTGGAAATGTCCATACATAAGGGATACTTTTATAATCACAGAATTCTAGATGGGTGTATATAGGTTATAAAAATCCGTAGGTAGGGGGTTTTTTTAATCCCCCTTGATTGCATGTGCTATATAGGGCATGGGAAGGGAGAGCACAATGGTGTAGGTGCATGTGTGAAGCGAGCCTTACGATGCCACCAGTTGTGGCATGATGTTGACCAGTTTAGGGATGCACAACAGGTGGTTGCCTGGTGCATATAACACTTGAGTAGTAGTCCCGTATCCTCTTATCCACATTGTGCTAAGAGGGTTGTTTGATGTTTCTTTTGGTGTGTGGATATTGGGAGTATTGATCGGTCCAACACTTTTGATTATCGATCAGTGCATGGTACTTTGCATTTCCATTCTATTAGGAGCACATGTTTTAGGGATCCCGCTATCTTCTCTCAACGCTTTGCCTGTTTTTGCTCCGCATGTGTTGATGGTGATTGGGGAGGATGCACCATGATCTCATGGGTTGATCCATGGAGGCAGCATGTTCTTTCTTCATGTCATCCATGGGAGGCCATGACTGATGATTAGGATGTTGGGTCCATATTTAGCAGGGATTATGATGAGTTGACAGATTTGTTGTCTATTGATGATGTTTTTGCCTTCATTGCTCCGGAGGGCAATGAGGAGGGTGTGGATTACTACTTGTTGAGATGCTCTTTGGTAAAGAGTGTGCTCAACGATGATGTTGTGGATGGTGATGGGATATCTTTTAATGCTTATAGCATGGTGGTGGGTGGTCACTACTACCTGCAGGTACAAAGACGTGGTGGTGTCATCGAGTTTTAGCAGTACATGGTTGGTCGCGAGGCATACATATAATCCCATCTCGTTGCTGCCATTAAGTTGTCTCTCTAGCGTGTCACTTCTCGCAAATGTGAGGCTCCACGTTGGCGACTTGTAGCGGAGGATCATGAGAGAATTCTTGTGACTATTGGCATGAGAGCAGATCCTGACGAGTAGTGCAGTGTATCACTTCATATCATTGTATTCAAGATCTATAGTTTCATTATTTTCAGGACATTTTATTCGATTGTTTTTTTTTGTATCATTGTATTGAGGACTTGCCATCTCATTGTATTGAGGATCGGCATTTTTATTCCACTCTTGTTCATTGTATTGAGGATCTATATAGTTGTATTACATCTGGACATCATTGTATTTCTCACTTTTGATTCTTGTCTTCTCTAGTTCTTTAGAAAGTGCACATGTTTTAAATTTTTTTTAACCCATGAATGATTTTATTTGATTATAGTTTCTAATATTTCAACATTCTATGGAATTATTATAGTTCTTTATATTTCAACATTGTAAAGATTGATTATAGTTCTTAATATTTTAACATTATGTGGAAATTTTGTATGCACATATTTCATTGAACTTTGCACATTCCCCATCGAAATTTCTTTGGCACACATTTACATAATTCGCATTCTAGGAGGTCAAATGCCCAATTTCCCTTGACATTTGGCACTAGGGTCAAATGTGAAGGGAAAATTTAGGATGTGGCAAATAGCGATACGTGCAAGTGTCAGATGGGCCCCAAACTTTGTATGGCTCTTATCTAGGTGGTTTGCAAAGGATTACAAAGTTTGATGGGCATCGAACACCAAATGAGCACTCTAGAAGGTCAAATGCCCAATTTCACATGGCACTAGGGCCAAATGTGAAGGAAAAATCTAGGAATGTGGTAGATAGCGATATGTGCAAGTGTGGGATGGGCCCCAAAGTTTGTATGGCTCTTATCCTAGGTGGTTTTAAAAGGATTACAAAGTATGATGGACATCGGACACCAATTGTGCACTCTAGGAGGTCAAATGCCCAATTTCACATGGGACTAGGGCCAAATGTGAACGAAAAATGTAGGAATGTGACATATAACGATATGTGCAAATGTCGAATGGGACCCAAAGCTTGCATGGCTCTTATCCTAGGTAGTTGCAAAGGCTTACAAAATATTATGGGCATCAGACACCAAATGTACACTCTAGGAGGTCAAATGCCCAATTTCCCTTCACATTTGGCACTAGGGCCAAATGTGAAGGGAAAATGTAGGAATGTGGCAGATAGTGATATGTGCAAGTGTCAGATGGGCCCCAAAGTTTGTATGGCTATTATCCAAAGGATTACGAAGTCTGATGGGCATCGGACACCAAATGTGCACTCTACGCGGTCAAATGCCAAATTTCACATGGCACTAGGGCCAAATGTGACGGGAAAATATAGGAATGTGGCAGATAGTGATATATGCAAGTGTCGGATGGGATCCAAAATTTGTGTGGCTCTTATCCTAGGTGGTTTGCAAAGTATTACCGAGTTTTATGGGCATCGAAAACCAAATGTGCACTCTAGGAGGTCAAATACTCAATTTCACATGGCACTAGGGCCAAATGTGAAGGGAAAATATAGGAATGTGGCAGATAGCGATATCTGCAAATGTTGGATGGCCCCAAAGTTTGTATGGCTCTTATACAAAAGGATTATAAAGTTTTATGGGCATCGAACACCAATTGTGCACTCTAGGAGGTCAAACGCCCAATTTCACATGGCACTAGGTCCAAATGTGAAGGGAAAATGTAGGAATGTGGCAGATAGCGATATGTGCTAATGTCGGATGGGCCCCAAAGTTTGTATAGCTCTTATTTTAGGTGGTTGGCAAAGGGTTACAAAGTTTGATGGGCATCAGACACCAAATGTGCACTCTAGGAAATCAAATATCCAATCTCACATGGCACTAGGGCCAAATGTGAAGGGAAAATGTAGTAATGTGGCAGATACCGATATGTAGAAATGTTGGATGGGCCCCAAAGTTTTTATGGCTCTTATCATAGGTGTTTTGCAAATGATTACAAAGTTTGATGGGCATCGAATACCAAATGTGCACTCTAGGAGGTCAAATGCCCAATTTGACATGGCACCAGGGCCAAACGTGAAGAGAAAATGTAGGAATGTGGCAGATAGCAATATGTGCAACTATTGGATGGGCCCCAAAAGTATATAACTCTTACCATAGGTGGTGTGCAAAGGATTACCAACTTTGATCAGCATCGAACACCAAATGTACACTCTAGGAGATCAAATGCCCCATTTCCCATGGCACTAGGGCCAAATGTGAAGGGAAAATGTAGGATTGTGGTAGATAGTGATACGTGCAAGGATCGGATGGGCCCTAAAGTTTGTACGGCTATTATCCTAGGTGGTTTGCAAAGTCTTACAAAGTTTGATAGGGTGTCTGATGCCCCATCAAACTTTGTAAGACTTTGCAAACCACCTAGGATAATAGCCATACAAACTTTGGGGCCCATGCCCATCCAACATTGGCCCATATCACTATCTGCCACATTCCTACATTTTCCCTTTTCACATTTGGCGCTAGTGCCATGTGAAATTGGGCATTTGACCTCCTGGAGTGCACATTTGGTATCCAATGCCCATCAAGCTTTGTAATCCTTTAAAACCACCTAGGATAAGATCCATACAAACTTTGGGGCCCATCGGACACTTGCACATATCGCTATCTACCACATTCCTACATTTTCCCTTCACATTTGGCCCTAGTGCCAAATGTGAAGGGAAATTGGACATTTGACATCCTAGAGTGCACATTTGGTGTCCGATGCCCATCAAACTTTGTAATACTTTTCAAAACACCTATAATAAGAGCCATACAAACTCCAGGGCCCATCCAACACTTGCACATATCACTATCTGCCACATTTCTACATTTTTCCTTCACATTTGGCCGTAGTGCCATGTGAAATTGGGCATTTGACCTCCTAAAGTGCACATTTGGTGTCCGATGCCCATGAAACTTTGTAATACTTTGCAAACCACCTAGGATAAGATCCATACAAACTTTGGGGCCCATTGGACACTCGCACATATCGCTATCTACCACATTCCTAGATTTTCCCTTCACATTTGGTCCTAGTGCCAAATGTGAATGGAAATTGGGCATTTCACCTCCTAGAGTTCACATTTGGTGTCCGATGCCCATCAAAATTTGTAATCCTTTGAAAACCACATAGGATAAGAGACATACAAACTTGGGTCCCATCCGACATTTGCACATATCCTTATCTGCCACATTCCTACATTTTCCCTTCACATTTGGCCCTAGTGCCATGTGAAATTGGGCATTTGGCATCCTAGAGTGCACATTTGGTATCCGATGCCCATAAAACTTTGTAATATTTTGCAAACAACCTAGGATAAGAGCTATAGAAGGTTTGTTGCCCATCTGACATTTGCACATATCGCTATCTACCACATTCCTACATTTTCCCTTTATATTTGGCCCTAGTGCCATGTGACATGTCCCAAATTTAATGGAAATTAATATCCTACATAACACAACAAAGTATCATCATATCCCTTCCCAAAATCAATGCTACCTAGCAACTCTCCTGGCATTTTCACTGCCTTGCATTTGAGTTAGCTATGATGAAGAATGTTGCCTGCCTTTGGAACCTCTTAGAGTTACCGTTAGCATGATCTAATTTCATGTACCCCAAAACTTGAGACTTGGAGATTCCCATATCACACCAGCGGTAGCTATCATCCACTCTCAATGCTAGTAAGAGCTAGGCCCCATAGACCGGTAAAAGAAGTCTTTTTGGAGGTTCAATTTTTTCCCTCCGTCTTCTGCAGGCCCCATGATAAAATAGGATATATTCATCACCCTACATTTAATGCAAGAATTGACACAACTTTTTTGGACTTGAATATGTAGTTTACATTTCAAACTTGGTGCTAAAATTGCAGACTGGGAGATTCCCATATCACACCAACGGTAGCTGTCTTGTCCACTCTCAACACTAGTAAGAGCCGGTCCCCATAGACCGGTAAAAGAAGTCTTTTTGGAGGTTCAATTTTTTGCCTCCGTCTTCTCCGGCCCCATGACAGAATAGGATATATTCACCACCCTACATTTAATGCAAGAATTGACAACTTTTTTTCGACATGACTATGCAGCTTACATCCCAAAATTCACTACAAGGCATAGGCCATTTTCCGACGGAAATACCGACGCTTTTTACATTAAAAATTTTTTTTTTCACGGGCGCAAAGGTCGCTATAAAAGTCGTTAAAATCGTCGGAAAAGGAGCGTCGCTATAAACCGTCGCTATATAGCGACGCTGATAATCGTCGCTATATAGCGACGATGTAAACGTCGCTATATAGCGACGATAAAAACGTCGCTATATAGCGACTCTGTTAATCGTCGCTATATAGCGACACTGGTAAACGTCGCTATATAGCGACGATTAACAGAAGGTAAAAAAAATGGTTAGTGGGGCTAAACAGGGCTTCCTTTTGGCCCTGTTTAGCCCCACTAACCCTTTTTTTTTTCATAATTACAAAATAAAGTTTTTTATAACAAAATTTCCCTTGCTTGCAGGGTGATACAAAATTGTTCTTGTGAACGATGAGGAAGAAATGCATATACATATACAACTGTGTTTGAAACAAAATTACCCTGTGAAAGGGCGATACAAAATGGCTCTAACGAGCGGATATGAAAAATGCTACTACCACTACTAATCCGAATCCGAATCCGAATCGTCTTGTTGGGCTGTTCCCTGGTCCTCGGCACCTGCATCTTCTCCCTCGTCCCCGACACCTGCGTCTTCTCCTTCGTCATCGGCACCTGCGTCCGATCCTTGCCCCTATTGATCGCTTGTCTCTGATGATGGGACGCTTGAGCTTTGACCCTGAGAGTGAACCATATAAATCGAAAATTAGATTGGAACTTAAATTAAAAAGTGAGATTACAAGCAGGAGTAAACTTATACCGTGCGAGCAGCCACCTCAGCCCAATCGACTGTCGCTCCCATTGCCTCTTGCTCAATGAACCACGGCTTGGTTCCTATCCGAAATGCGCGCCGCGTCTCTGCATCCGTAGGAAGACGACTCATCGCAGCTTGCTGTGGATCCAATTTACGAGAGTTAGAGTTAGCTAAAGTGCATGTAATATGTAAGTAAAACAAATAGAACAATACATTAAATGGAAAGAAGTAAACTTACCACGGTTGCCTCGAACGCATACCGTCCGCCTGCACCAAAGTGCGAAGTACCTACGACATCCAGCCGTCTCTTCGCAGCCCTCCTCTGACCCTCGAACATTTCAGGATGGTCCCTATGTTGCTTCTTGAAGTACTTTCAATCAGCTTTGTCTGCCCAGCTGGGTTTAGCCAACCCCTTTGTAATGGAAGTACACATGGTTGATCTGCGATGCTTTAGGACCAAACCCATGCGCTCGAGCATATAACTGTTATTAAACTCCACATTTGGCGGATTAGGATATCTTTGTTTTAACTCATCGATCACTGCCTGCTTCTTTTGGCCATCTTGATACCGCCAATCGATATTTATGCCGCTCTTGAAGTGATGACTCATCAACCGCCTCATGGCGGCCATCACTGCTTTGCCCTTTTTGTCTTCTATTATCTCTCCGGCAGATGTGATTTGATAGGAGAGATCCCCTGATGAGTAAGGGGGACTGACGGTAGCAGAGTTTGAAGGAGTGGAAGCTGCGCGACTGCTTCCGGATCGAGGAGTAGCTGTGGGAGTAGGAGAGGGAAAGGGACCTGACTGATACTGTGTCTCCGGACCAAGTGGAGACCTAAAGGAGCGTGAGTGTGCTGACTCGTCTACATCTCCTGAGTCAGCACAACATGAGCCGCCCATCCTACTCTTCCTTCCCTTGCGGGAGGCATGCGCAGGTGATGATCCCGCGGTCGAAGGGGCGTGAGGGGATGGCTGGGCTGTACGTCCACCCGTCGGTGTAGGGGAAGGAATTGCGGAGGTCCTCTGAGAGAGCAGAGAGAAGAATCTCGCTGCCTCCTCATCGCTCATCTGCGCTACAAACTTGTCGGGAGTCCCAACAAAGCCATGCGCGGCTAGCAAAGGAGTCCCGTGAGGGGTAGTCGCAGTGCTACGTGGAAGAGGGGTCGGACCAGGGGTAGTCACAGTGCTAGGACCGAGAGGAGTCGGACCAGGGGTAGTCCTCGTGGTAGTCGCCTGAGAGGAATCAAAGTCCTCTGGAGCATATAGATCGTGAGCTCTCCTCCTGCGAGGCTGTCCGTACTCGTCCGATGAGCGACGTGATCCCATGTCTAACATAGACACAAACACGAAAACAGAAAACAAATAAACAAACATGAGCATTCTCATAGGCATAGGCATAGGCAAGAAGAAAGAAGAGGGAAAGGAAAGAAGAGGGAAAGGAAAGAGGGAAAGAAGAGGGAAAGATAAGAGGGAAAGAAGATGTAAAGGAAAGAAAAGAATGAGAATGAGGAAATAGAGAATGAGAGAAAGGGAAAGAGATGAGGGAAAATAGAGAATGAGAGAAGGGGGAAATGAGAGAAGGGGGAAATAGAGTGGGAAATAGAGAATGAGCTTATGCAAAAATAGAGAATGAGCTTATGCTTCTCTCATTCTCTATTTCCGCATAAGCTCACGCATAAGCATGAGCTTATGCGGAAACTTAAGCATAAGCTCATGCACATGCATGAGCATAAGCATGAGAAGGATGAGTTTCCGCATGCTTATGCTCATGCGAAAAAAGAGAAGGAGCTTATGCAGAAAAAGAGAAGGAGAGAAGCATCTCTCATTCTCTATTTCTGCATAAGCTCCTTCTCTTTTTCCGCATGAGCTTATGCTTATGCTCATGGGTGAGCATGAGCTTATGCTCATGTTTCCGCATATGCGAAAATAGAGGAGGAGAGAAGCATAAGCTTCTCTCATTCTCTATTTCCGCATATGCTCACGCAAAAGAGAAAGAGAAAGAGCTTATGCGGAAAAAGAGAAAGAGCTTATGCGGAAAAAGAGAATGAGATCCGCATATGCTTCTCTCATTCTCTATTTCCGCATAAGCTCTTGCGGAAACTTCCGCATAAGCTCATGCTCATGAATGAGCATAAGCATGAGCTTATGCTTATGCTTATGCATAAGCATAAGCATAAGCTCATGCTTATGCTCATGCGGAAATAGAGAAGGAGCTTATGCGGAAAAAGAGAAGGAGCTTATGCGGAATAAGAGAAGAAGCTCATGCGGAAACTTGCGGAAACTTGCATGAGCATAAGCATTAGCTTATGCTTATGCTTGCGGAAACTTGCGGAAACTTGCGCATAAGCTCTTGCGGAAACTTGCGCATAAGCTCATGACAAGCTCCTTCTCTCATTCCGCATAAGCTCCTTCTCTATTTCCGCATGAGCATAAGCATAAGCTCATGCTTATGCTCATGCGGAAATAGAGAAGGAGCTTATGCGGAATGAGAGAAGGAGCTTATGCGGAAAAAGAGAATGAGAGAAGCATATGCTTCTCTCATTCTCTATTTCTGCATAAGCTCTTGCGGAAACTTATGCATAAGCTCATGCTCATGAATGAGCATAAGCATGAGCTTATGCTTATGCTTATGCATAAGCATAAGCATAAGCTCATGCTTATGCTCATGCGGAAAAAGAGAAGGAGCTTATGCGGAAAAAGAGAAGGAGCACTTGCGGAAACTTGCGGATAAGCTCTTGCGGAAACTTGCGCATAAGCTCATGCTCATGCATGAGCATAAGCATGAGCTTATGCTTATGCTTATGCTTGCGGAAACTTGCGGAAACTTGCGGAAACTCATGCTTATGCTCATGCGGAAATAGAGAAGGAGCTTATGCGGAAAAAGAGAAGGAGCTTATGCGGAATAAGAGAAGGAGCTTTTGCGGAAACTTACGCATAAGCTCATGCTCATGAATGAGCATAAGCATAAGCTCTTTCTCTTTTCATAAGCATAAGCATAAGCATAAGCATGCTTATGCTTATGCTTGCGGAAACTTGCGGAAACTTGCGGAAACTTGCGGAAACTCATGCTTATGCTCATGCGGAAATAGAGAAGGAGCTTATGCGGAAAAAGAGAAGGAGCTTATGCGGAATAAGAGAAGGAGCTCATGCGAAAACTTGCGGAAACTTGCGCATAAGCTCTTGCGGAAACTTGCGCATAAGCTCATGACAAGCTCCTTCTCTCATTCCGCATAAGCTCCTTCTCTATTTCCGCATGAGCATAAGCATAAGCTCATGCTTATGCTCATGCGGAAATAGAGAAGGAGCTTATGCGGAATGAGAGAAGGAGCTTATGCGGAAAAAGAGAATGAGAGAAGCATATGCTTCTCTCATTCTCTATTTCTGCATAAGCTCTTGCGGAAACTTATGCATAAGCTCATGCTCATGAATGAGCATAAGCATGAGCTTATGCTTATGCTTATGCATAAGCATAAGCATAAGCTCATGCTTATGCTCATGCGGAAAAAGAGAAGGAGCTTATGCGGAAAAAGAGAAGGAGCACTTGCGGAAACTTGCGGATAAGCTCTTGCGGAAACTTGCGCATAAGCTCATGCTCATGCATGAGCATAAGCATGAGCTTATGCTTATGCTTATGCTTATGCTTGCGGAAACTTGCGGAAACTTGCGGAAACTCATGCTTATGCTCATGCGGAAATAGAGAAGGAGCTTATGCGGAAAAAGAGAAGGAGCTTATGCGGAATAAGAGAAGGAGCTTATGCGGAAACTTACGCATAAGCTCATGCTCATGAATGAGCATAAGCATGAGCTTATGCTTATGCTTATGCATAAGCATAAGCATAAGCATAAGCATAAGCTCTTTCTCTTTTCATAAGCATAAGCATAAGCATAAGCATGCTTATGCTTATGCTTGCGGAAACTTGCGGAAACTTGCGGAAACTCATGCTTATGCTCATGCGGAAATAGAGAACGAGCTTATGCGGAAAAAGAGAAGGAGCTTATGCGGAATAAGAGAAGGAGCTCATGCGAAAACTTGCGGAAACTTGCGCATAAGCTCTTGCGGAAACTTGCGCATAAGCTCATGACAAGCTCCTTCTCTCATTCCGCATAAGCTCCTTCTCTTTTTCCGCATGAGCATAAGCATGAGCTTATGCTTATGCATAACATAAGCTCATGCTTATGCTCATGCGGAAATAGAGAAGGAGCTTATGCGGAATGAGAGAAGGAGCTTATGCGGAAAAAGAGAATGAGAGAAGCATATGCTTCTCTCATTCTCTATTTCCGCATAAGCTCTTGCGGAAACTTCCGCATAAGCTCATGCTCATGAATGAGCATAAGCATGAGCTTATGCTTATGCTTATGCATAAGCATAAGCATAAGCTCATGCTTATGCTCATGCGGAAATAGAGAAGGAGCTTATGCGGAATGAGAAAAGGAGCTTATGCGGAAAAAGAGAATGAGAGAAGCACAAGCTTCTCTCATTCTCTATTTCCGCATAAGCTTAATCGGAAACTTACGCATAAGCTCATGCTCATGAATGAGCATAAGCTCATGCTTATGCTCATGCGGAAATAGAGAAGGAGCTTATGCGGAATGAGAGAAGGAGCTTATGCGGAAAAAGAGAATGAGAGAAGCATAAGCTTCTCTCATTCTCTATTTCCGCATAAGCTTATGCGGAAACTTACGCATAAGCTCATGCTCATGAATGAGCATAAGCATGAGCTTATGCTTATGCTTATGCATAAGCATAAGCATAAGCATAAGCATAAGCTCATGCTTATGCTCATGCGGAAATAGAGAAGGAGCTTATGCGGAATGAGAGAAGGAGCTTATGCGGAAAAAGAGAATGAGAGAAGGATATGCTTCTCTCATTCTCTATTTCCGCATAAGCTCTTGCGGAAACTTACGCATAAGCTCATGCTCATGAATGAGCATAAGCATGAGCTTATGCTTATGCTTATGCATAAGCATAAGCATAAGCATAAGCATAAGCTCATGCTTATGCTCATGCGGAAATAGAGAAGGAGCTTATGCGGAATGAGAGAAGGAGCTTATGCGGAAAAAGAGAATGAGAGAAGCATAAGCTTCTCTCATTCTCTATTTCCGCATAAGCTTATGCGGAAACTTACGCATAAGCTCATGCTCATGAATGAGCATAAGCATGAGCTTATGCTTATGCTTATGCTTCTCTCATTCCGCATAAGCTCATGCTCATGAATGAGCTTAAGCATAAGCTCATGCTTATGCTCATGCGAAAATAGAGAAGGAGCTTATGCGGAATGATAGAAGGAGCTTATGCGGAAACTTACGCATAAGCTCATGCTCATGAATGAGCATAAGCATGAGCTTATGCTTATGCTTATGCTTATGCTTATGCATAAGCATAAGCATAAGCTCATGCTTATGGTCATGCGGCAAAAGAGAATGAGAGAAGCTTATGCGAATGAGAGAAGGGGGAAATAGAGAAGGGGGAATGAGAGAAGCATAAGCATAAGAGAATAAGAGGGATGCGAAAATAGAGAATAAGGGGGAAAGGAAAGAGAGAAGGGAAAAGAGAGAGGGGGAAAGAGAGAATAAGAGAAGAGGGAAAAAAGAGAAGGGGGAAAATGAGAAAAAGAGAAGGGGGAAGAGAGGGTTCCTACGCCCATCACTGCAGCTAGCGCTTAAGGCACTAGCTGCAGGCCAATGCAAATAACAAAAAGCTTAAATGGAAAGAAGAGGAAGCACTTACCTGTAAAAGTATGTCCCGCTCGGTGTAGTGGATTGGGCCCACAAAAGAGAGACTATGTCCCGCTCGGTGTAGTGGACTGGCCCTACAAAAGAGAGAAAACAACCCATTTTTTCAAATAAGATGTTAGTGGAAAGAGGAGATCACAAAAGCAACTTCTTGAAAGGAGACAAGGAAAGAGAAGATTGAGGAGACAAGGAAAGGAGGAGATTGAGGAGAAGAGAAGGAAGAGAAATACAGGAAGAAGAGGTGAGTTTCTTTCTTTCTTTCTTGAAATTTCGTTTTTTGTTTGAATCCTTTCTAATCAAGCATGAAAACTAGTTTAAAACTTTAGCAATACAAGTAGAAACACAAGGAGGAGATTGAGGAGAAGAGAAGGAAGAGAAATACAGGAAGAAGAGGTGAGTTTCTTTCTTTCTTTCTTGAAATTTCGTTTTTTGTTTGAATCCTTTCTAATCAAGCATGAAAACTAGTTTAAAACTTTAGCAATACAAGTAGAAACACTCACAAAACCAAAGCTAACAAACAAACAACCTACATTGTTGAAAGAAACTCACCTTTTGAAGAACTTTCTTTCTGGAAACCAAAGAGGGAAAAAGGAGAGAGAGGGTGCACAAGAGGTAGGAGGAGGGTGAGGAGTGGGAAATAGGGTAGGAGGTTGCTTGGAATAGATGGGAGGTCAGTGAAAATAGGTGGGAGGAGATTTTGGAGAGCTTACTTGAGAGATTAGGAAAGCTTTGAGCAAAACGCCGCGGGTTTCGGCATTTCGGGTTTTAACCCACAGCGTCGCTATATAGCGACGCTTATTCGTCGCTATATAGCGATGTTTTTAATTGAAAACGTCGCTATATAGCGATGCTTTCAATTAAAATCGTCGCTATATAGCGATGGAACAGAGCGTCGCTATATAGCGACGCTTACTGTTTATTTTTTAATGAGGCCTCTTGTGACCCAAACATGCTATGCCTATAATTGTCAATATCTCCTCTTACTACATAGCCTTACTATATAGGATTTTTTGTTTCAATCCTTACTATATAGCGATGTCATTCTTTTTATATAGCCTCAAGAGAAGCTCAAATTAAACATGCTATGCTCATAATTGTGTACATCTCCTCTTCATGCTTATGTTTTGGTTTTATAAGTGTAGATGGAAGGGACGAGTGGAAGCTCATCCGATGATGCGCCAACGCCCGGGAGCACGAAGTGGCTTACGGAGAGGTTATATTGTCATTGCACTCATTGCAAGCGAGAAGTACGACATCAACGTCGTATTATCATGCGCCACTTGCGGATGTATGGGGAGGAGCCGGAACCAGTACCCCCCGTTGGTGTTGCACATGTTGATGGATCATCGGTAAGTCAAAGCTATTTAAGTTCGCAATCTTATTGTATACCCGGAATTAGAAGATCTTCTATTTACACGAATGAGCTTATGACAGGATGACGAGGGTGACGAGGGTACACATATACCTTCTCACTTTCAACAAGACTATAGTCTCCCAGATGACGACGAGGGCATGGTCGACATGATGGATTCCATTTTTAGGGGCACTACATCCCACGTACACGTGATGTCAGAGTCTAAGGTGAAAATGCGAGAGTTGCAATCAACACAATTGTATGAGGGTGCCAGGATGTCTAAACTACGTGCTTGTCTCTCAATCTTGAATCTACAAGTACAGTATGGGTGGTCGGATACAAGTGTCTCGGCCTTAATGAGGTTAGCCCTTGCATTAATTTGATTGACTCATTATTTGGATATTGTTTGTTTTGAGAATCATCATTTGGATAGTGTCTTTGTCATAGGTTGCTCCAAAAGATGTTGCCTGCACCAAATACCATGCCCGCATCAAGAGATGAAGCGAAAAAGATGCTAACAATGGTGGGTATGGATTATGATACCATCCATGCTTGCCGTAATGATTGTATTCTCTTTCGTCGTGAGCATGGAGATTTGGCTAGTTGTCCAAAGTGTGGGGAACAACGATATAGAGATGACTTGCAGGGTGAGAGGATACCGGTAAAGGTCTTAAGACACTTTCCCATCATTGCAAGAATACAACACATGTTTCGATGCAAATCCATAGCATTTCATGCATTTAGGCCTCAAAACTAGGACCCCATTGTGTTGCCAATGGGGTCCTACTTTGGAGGCCTAAATGCATGAAATAGGTAGCGCGTTAATGCGCTGCCTATTTTAGGCATTCAGGCCCTAAAAGTAGGACCCCATATCTTTGGACTTACAAATCCAAATGGGATCATGTCATATATCAAATCAAACGACAAGAGCCAATTTAGATGGTTTTTATGTCCATTTTCTCCATATATCAAAATTGTATGCATCAATATATACATCAATATATACATATATGCATCAACATATACATATACATATACATATATATATATATATATCTATATATATATATATATATATATATATATATATACATACACACACACACACACACACACACACACACACACACACACACATACACACACACACATATATACACATATAGATATATATGTATGTTTATACATACATATATACATAATTACATACATAAAGAAAAATTAAGACCCCATTGGTTGCCTATTTCATGCATTTGGTTGTCTCATGAGCATAAGAACAAGCACTTGTGTTCCTTACCTTTCTTTGCAATGGGGGTCTTGATTTTGGGGGAGGTATGCCAAAAATTGATAAACACCATTATTTGATGAATATAGTTTTAGTTGATGGAGAAAATGGACATGAAAACCATCTAAATTGGATCTTGCCATTCGATTTGATATATGACATGACCCCATTCGGATATGCAAGTCCAAATATGCGGGGTGCTACTTTTAGGGCCTAAATGCCTAAAATAGGCAACGCGTTAACGCGCTCCCTATTTCATGCATTTAGGCCTCAAAAGTAGGACCCCATTGTGTTGCCAATGGGGTCCTACTTTTGAGGCCTAAATGCATGAAATAGGCAGCACGTTAACGCGCTGCCTATTTCAAGCATTCAGGCCCTAAAAGTAGGACCCCGTATCTTTGGGATTACAAATCCAAATGGGGTCATGTCATATATCAAATCAAACGGCAAGAGCCAGTTTAGATGATTTTCATGTCCATTTTCTTCATATATCAAAATTGTATGCATATATATATACATATATGCATCAACATATACATACATACATACATACATATATATATATATATGTATGTATGTATGTATGTACATGCATATATATACATGCATACATACATACAAACATCAAAAGTAAGACCCCATTGGTTTCCCATGTCATGAATGCATTTTGTTGTCTCATGAGCATAAGAACAAGCACTTGTGTTCTTTACCTTTCTTTGCAATGGGGGTCTTGATTTTTGGGGGGTATGCCAAAAATTGATCAACAACATTATTTGATGAATATAGTTTTGGTTGATGGAGAAAATGGACATGAAAACCATCTAAATTGGATCTTTCCGTTCGATTTGATATATGACATTACCCCATTTGGATATGCAAGTCCAAAGATACAGGGTACTACTTTTAGGGCCTGAATGCCTAAAATAGGTAGCGCATTAACGCGCTGTCTATTTCATGCATTTAGGCCTCAAAACTAGGACCCCATTGTGTTGCCAATGGGCTTCTACTTTTGAGGCCTAAATGCATGAAATAGGCAGCGTGTTAACGCGCTGCCTTTTTTAGGCATTCAAGCCCTAAAAGTAGGACCCCATATATTTAGACTTACAAATCCAAATAGGATCATGTCATATATCAAATCGAACGACAAGAACCAATTTAGATGGTTTTCATGTCCATTTTCTCCATATATCAAAATTGTATGCGTCAATATATACATATATGCATCAACATATACATATACACATATATATACATACATACATACATACATACATACACACACACACACATACACACACACACACACACACATATATATATATATATGTATGTATATGTTGATGCATATATGTATATATTGATGCATACAATTTTGATATATGGAGAAAATGGACATGAAAATCATCTAAACTGGCTCTTGCCGTTTGATTTGATATATGACATGACCCCATTTGGATTTGTAAGTCCAAAGATACGGGGTCCTACTTTTGAGGCCTAAATGCATGAAATAGGGAGCGCGTTAACGCGCTGCCTATTTTAGGCATTCAGGCCCAAAAAGTAGTACACCGTATCTTTGGACTTGCATATCCAAATGGGGTCATGTCATATATCAAATCGAATGGCAAGATCCACTTTAGATGGTTTTCATGTCCATTTTCTCCATCAACTAAAACTATATTCATCAAATAATGTTATTGATCAATTTTTGGCATACCCCCCCAAAATCAAGACCCCCATTGCAAAGAAAGGTAAAGAACACAAGTGCTTGTTCTTATGCTCATGAGACAACAAAATGCATGACATGGGAAACCAATGGGGTCTTACTTTTGATGTTTGTATGTATGTATGTATGTATATATATGCATGTACATACATACATACATACATACATACATACATATATATATATATATATATATATATATATATGTATGTATGTATATGTTGATGCATATATGTATATGTTGATGCATACAATTTTGATATATGGAGAAAATGGACATGAAAATCATCTAAACTGGCTCTTGCCGTTTGATTTGATATATGACATGACCCCATTTGGATTTGTAAGTCCAAAGATACGGGGTCCTACTTTTAGGGCCTGAATGCCTGAAATAGGTAGCGCGTTAACGTGCTGCCTATTTCATGCATTTAGGCCTTAAAAGAAGGACCCCATTGGGTGGGGTCCTACTTTTGAGGCCTAAATGCATGAAATAGGGAGCGCGTTAATGCGCTGCCTATTTCAGGCATTCAGGCCCAAAAAGTAGTACCCCGTATCTTTGGACTTGCATATCCAAATGGGGTCATGTCATATATCAAATCGAATGGAAAGATCCACTTTAGATGGTTTTCATGTCCATTTTCTCCATCAACTAAAACTATATTCATCAAATAATGTTATTGATCAATTTTTGGCATACCCCCCCAAAATCAAGACCCCCATTGCAAAGAAAGGTAAAGAACACAAGTGCTTGTTCTTATGCTCATGAGACAACAAAATGCATGACATGGGAGACCAATGGGGTCTTACTTTTGATGTTTGTATGTATGTATGTATGTATATATATGCATGTACATACATACATACATACATACATACATACATACATACATATATATATATATATATATATATATATGTATGTATGTATGTATGTATATGTTGATGCATATATGTATATATTGATGTATATATTGATGCATACAATTTTGATATATGGAGAAAATGGACATGAAAATCATCTAAACTGGCTCTTGTCATTTGATTTGATATATGACATGACCCCATTTAGATTTGTAAGTCCAAAGATACGGGGTCCTGCTTTTAGGGCCTGAATGCCTGAAATAGGCGGCGCGTTAATGCACTGCGTATTTCATGCATTTAGGCCTCAAAAGTAGGACCCCATTGGCAACAGCAATGGGGTCCTACTTTTGAGGCCTAAATGCATGAAATAGGCAGCGCGTTAACACGCCGCCTATTTTAGGCATTCATACCCTAAAAGTAGCACCCTGTATCTTTGGACTTGTATATCCGAGTGGGGTCATGTCATATATCAAATCGAATGGCAAGATCCAATTTAGATGGTTTTCATGTCCATTTTCTTCATCAACTAAAACTATATTCATCAAATAATGTTTTTTATCAATTTTTGGCATACCCCCCCCCAAAATCAAGACCCCCATTTTGTTGTATGTATGTAAGTATGTATATATGTATGTATATACATACATATATATCTATATGTGTATATATATGTGTGTGTGTGTGTGTGTTTGTGTGTATACACACACACATGTATGTATGTATGTATGAATGTATGTATATATATATATATATATATATATATACATACATACATATGTATATATTGATGCATATATTGATGCATATCTTGATGTATATATTTATGCATACAGTTTTGATTGATGAGAAAATAGGCATGAAAACCATCTAAATTGGCTCTTGCCATTCGATTTGATATAGGACATGATCCCATTGGGATTTGTAAGTCCAAAGATACGGGGTCCTACTTTTAGGGCCTGAATTCCTAAAATAGGTAGCTTGTCAATGTGCTACCTATTTCATGCA
The DNA here is from genome assembly GCF_047967505.1 of Dipteris shenzhenensis. Classification (NCBI taxonomy): domain Eukaryota; kingdom Viridiplantae; phylum Streptophyta; class Polypodiopsida; order Gleicheniales; family Dipteridaceae; genus Dipteris; species Dipteris shenzhenensis. The sequence goes on along the minus strand of NC_141603.1, from coordinate 29,006,631 downwards.
TTTAGGCCTCAAAAGCAGGACCTCATTTCGTCCTACATGGGGTCCTACTTTTGAGGCCTAAATGTATGAAATAGGCAGCGCATTGACGCGCTGCCTATTTCAGGCATTCAAGCCCTAAAAGTAAGACCCCGTATCTTTGGAATTACAAATCCAAATGGGGTCATGTCATACATCAAATCAAATGGCAAGAGCCAATTTAGATGTTTTCATGCCTATTTTATCGATTTAATAAAGGTATATGCATCAAATAATGTTGTTTATCAATTTTTGGCATACACTCCCAAAATCAAGACCCCTATTGGAAAGAAAGGTAAGGAACACAAGTGCTTGTTCTTATGTTCAGGAGACATTAAAAAAGAGGCCCGGTAGCCCAAAAATGGCAGCGCATCAATGCGCTATCATTTTTGGGTTGCCAGGTCTCTTTTTGTTGTCTCACGAGCATACATATGGAGGTTATTATACAATATAACTAAGAAGTAGTATTGAAGTAGTTCTACAATTTGGATGCATTAAGAGCATTCATATAGCAAGGAAGAATATTATAATTGAATACATTTTTTTTTCAATACATATTGCTAGTGAGACTACCAAAAAGAGGCTCTACCCCTCATGATGTCTCTGGATACAGAATATGAGATTGCTTGATGCTTGGATTGCAGCTGGAAACGTTGCGTGGGCAAAGCCACTATATGCCTCAAGTGTTGGAAATTGATGTATGGCTCAAGTGCTAGAATGTGTAAATCATGGCCAAAATCAAGACCCCTTAGAGATTCCATGAGGGCTATCCTTTTACTACTACACACATCACCTTTAGTCGAGGGCAGAACCATTCATCATCACAGGTAGCAAGTTCATGGGACCCCATCCCATGATCCAAGGCATTATTCAAAGGCAAAGTATTTCTGACCATTCCCAAATTGAGTTTGCCAATTCCTAATCTGATTGATTTCATTTACTGTACTTGCAATGCTTGCAATGCCCTTGCTTAAGCTTGAATGAGCCTCTTGATTTTGGGGGTATGATGGTCAAAGATGGCTTAACATGCCCAAAATCAAGAGGCTCATTCAAGCTTAAGCAAGGGATTTGTAGGTCTTGTTTTTGGGTGGCAAAAGCACGAAAAATGAGAGCGCATTAAGGTGTTGCCATTCTTATGCTTCCCCCCTCCAAAACCAAGACCCCCAAGCTATTCATTGGAGACACCAAAATGAGGAGAAGGATGACGTGAGGAGTAGAGGAGCTGGCGAATGAGGGGAGGGACAGCCTTGGAATTACTAGCAACAAGCATGATGCAAGGAGGTGAGAAGGAAAAGAAGCAAGGAGGTGAGGAGGTGAGGAAGCAAGGAGGCGAGGAGGCAAGAGGCAGTCTTGAAGGGCAACAAGAGGGTGGAGGTGGCCAAAAGAGTAAGCAGGAAAGGGAGGGATGGAGATTGCTTGTAGGAAATGCTTGGATTAATGCTACAAATGCCATTTTTTTTGGTGTGTTTTGTAGCATGAAATTTTTATGGCATTTTTCTTTTAAAAAATACAACATTGTTGTGATTAATTGCGCTACAAACAACTCAAGCGGTAAAGCACCATGGATTAGTACAACAATATACATCACAAATGATGCATACACTCATATACATCACCGATGGATGCATACACTTATACTCACATCAATTTCCAATATTGTATTAGATGAACCCTTAGCATATATGTGTGCATACACTCATATACATCACCGATGGATGCATACACTTATACTCACATCAATTTCCAATATTGTATTAGATGGACCCTTAGCATATATGTGTGCATAGAAGACCATTTCCTACATTGTTCCCTGATTTCATAGTTAAATTATTCCCTTTCTCACATTCTAACATGTGAAGATTTAATGTACATGCATTATGGGCACATTATATTGCAGTTTATGACTAACTTTTTTTATGAATGCATGATATTTGTATATGGTCAAGGAAGGTATATTATCATTTTTGAATGACAAGATTACTCTATGCTCCATTTTATCCTATATTAGAAACTATGATCACTAGATATTACATAAATGTATTGCTCCATTATATCCTATACTAAAAACTATTTTGACCCAAATACATAATGCCAATTGAGGTTAGTACTCATGACAAGTGATGAAAACAATCTAATGGTATGAATGAGATCTTATAAATTTTGGATATATAATATGGGTACTATGTTGATTGAGCTATTTTTCTAAGGGTATATTTTCAACTTAATTACTAAATACATACTTACAATGGTGACCTGATTCCCATCTATATGTATAATCAAGTTTTACTTTGTGTTTAAAAAAAAGGTTAAAATTCGAATAGTATTTATATTTGTTTAAGACTACCCATTGAGCCGGCTCCTATCCTTATATTGAACATGATAATGTTCATAAAGATTTTATGAATACAAATAGATAGCATTGGCTCTCTTTTTAGTGGTTGGGAATGAACCCTAAAAGTACCATAAAATGACTATGTATTCCCTTATTTGTAGCATGGAAGTGATCATGGTAGAGTGGCATAATCCCTATTTTGCTTTTTTCATAGGTTTTTTTGCTACTCATGGTTGGCAGATACACCACGGCATAGATCCAAATAGATATTTGGTTTTTTGCTTCAACTTGCTTGACTAGACTTTCCTTGATGATTGTTCGATTGTGCATCATGAGTAGTCACTGGCTTAATTGATGCATTAAGTGCAATGTTTTCCTTAAAGTTTTTCATACTATAGGATACGAGTTTGCTTATAGGGGTGGAAATAGAAGCTTGTTAACGCTTGGTGCATATTTTTCATTAGATGCAGCAGGATACTAGTTATAGAGTGTCGGCTAATTATTTCACTTGAATCGTGCTCCTCTTTTGCTTGAGTTTATGGTCACGTATTGAGTTTAACATAATAGTCTATAGGATACTAGATGAGCACTCAACATAGTGGTTAGATGCATTCATTTCTAGTTCCGATAGAACTATCATTCAGACATTAATCATAATAGAAGTATGGAGGGCTAAAATCCTTTTTTGGCTCCCTAAGTTTTTTAAAGCATGGTATTGTCCAGATTACATAGGTATTTTCACTAAGCAAAATTAATCCTTATGATGAAAATGTGTTTTTTTTCTTTTGACATAAAATCCATGTTTTTGGATCGAATGTATGGATGATCTTCTGCAAGCATAAAAGACATGATATGTATATGTAGCACATGATCATGTTTACATATTTTCAGTCATATATTCTACCTTGTGATCTATCGTGGATGTTTAATCTGAGTAGTGTTTGCTTTTTCTATCGCAAATTTTATGTATTGTTATGTCTCTACCTCTCCACAACGACTCAAATTGATAGTATGGGGATGAAAGAGAAGTTAATTGTGAGTTTCAGGCATGCGTTCATTGTTGGAATATGTTTAATTTGCTTATGATCACATCAATTGTTCCAATGATATTGAGGGGAATAAGATGCTGGATGAGGTTCTCGCTCGCTTGAAACCTATTTAATCTTGCTCGCTTATTTGGGGCTGCTCGCTTTTCTCCGCTCACTTTTTGGTAATCCTCAATCCTTTGTCTCAACCTTATTACCTGGTATGCCTTGCATATTGCTTACAACACCTTTCAAGCATCTATAGAACCGAGTCCTCTTTGCCATGTACTCAGATGTAGGTCTCCTGCCCTTCACTGTTTGTGGCTTTCCACAGTCCATCCATAACTCCCTTACCTTTATCAAGATCTCAGAAACAGAAGAGCTTTTTTTCAACCTAAATGGAGCAGAATTCAGCCTTTCTGATTCTAGAATGTACTTCGAGTCATCGTTAAATATGCATATATGACAAATGACCCGTTGAAACTTTTCCATCCACTCAATCTGTGGCAAGTTTCCTTTTCTTCTCTCATCAAGGGCGATCCTGCAAGCTTCACAAAAGTGTTGCCCATCAATGGGCTCAAACCTGCATCTTTCCAAGAATCTATTCTTTGCCAGCATGTATCTCTTCTCGATGTCACTCCCATATCGGCTTTGGTACAAAGCCTCTCCATGAACAAAGTCACTCCTTCTAAAGTTCTCAAAAGCATCAAGAAAGTCCACGCGCTTTTGAAATGTGACATCAGGCAATGTAGGATCATCTTCTTGAAGTCTCTTAAATGCCATAGGACGAAGAGTGATATTAGTGGCAACTAGAGTTCTTGTTTTCCTCGTATCTTCATACAATTTGCGTGCAAATATCTTATCTAGCTTTCTTTGATTTGTGAACAACGAAGCTCGATCAATAAGCATTGTGGCCACGCTGAATTGTGAAAATCCCCAAATGTATCCCTCATCCTCTGGAGGATGTAAGTCTGCCATACTTATAGAAAAGTCTTCGAGACTTGTATCTTCTTCTTGCGGATCCTCCTCTTCATCGCTATCCAATTTTTCGCCTGGTTTTAAATAGCCTGCACTTGAACGATCTGCACGTGGAGTAGGAGTTATTTTTGCTCTCTTTCTGGGAATAGCTGTAGAACTTGAATCTACTCCACAATCACTCCTTCTTGTTCCTGTAGTTATAGCAGTCGATGGTGTAGGTATAGTTGGAGATACTATAGTTACACTTGCCGGAGTTATCGGAGTTATCGCCACAGATATTGACGTTACTTGAGGGTTATATGTTATAGATGGCGTACTTACTGCTGCTGAAGGTACAACACTACCACTTGGAAACGCATCCTACATTTTCTTCAATGCTTCTAAGGCACTAAGTAATTCTTGGGATCCCTCAATTGAATCTGGTAACGGCTTCAAGAAGTGCTTGTGAGTAACTCGTAACTTGTAAACCACCTCATCATTCTTTTCTTTGCACACAACTTCTATCAAATTATTTTCTTTAATGTTGATGTTTGAGACCATGCCACCATTTCTTACTGCCTCTGTAGAATATTTCGCGCTTGATATATTCTCTGCAGTGATCACCAAAAAATACTTTGATTTGCGCTCCATAAAATACCAAGCATGTTTAAGGTATTTGAAAGACACCTTGGAACCAAAACTAGAAGCCATAGTTTTCTGAAAAACAATCAAAAATAAAAAATGAGAATTACAATGATTTTCAAACTCAAAATATTAAATAAATTTTTAATTAAATATTATTTTAAGTTTTATTTATTTTTAATTTTTAAAATAAAATAATTTTTTTCCTTTTTTAATTATTTTATTCTAATTAATTAGTTTATTTTTATATTTAAATTTTAATATAATTTTTTAATTTTTTTTAAGTTTTATTTATTTTAACTTTTTAATTTTTTAAGGGAGGGGGGCAGGGCGCGGGAGGGAAAGGGGCAAGGGACGGGGAGGGCACGGGGAAGGGGGAGCGAGAGGGGCGGGGTGACGGCAGGGGAAGGGGCCCCTATTGCGCACGCAATAGGTGGGGGATGGGATCCCCCACCTGTTGCGTGCACAACAGGTTAGGGGATCCCCCACCTATTGCAACAGGTGGGGGATCCCCCCCTCCCCTTCCCCTGCCGCTGCCCCTCCCCTCCCCCGCCCCGCCCCCTCCCCTCGCCCCCACCGCCGCCCCGCCCCCTCCCCTCGCCCCCTTGTCGCTCCCCCTCTCCCCCCTCCCCCCGCCCCCTTCCCCTCCCCCTTGCCCCCGTGCCCGCCCCACCCCCTTCCCCTCCCTCGCGCCCGCCCCCTTCCCCTCCCCCTTCCCCCCCATCCCCGTCGAGCTGACGGGGATGGGGGGGAAGGGGGAGGGGAAGGGGGCAGGCAAGGGGGAGGGGAAGGGGGTGGGGCGGGCAAGGGGGCGGGGTGGGAAGGGGATGGGAAGGGGGCAGGGCAGGCGAGGGGCAAGGGGGAGGGGGAGGGGGCGGGGCGGGGGCGAGGGGAGGGGGAGGGGGCGGGGAGGGGGCTGGGGCAGGGAGGGGGAGGGGGGTGATCCCCCCCCCACCTGTTGAGTGCGCAACAGGTGGGGGGGGATCGCCCCCCTCCCCCCCTCCCCTCGCCCCCGCCCTGCCCCCTCCCCTCGCCCCCTTGTCGCTCCCCCTCCCCCCCCTTCCCCTCCCCCTTGCCCCCCCGCCCGCCCCGCCCCCTTCCCCTCCCCCGCGCCCGCCCCCTTCCCCCCCTCCCCGTCGGCTCTTTCCCCCCCTCCCCGTCGAGCCCCCCTCCCCTGCGCCCGCCCCGCCCCCTTCCCCTCCCCCACGCCCGCCCCGCCTGCCCTGCCCCCTTCCCCTCCCCTGTGCCTGCCCCCTTCCCCCCCTCCCCTGCCCTTGCCCCCTTCCCCTCCCCCTTCCCCCCCCTCCCCGTTGGCTCCCCTCCCCCGCGCCCGCCCCCTTCCCCTTCCCCCCCTCCCCGTCGAGCCAACGGGGAGGGGGGGGAAGGGGGAGGGGAAGGGGGCGGGCGTGGGGGAGGGGAAGGGGGCGGGGCGGGCGGGGCGGGGGGGGCAAGGGGGAGGGGAAGGCGGGGGGGGTGGGCAGGGGGCAAGGGGGAGGGGGAGGGGAAGGGGGCGGGGCGGGACGGGGGAGGGAAAGGGGGCGGGGTGTGGGAGGGGGGGCAAGGGGGAGGGGAAGGGGCGGGGGACGGGGGGAAGGGAGGGACGGTAGAGGGAGAAGGGACGAACAGCAGGAGGGAGGGGCCTGCGAGGAGGCGGAGGGAGAGGAAGGGAGGGGGAAGGGCCTGTGGGGAGGGAGAGGAGGGGAAGTGGAAGGGAAGGCAGGGAGGAGAGGGGAAGAGGGAAGGGAGGGGAGGGGAAGGGAGGGGAGAAGCGGGAGGAGAGAGGAAGGGAGGGGGAGGGGAGGGCATGGGGAGGGAGAGAGGAAGCTAGAGAAGGGAGGGAGGGAGTACCTGGGTGGAGAGGTGGTGGAGCTCCAGGAAAGTTGTGAGAGAGAATAAGAGAGTTATGAGACAGAATGAGGAGAAGTAGAGTTTTATAGGAAATGGATAGCTTTTAGGTCAGGTCAGCTTTTTTTAGTTTTTAGTTCTTTTAGGTTCACTATAAGTAGAACATTCTTCATTCTCTCTTTCATTCAAAGATCATTTGTTTACACTCCATGCTTCTCTCCTCTCATCAACCTATTGCAGGATTCTCAAAAATTTTCAAAATGTTGCAAGAGGTGAGTTCATTTCTAACCTATTGCGTACGCAATAACTTCTAAGAATCAAGTTTTTATAAATTTGAAATTTTTTTTAAATCCGATCCTTTTCTCAAAAACTTGTGTGTACGCAACAACTTAAAAAACCATTTTTGCATTAAATATTTTTTCCCACAAATTTTCCTCTTTACCTCAAACTCTCACAATCCCTCCCTACCTATTGCGTACGCAACAACTTCAAAACAAAATTTAATTATAAATCTCTCCAAAAAACTCCTCAAAAAAAAAAACAATCTATTACAAATTTCTTTCTCAACCTCAAAACCACTCAAACCCTACCTATTGCGTACGCAACAACTTCAAAACAAAATTTAATCATAAATCTCTCAAAAAAACTCATCAACAAAAAAAAACAATCTATTACAAATTTCTTTCTCAACCTCAAAGCCACTCAAACCTCCCTACCTATTGTGTACGCAACAACTTCAAAAGAAAATTTAATCATAAATCTCTTCAAAAAACTCCTTTAAAAAAAAAACAATCTATTACACATTTCTCTCTCACCCTCAAAACCACTCAAACCTCCCTACCTATTGCGTATGCAACAACTTTAAAACAAAAATTAATCATAAATCTCTCCAAAAAACTCTTCTCACGACACTTTATTACAAATTTCTCTATCAACCTCAAAACCACTCAAATGTCCCTACCTATTGCGTATGCAACAACTTCAAAACAAAATTTAATCATAAATCTTTCCAAAAAACTCTTCTCACGATACTTTATTAATATAAGAAATCCATTTATAATATTTTTACTCCATAATATAATAAATTTTTATTAACTAATGTTAAAATATAATTTTGCTAAAAATATATATTATTAATCTATAAATTAATATAAATATTATATAAATAAATATATAAATACATTAATTAAAAAAATATAACTTGAAAGGGAGGTCTTCTAGCATATGTGCTTTATATAATACTTACTCTTAAAATAATGAAGAATTAGTGAATATATTGCTATTCTATACATTATTAACTTAAAAACTAATATAAATATAAATTAATTATTATATAAATTTAAATAAATATATAAATAATTAATATTATACATTAATAACATTTAAAATTATGTAGATTATATACTAATAATCTTTCAATTTTAAAAAGTAGTCAATAAAAGAATTAAATTAATTTAAAAAATAAGAAAATATTAAAATTTACACACTTACTTTTAGCATGTATGCTTTTATTCCATGTGTATAATACTTGTTAGTTAGTCGAAGAATGAAAAATTAGATAATGTATTTGTAAGGTAGGTATTTAAAACCATAGAATCTAGAAGACTACAGTATCAAAGCATCCATATCATTTTTTTACTTTAGCAACCATCAGATATCCATGATTCCATGTGTATAATACTTGTTAGTCAGTCGAAGAATGAAAAATTAGATAATGTATTTGTAAGGTAGGTATTTAAAAGCATAGAATCTAGAAGACTACAGTATCATTGCATCCATATCATTTTTTTACTTTAGCAACCACCAGATATCCATGGTATCCATGATATGGAATACATATTTCTTCGAATATTTCTTATCACATACTTTTTCAATTCTTCTCATACACCATGCAGCATGAATGTAAGAAAATATGAATCGGTGTGCTTTTAGCCTATGTACTTGTCCCTAATCAGTATGATACTTTGACTAGGTAGGCTTGTAACTACTTAAAGTAAAGCCTTTGCAAAGGATCGTACCTTCTGATACACCATGCAGCATGAATGTAAAAAAATATGAATCGGTGTGCTTTTAGCCTATGTGCTTGTCCCTAATCAGTAGGATACTTTGACTAGGTAGACTTATACTTACTTAAAGTAAAGCCTTTGCAATGGATCATACCTATAAACAAAACACTTTGGAAAGCATATAACATATAGTCTATATATATCTAAACTAAATACTTTAGAATGCAACAGGTTGGGGGATATATTCAACTTGTTGCACAAATCAAGAATCTTTCTTATTTGTGCAACAATTTGATATACAATTGGGAAATATATCCAACCTACAACTGAAAAATTTTCTTAATTTGTGCAAGGTTGGATATACCCCCAACTTGTTGCTCGAGGAACAAGTTGGGAGGTATATCCAACCTATTGCACAAATCAAGAATTTTCCTTATTTGTGCAACAGGTTGGGGGTACCCCCCAACCTGTTGCTTGAGCAATAGGTTGGAGGCCTATTGTTGGATATATCCCCCAAGCAATAGATTAGAGGCCTGTTGTTGGATATATCTCCCAACCTGTTGCTTGAGCAACAGGTTGGAGGGTATATCCAACCTGTTGCACAAATCAAGACTTTTCTTGATTTGTGCAACAGATTGGATATACTCCCCAACCTATTGCTCAAGCAATAGATTGCGAGATATACCCCCAACCTGTTGCTCAAGCAACAGGTTGGGGGGTATATCCAACATGTTGCACAAATCGAGAATTTTCTTGATTTGTGCAATCAAGCAACAGGTTGGGGGGTATATCCAACCTATTGCACAAATCGAGAATTTTCTTGATTTGTGCAACAGATTGGATATACCCCCCAACCTGTTGCTTGAGCAACAGGTTGGGAGATATATCCAACAACAGGCCTCCAACCTGTTGCTTGGGGGATATATCCAACAACAGGCCTCCAACCTATTGCTCAAGCAACAGGTTGGGGGGTACCCCCAACCTGTTGCACAAATAAGGAAAATTCTTGATTTGTGCAACACGTTGGATATACCTCCCAACTTGTTGCTCGAGCAACAAGTTGGGGGTATATCCAACCTTGCACAAATTAAGAAAATTTTTCAGTTGTAGGTTGGATATATTCCCCAATTGTATATCAAATTGTTGCACAAATAAGAAAAATTCTTGATTTGTGCAACAAGTGGGATATATCCCCCAACCTGTTGCTTGATAAATCCAACCTATTGCACAAATTAAAAAAATTCATTAAATTTTGGTTGTATTTTAGGGTTAAGGTTTAGGGTTTAAGATTTAAGATTTAGGGTTTAGGATTTAAGATTTAGGATTTAGGATTTAGAGTTTAGGGTTTAAGGTTTAGGATTTATTGTTTAGGAGTTTAGGATTTAGGGTTTAGGAATGAAATGTTTAAAGTTTAGGATTTACAGTGGTTAAGATGTTTTGGTATTAATTATTTAAAGTTTAGGATGTAGGGTTTAGGTTTAATGCCTTCTCTGCTAGTTTTGATATAGAAGTTATTAAGTAATAATAAGCTCAATGATTATTTATTATGTTCATTTTGAGTTGCTAATCTACTTTAATACATAAAACAGGTATTCACCCTAACAGAGGGTATGGATGTGGTGTTATATAAGAAGAATGAAGTGGTGGCTTTTGGACGAATTCATAGTCTTGATCCTATGAATGTGTGTCATTTCCAACGTTGTGGTGAGAGAAGATGTGTAGTGATAATCACCAACGTTGTAAATCCTGAAGTACATTTAAAATATCCACATGGAGACTTTGAAACATTGGGAGATATCTTACAATGTGACATATTTGATATGCAAGCACACAGAACACTCTGGGACCAAGAGGAAATTGTTCCAAAGACATACTTTCAAGATATCAAGAAAAATTATTTTCAGGGGGAAAAAGTAGAGATGTTATCTTGCTCCGGAGAAGTTTTAGCAATTGGCAACTTTAAGGGCTATGCTCAGAGTTTTCTCTGTATAGTGGAGATAATTAAGTTGACTAGTGTAGGTGTCATTCAAAATGCAATGGATAGTACTTTACAATTAGACGTCCATAATACTACGCCTCAATTACAAGTTTATAGTACTTGTAAATGGGGGTTAGCTTTCTTGAAATCAAGTTTGCCCAAGATAGTGTCCTTCAATGTCAATGGAATATTATCAGAAGAAAAAGACTATAACACAAATGGGATCCAAATTGATAAGAAGCTATAGTAGTAATCAAGAGTATCATAGTGGCATGCTCACAGGTATTGAGGACATTATAGTAACAGATGTTGATGTAGAAAAGGTTTCTTGTGTTGCAAGTGACTCAAATATACTCACTGGTATAGAAGACTTATCTTGTGTTGCAAGTGACTCGAACAGGCTCACTGGTATAGAAGACTTGTCATGTGTTGCAAGTGACTCAAACAGGCTCACTAGTATAGAAGACTTGTCCTGTGTTGCAAGTGACTCGAACAAGCTCACTGGTATAGAAGACTTGTCTTGTGCTACAAGTGACTCAAACATGCTTATTGATATAAAAGACTTGTCTTGTGTTGAGAATAATAAGATGGGACCACAAAGAAAAATACACGCAAAGATTGATGGGATAAGTGATGCAATAACAAGAATTGATGATATTAGTGACAATGATCATGATGTTACCACTCGAATACAAGGCAAAAGGGGCAGAGAATCTGAGACTTGTCATGTTGTTCGTAATATTGTTGCTAGCATGCCAGAGAATATAGATGGGAGAATCTTGACTTACGAAGGAGAAACAGTTCAACCACAAAATTCAAGAGGCATTGGCAACAAATTGACATCAATGAACATGTCGACCAGATTGCCATTTCCAAGATATTATAAGGTATCAAATAATTCTGAAGCCCACACAGCATTTGATTATAAAGATGAAGTTTCAAGGGAAATGGATTCGAGGTTTGATGGTCTTACAACTAGAAAATGCAAGACACTACTTACAAAAAGAAAGTATGTGAGTGTGAAGACGCGAAGAATCGTGGCATCAATTCCAGAACCAAAGAGACATGTGATGCTATTCGAGGAGAATATGGAAAGGATGCTTATGCGAGTTTGTTGCAAGAGACTTTGCATTAGAAAAGTTGGGAAAGATGATTATGCAGCCATACGCCTTGGTATTTGGAGTAAGACACCGCCTAATAGACATAACTATCTTCTTCAAGAGTTTTCATGCTTTCTTCATCAAGGCACTAATCAAGATTTGAGCACAAGACACTGTAAACCTAGATTGAAACCCGTGGTTAATGGGAGACCCATTTGCAATCGAGGATATCAATGGTTGACTGAACTATCACATGGCACAAATTGGACCATCTGGGTAGAGGTGAAAGAAAAAGTTATTCATACAATTCATGGAAATACCTACAAGCTTAAATGCCATGGAAGCACTATAAATGCAACCGCAACATTAAAGCAAGTTCTCAAAGACCATGCATTACCGTAGGCTCATCTTCAACAAACAATGCTATATGGACGTGTCGAATGCCAACAACATCTTCCTTTGGGAATGACAAAGAAGGTCATCCTAGAAACTGTCAATAAAACTTTACAAGACAGAGATGACAGCATGATTTCACGATCAACTTTGTACAAAATTTGGCGTAGAGATTTTTGCCATGTCAAGACACCATCAAAGCAAAGGATGTCAAAATGTAAGACATGTGATGAATTAAAAAATGCCATTGAACATAGTAAATGTGAGCAGCAGCGAGGAAGATATATTAAATGGCGATCAATCCATTTACGTCATGTGTAGGATGCTCGAAAGTTGTATGCTTCTTGGAGAGAGGAAGCTATTTCACATGTCGATAAGTCCATGTGCAGCACCATTGATGGCATGGACTAGAATACAACCACTTTGCCATGATATAGACGTATCCCACTGGCATTGGAGGGAAATGTGGACTAAAAACACACTTGTGTGGAGTATTAGTACATGGATACCGAATCTTTTGTGATGTATGGATTGATAGTTTGCATGACCATGATAGTAACCAGGTTGTTACATCAATTATGAAAGCAATAAGAAAGGTCAGAGATGTTCACGGGTGTTTACCTAACACATTGCGAATACAAGCTAATAATTGTTGGAGAGAGAACAAGAATAAATATATATTTGCTTTATGCTCTATGCTAGTTGGTTTGAAAATATTTGAAGAAGTGGAAGTTGGCTTTCTTCTTGTCGGCCATACACATGAAGACATAGATCAAATCTTCAGTGTTATCTCTGGTGAGTTGAAGGCAATGGATGTTTTGACAATGGAGGATATGCTATTTCGAATTGGGAAAAAAATTGGAGGTTCTCGCAAGGAAGAATCAAAAGTGGCTATCTTAGAGAGGATGGTAGATTGGAGAGCATTCATAGAGCCACATTTAAATAGGAGATGATGCCCTAATAGGACACACAAATCCACACTACTTTCAGTTTCACATGCATAACAATATTCCAGTGATGCAATGGAAGCACTACTCAGTAGATGGAGATCATTTATGGAGTGAGTCATATGCTTTATTAGAATGAATAATTCCATTGGAGGAAACTAGATTTGTTCTTGCAAAAAACAAATCACTTGACATAGATGAAATGAAAGGCTTGAAGGCCTTCATTAAACATCTTCAAAGTATGATGCAAAAATATCCTGAGCAATCAACTAACAATTTGGAGATAATTAAATCAACTGAAGCACTTATCCAATCTTTAGAAAGACAAGAAAACTTAATGAGCATTGAATACTCTGAATCCTTTTGGCCGGAACAAGCTAGGTCACCAAGTTTTCCTTTGGATATAAATATGTTAGTAGATATGGAGGAAGCAGAGGAATGCCTTTTACCTCGAAAATATTGTGGCAGGAAGGGAGACAAACCTTTACTAGAGTTTATACCATCTAATGAGATTGAAGAGGGTCTATTTGTTGTAGTTTGGGCATCTGACCCAGGTTCAGAGTTAGATGACCAAGGTGGCCCAATTTGGGTTGCAAAGGTTGCTAAGATAGAAAGGGATGACAAGGGAATTCCTATAACATTTACAGCTTTATGGTATGAACCAAAGCCATTGAAAAATCTCCCGAGAAGATATACAATAAAACAACTCTATGAGGGATGCTTGCAAAAGAAACGTGAATGGGTTCCAAATAATGAGGGATTAACAGAGGTGGAAGTTAGTAGCATTATTCATTGCTGGAAATCGAGGACATGAAGTTTTAAAAAGAAGCATGGATACAATGTTAAAAAATGTATCACAATCCCTGATCCAAGTCGTGTCCATATTAAACATCATTTAGCCAGACTTGACCCATCAAGCGCAAATACATTACATGAATCTGATGACTTTGAATGAGATTCAGATGCATAAGATAATGTTTTGTATGCTTTTTTCCATACAAATGGTGTATCTATACACCGCCAATAAGATAATTTATTGTATGGTTTGTTTTTAAAAAAAAGGGTGTATCTATACACCACTTATATATTGAATTCAACAAACTCTTTTTTTTCAAAAAAATGGTGTATCTATACACCACTTATATGTTGAATTCAACAAACTCTTTTCATATGGTGTCATATTTTCACTTCATAGTGTTAAAATTGAACTTGAGTTAGGAGACTACTATTATTATTATTATAGTTATTGGATGGGGGCACCATGCACGAGTTTGGAAATTATAGCTTCACTGAGCCATTTGTTTTAAAATTAGAGGTTACCACTTGACTTTTTAGCTTAATAAGGCCATATTTGTATATAAGTGACCCATTTAGTGCTCAAAAAAACCCAATTTTTTAGCTCACTAAGTGGAGTGGAGAGGATATGCTCCAAAAAAAAGTCCAAACCAAGAGAGAAAGTCCAAAAATTTTGAATAGTGTGTTATGTGGGTCTCAAACCAAACTCAGCTAACTAAGGTGGCATACTAACTGAGCCACTAACTAGAGTACATCCAGCTATTATTCATGGGCAGTGTACCAACCACATTTGCAGCTAACAAGTCGGTGACATAAATGCACAATGATTACCCTGGCATATCACGAGTGGACCTCGATATCTCAACACTCCCCCTCAAGCTCAATCCCAATTCATGCACACCAAGCAGGTCTCTGAACTTGTGCAGCTTCTTTGCGCCCAATGCCTTCGTGAATATGTCAGCTACCTGATCCTCTGTGCTAACATAAACTAGAGCAATAAAACCTACTAGAGTCTTCTCCCACACATAGTGATAATGCACCTCAATGTGCTTTGTTCTAGCATGATAGACTGGGTTATTTTCCAAGTGTATACTGCTCATATTGTCATAATAAATGAAAACTGGCCCATCTGTAGACTGATGCATATCATATGGTAGCTTATGCAACCAAGCTACCTCACATGTAGCCATTGTTGCACCCCTGTACTCAGCCTCTGTGCTCGACAGGGCAACTGTAGGTTGTTTCTTGCTACTCCAAGTGACTGCAGCACTCCCAAAAGAGAACATATATCCACTGGTATATCGTCTATCAGAAATACTACCAGCCCAATCAGCATCAGTGTATCCATGCAACTGTATCTGAACCCCAGTCTTATAAAATAGTCCATACTGCAATGTGGACTTCACATACCTCATTATGCATCTAGCCGCATCCAAATGTGGTTTCCTTAGAGCCTGCATAAACTGACTTACCAAACCAACAACATAACTCAAATTTTGCCTGGTAATAGTCAAATAAATCAAACTTCCTACTATGCATTTGTACATAGTAGGGTCTTCCAGAAGCTCACCTGCATCTGTGCTCAGCTTCACATTCTGCTCCAAAGGAATTGAAATAGGCTTACAGCTTGGCATCCCATATTTGGACAGCATGTCCAATCCATACTGCCTCTGCAAGAGCCATATCCCACTTGTGGATCTAATCGCCTCAATGCCCAAGAAGTAACGCATCTCTCCCAAATCCTTCATCTCAAACTTCTGCTTCAATAGCATTTTCACATGAAGGATATCTTCATCATTATCACCTGTGATGATCAAATCATCAACATAAATGACAAGCAGCATAATACCTTTCTTTGTTTTTCTCACAAAGTGAGAAATTTGCCTTGGAAATCTGAAAGTCAATAGTGACAAGATACTATCCTATCGTGTCAGACCATGCTCTGGATGCTTGCTTCAAGCCATACAAGGCTTTCTTCAACCTGCAAACAAATTCAGGATGAATAGCATGAACATAACCTAGTGGCTGCTCCATATAGACCTCTTCTTGCAAATCGCCATGCAAGAAAGCATTCTTTACATCCATATGATGTAAAGACCATCCCTTTGATGCAGCCATAGCAATGACTACTCTTACAGTTGCAATCCTTGCAACTGGACTGAATGTTTCTTCATAATCAATGCCATATGTCTGTGCATACCCCTTGGCAACTAATCTTGCCTTGTATCTGTCCACAGAACCATATGCATTGTGCTTCACCTTATAAACCCACTTGCTACCAATTGCATTCTTGTCTTTAGGCAAAGGCACCAATTCCCATGTAGCATTTACTTCCAAGGCATCCATTTCTTCATCCATGGCTTTCTACCATTTTTCTTTTCCCATGGCTTGCTCAAAAGAAGTGGGTTCTGGTCCATGTATCACTTTGACCATATAGGCATAGTGAATGGCTGTAAATCCTTCATATTTAAGCCTATCCATAGGATACCTAGCTCTAGTATACCTGCACAAAATAGACTCACTACCAGGTGCTCTCAAAACATCCCTGGTCTTCCTTACTCCAAGTGTAACAATATAAGGAATACCCAACTCATCATCAAGGCTCTGTTCTGAGCCACTAGATTCACCATCCACATAAGAGTGACCTGCATTCACATCAAACATGGGCTGATCTACTTTCTCTCTTCCTTTTCGTTATACCTACATACCACTATCTGCATTGCTTTGAGGAGATCCTCCTGATCTCAATCTACCTATCCATGGTGAAGTATGTGAACCACTACTAGAGGACACTCTAGGTCCACTAATATTTTGTGATTGCTGCTGTGAATTTTTTGTAGCATTACCATTTTGTGCATCTACATCATCAATCACATTTACTGGTTTATACCAGTTGCTCATCTCATAAAAAACAACATCTCTACTCACTGTAAACTTACGAGTAGAAGGGTTATAGCATCTATACCCTTTCTACTGTAGAGAATAACAAATTAAGATGCACTTCTCAGCTTTTGGATCCAACTTGGATCTCAACTCATCTGGCACATGAACATAGGTAATGTAACCAAAAACTTTCAAATGAGAAATATTTGGTTTCCTACCAGTATACCTCTCCTTTGGTGTCATGCCATGTATTGCTACAATGGGAGTCCTATTCATTATGTAGACTGCTGTAGCAACTTCTTCAGCCCAATAATAATTTGGCAGGTCTTTTTCGTTGAGCATGGCACGAGATACCTCTTCAATATGCCCATTTTGCTATGGGGTAATACTCCATGAATATTGCTGCTTTATGCCATGCTCCTGTAGGAAATTTGCAAACTCATTTGAGAGGTACTCTTCCCCTCCATTTGACCTTAGGCATTTTTTTTGCAGGCCTCTTTCTTTTTCAACCATAGCTTTAAAAGCTTTGAAATGCCCAAACACTTCACTTTTCTTTTTCATAAAATACACCCAAACTTTTCTGCTATAGTCATCAATAAAAGTGACAAAATAATGACAGCCTCTAATAGATACAACTTTAGTAGTCCACACATCAGAGTGGATTAATTCCAAGGGCCTCTTACTCTCTTAAACATGTCTAGGAAATGGTTTCCTTGCCTGTTTTCCAAATTGACAGGCTTCACATACCTTATGCATTCTGCAACCTTGAACTTAGGCAATCCTACAACAATATTTTGGGCCTGCATTGATTTAAGTCACTGTACATTAACATGACCAATGCGTTTATGCCAGATATCAATATCTGCAACTACACTAGTCCCATGTGCAAACATTGCTGCACTCAATTCAAGCATATCCACATCCAATGTTAACATCATGCCCTTCTTCTTTCCTTTTGCTATCAAGCGACGTTTATTTTTCATATCTCCAACAAAGCATCCATGAGGATTAAATCTGACCTGCAAGCCCTGCTTTTAACCATTTGACCAACAGAAATGAGGTTCTTGGTGATATTCGGGACATGAAATACATCAAATAGGTATTTCTTTTCCCATCCTACATAGACAAAGGAATTTTACCAATCTGCACAATAGGATGTGCAGTATCATCACCAGTCTCCACAAATCCTGGTCTTTCCATTTTTCTTGCATCTTGCATCCATTTTGCATGACCTATCATGTGGTTTGATGCACCTGAGCCAACATACCACACATCATTGCTTTCTTCTGCACTTGTCACAAAATTGGTCATGTACTGCACCACAAACAGATGCTCATTTCTGTCATCAGCCTGCCTATTAGAGGATGCATAATTGCCTTGCTGCAATTTTCCAGTCATGATGTCATTCTACTTTTTATAGTAGTCTTTAACCATATGACCCATTTTACCACAATAGTGGCATTCAACATCGCTGTTTGCATTTTGGCCTCTCTGCCATCCACCACGACCTCTTTGGCTTCCCCTGCCTCTAAAGTTACCACGTCCTCCTCCATAGGATTGGTTTTCTTGAATTTGTTGCATATTCTGATTTTTGCCACGGCCTCCAAATCGACCTGCTCTACCTCTGCCTCTACCTCTTCTAGCATTTGAGTAGAAGATAGTTTCTTTTGAAGTTCCTCCTGAAGAAGATGCACCACCATTTCTCTGCTCTTTAGAAATTAGAAGAGCAATCAACTCCTTAAAATCAGGAAAATTCTCTGCTGTGCGACCATTGTTCGCAGGTCAGTGAAAAGTTATTGTAGAAATTGCATCATATGCCTGTGTGTAGAGATATTGGCAGTGACAGAATCATTCTTATTGCTTGTTGATGCAACATTGTCACTAGGAAGTGACTGTGTGGTCAAATACCACTTTCGTCAGTTTTGCAGATTCGCCCTTGTGAGGTAGAAGTTGTGTTTTTTGCAATGACAGAATATTTTAATAGTGTTCTATAATGGAGTCTGATGCTCTTTCATAGATTGTCACTGAAAAGCTTGACAAGAACAACTTCCAAGCATGGAACTTTAGAATGACGAATTTCATTATGGAAAAAGGCTATTGGGAGTTCATTACTGGAGCTGAACAAGAACCAGTTCTTCCTAATGTTCCCACTCAACAGGAGTTACAGGCATTTAAAGGCTGGCATGAGAGAGTTAGAAAAGTTATGTACTCGTTGTCTATCATTATTTCAAATTCTATGATTGTGCATATTCAGGATGCAAGCATGTCGGAGGAGGCATGGGACACTTTGATAAAAATGTATAGCACAACTACGCAAGCCAAGAAAATGCAGCTCAAGCAGGAGTTGCATAATGTGCAGAGAGAAAATATGAGCATCAATGACTACCACATGAAGGTGAAGAAGATTGCAGATGCACTTGCTTCCATTGGGTCACCAGTGGAAGATGATTTAGTTTCTGTGACCTTGAATGGTCTAGGAAAGGATTATGCACAATTCTGGCCATCCATAGGGCACTTTTCTAAGTGCCTGCAGAAAACTTCCGCCACCAAAATGGGCCCCAAAATGGCCTCGAGCCATGTCGCGAAGGGCGTCTCAATCTGAGGCTGTGCACTCTTGCACTTTTCGGTTATGCTACCTGTAGAGATTTGCTCCCAAACTCGAAAAAGGAAAGCAACACTAATCCTCTTACCAGGACACTGCAAACTTGATTTGCTTCCTTGAGCTCCTCACCACAAATCAAGCTCTGATACCATGTGAAGAGAGTGGGAGAGAAAGGAGGAGTCTCACTTGCGGCTTTCTCACACACACAATGGGGGGAATATACACAAAGGTGGAGGCTAAACCTATATGTGGGTGTAAAACCAAACTCAGCTAACTAAGGTAGCATACTAACTGAGCCACTAACTAGAGTACATAAAGATAGCTGTAATCCAGCTATTATTCATGGGCGGTGTACCAACCGCATCTGCAGCTAACAAGTCGGTGACATAAATGCACAACGGTCACCTTGGCATATCACGAGTGGAGCTCGATATCTCAACATGCCCATCAAACTTTGTAAGCCTTTGTAAACTACCTAGGATAAGGGCCATACAAATTTTGGGGCCCATCCGACACTTGCACACATCGCTATCTGCCACATTCTTACATTTTTCCTTCACATTTGGCCCTAGTGCCAAATGTGAAGGAAAATTGGACATTTGACCTCCTAGAGTGCACATTTGCTGTATGATGCCTATCAAACTTTGTAAGCCTTTACAAACCACCTAGGATAAGAGCCATACAAACTTTGGGACCCATCCGACATTTGCACATATCGCTATCTGCCACATTCCTACATTTTTCCCTCACATTTGGCCCTAGTGCCATGGGAAATTGGGCATTTGACCTCCTAGAGTGCACATTTGGTGTCCGATGCCCATTAGACTTTGTAACCCTTTGAAAACCACCTAGGATAAGATCTATACAAACTTTGGGACCCATCCAACACTTGCACATTTCACTATTTGCCACATTTCTACATTTTCCCTAGTGCTAAATGTGAAGGGAAATTGGACATTTGACCTCCTAGATTGCACATTTGATGTTTTATGCCCATCAAACTTTGTAATCCTTTGCAAACCACTTAGGATAAGAGCCATACAAGCTTTGGGGCCCATCCGACACTTGCACATATCACTATCTGCCACATTTCTATATTTTTCCTTCACATTTGGCCCTAGTGCCATGTGAAATTGGGCATTTGACCTTTTAAAGTGCACATTTGGTGTCCGATGCCCATCAAACTTTGTAATCCTTTGCAAACCACCTAGGATAAGAGCCAAACAAACTTTGGGGCCCATCTGACACTTGCACATATTGCTATTTGCCTTACTCTTACATTTTCCCTTCACATTGGCCCTAGTGCCAAATGTGAATGGAAATTGGGCATTTGGCCTCCCAAAGTGCACATTTGGTGTTCGATGCTCATGAAACTTTGTAATCCTTTGCAAACCACCTAGGATAAGAGCCATACAAACTTTGGGGCCCATATGACATTTGCACATATTGCTATCTGCCACATTCCTACATTTTCCCTTCACTTTTGACCCTAGTGCCATGTGAAATTGGGCATTTGACCTTCTAGAGTGCTCATTTGGTGTCGAATGCCCATAAAACTTTGTAATCCTTTGCATACATCCTAGGATAAGAGCTATACAAACCTTGCGACCCATCCAACAGTTGCGCATATGGCTATCTGCCACATTCCTACATTTTTCCTTCACATTCATTCCTATAATAAGCATGGCATCTATGTCGCATCCCAATCTAACAACACCTATGAAATGAAATAAAACCCAAATCCCATGGATGCATCCTATAAACACATATGCTTCTCCCACAATATGTAATTCCCATCCCAAATGAATCATCCCAATGAAATGAAGTGCAAAATGCAGTAAAGAAATGTAGCGAAGGAAAATGCAATGCAGTCACAAGAAATTATGCCTAATATAGTAATAGATGTGTGAGTGTGATGTAGACATAAAAGAGATGGTGGCCTCTGTCGATGATGATAGCCTCCACTCCCTAGCCACTCAGTCACATATGCCCAAGGGTATCTTGGAGCCTACACCCTCCCTCTACCCACACTCAGCTCGCAGGGTGAGGTAATCCCATCCTAATCCCTAGGCTCCTGTATCATTCAGGCGAGACGGGACCATATGCTCACACCACAAAATATCAAGGAAAAGATGGAGAACCAAACTCGATGGTACCAATATGAATGCCTTAGTGCATCATGGACAAAGTGTGTGCATACGACCCTAGTGCAGGCATTAGTGCGAAAGCAAGTGGACTATGCAGAGTCCAACCAAAGTGCAAGGCAACATGTAGTGCAAGGCAACGTGCAGTGCATGTGAAAACTTGTGATCGGCAAGTGCTCAAACTGGTAGTCCCTCTCGGCAGACTGGGACCCTCCTAAGTCTTGTGACCTAGGGTATAATGCTCCATCGACAAGCCAGGGATCTGACCTTACCCACAACCACTTACCACAACAATCCTCTGCTCACCAAATAACAATGATCATGGATCACTCACCAAAACACTCATGCGATCACCATCCCCACTCAACTCACATGATAATCATAGACACTGAAACCCAATAACCCATGACGATTCCACTACAGATAAGTAACCAAGCCACATCACAATTCTGCAACTCATGCAAAACCTTAATCCCACAATGATTAGCAGACTTGTCACATAAAACCTTCAAAACATCACAAAAAACACACTTCCAAAAGTAAATTTTCAAAAAATGCAATTGCTAAGCAAACCCTAGGTATCACATTGCTGCTATGAAAGAACTTGTCATGACGACTGTTGCTAGAAGAGATGATGCTAAAAGAAAAGAGGTGTTGTGACATAGATAAGACAACACAGAAGTGATAGCACTGAGTTGATGTTGTGAAGATTGTTAGTGCAAAGAGAGTGCTTGAAAGAAAACACATGCCATCTACCCATGGAACAAGCAAGTGATAAGGAGCAAACACCATTTGCATAAATCTTTGAAAGGTAGCAAGAGCATTGGTGAGGACAAATGGCATTACTTTGAACGTAAATGTCCCCCAGGGTGTGGCAAATGTGGTTTTAAGCACATCTTCTTTGGCAATTATAATTTGATAAAACCCGGAGTAACCATCACAGAAAGTATACATCTCATGACCACTTACCTTCTCAAGAATGAGGTCTTGAAAGGGAAGAGGATGATGGTCCCTCTTGGTGGCTGCATTGAGTTTCTTATAGTCGATGTAGACACGCCACTTGTTGTTTTTCTTTAGGGTGACTACCACTGGTGAAACCCATTTAGTATTGTGAACCAGAATAATAAACCCAGCTTCTACAAGTTTTTGCAACTCTGAGCAGAAAGCATTGGTCTGTAGGGTCCCTAATCTTTGATACTTCAGCTCTATCTTGTGCTCTATGGTAGTCACATGGCAAAGGTGGCGGTAGCTAGTTATGAAGAGGTCAGGGAAATCGTTGAACATTTCTAGAAACTCGTCTTTCTCACTTGGAGTGAGGTTTGTGGAAAGCATAGATTCAATATGTTGAGGACTAGTTGTTACCTTTTCTGCAGGTGGCAAGGTGGGAGACACCCCCATCATGTAAAATTCCTCCTCTAAGAACTCCTCCCCCCCCCGTCTGATCCTTCCATTGATTCAGACACCGAGGATGAGAGAGCATCACTGTCTTGCTCCTCTTCTTCTTCTGGTTCCATAGCACCTGGTTGCACTGGGATCCTCTCCTTAGAAGCACCAAAAGACATGTGTCCTATCTTCCAATAGCTAATTGCATCACTCTTTCTCAACCATGGTCTCTCGAGTATGGCTGGGTAACTCCTGCCTATATCTTCGATGTCCACTACATAGAAATTGATGGTGGTGGTCAACCCATTGACAGTGATGGGCAAATCCTCAATGACTCCCAGGGTGGCGAGTCGTCAACCATCTACTACCTTGATTCAAGTGGAGGAATGCCTTGTGCATTCCCAAATCAATTTCTTCATGATTCTGGGCACCATGATATTACATGCAGCTCCCCCATCAACACACGCACTTTTGACACGACAATTATCTATGATGACATCTACTGTATGTGGTTGCCGATCAATTTCTTCAGAGATAGAAGAGACATCTCATACCTTTCCCTTTTTCTTAATCCTCCTTGTTGAGAGCCCTTGCTACAGCTCACATCTCACCTTAGGGCTTAATGCTATTAGTTTAGGGAGCGTGATGCTCAAAGACTGAATAGTCTGTGAAGATAGTGGGAGAGAGGGAAGGAGTCTCACTTGCGGCTTTCTCACATGCACAATGGGGGAATACACACAAAGGTGGAGGCTGAAAATAGTTTTTCTCTTCTTAGTTGTGAAAGCCAAAGGAACTCTAGTACAAAGAAATAGAAGAACCCTATATGTGGGTCTCAAACCAAACTCAACTAACTAAAGTGGTGTACTAACTGAGCCACAAACTAGAGTAGATAAGGATAGCTGTCATCCAGCTATTATTCGTGGGTGGTGTACCAACCGCATCTCCAGCTAACAAGTCGGTGACATAAATGCACAACGGTCACCCTGGCATATCGCGAGTGGAGGTCGATATCTCAACAATCCCCATTCCTGCACACCAAGCAGGTCTCTGAACTTGCGCAGCTTCTCTGCGCCCAATGCTTTCATGAATATGTCAGCTACCGGATCCTCTGTGCTGACATAAACTAGATCAATAAGATCTAGTAAAACCTTCTCCCACACATAGTGATAATGCACCTCAATGTGCTTTGTTCTAGCATGATAGACTGGGTTATTTCCCAAGTGTATACTGCTCATGTTGTCACAATAAATGACAACTGGCCCATCTGTAGACTGATGCATATCATAGAGTAGCTTATGCAACCAAGCTACCTCGCATGCAGCCATTGTTGCACCTTGTACTCAGCCTCTGTGGTCGACAAGGCAACTGTAGGCTGTTTCTTGCTGCTCCAAGTGACTGCAGCACTCCTGAAAGAGAACACATATCCACTGGTAGATCGTCTATCAAAAATACTACCAACCCAATCAGCATCAGTCTATCCATGCAACTGTATCTGAACCCTAGCCTCATAAAATAGTCCATACTGCAATGTGGACTTCACATACCTGAGTATGCATCTAGCCGCATCCAAATGCGGTTTCCTTGGAGCCTGCATAAACTGACTTACCAATCCAATAGCATAGCTTAAATCTGGCCTGGTAATAGTCATATAAATCAAACTTCCTACTATGCATTAGTACATAGTAAGGTCTTCCAGAAGCTCACCTGCATCTGTGCTCAGCTTCACATTCTGCTCCAAAGGAACTGAAATAGGCTTACAGCCTGTCATCCATTATTTGGACAGCATGTCCAATCCATACTGCCTCTACAAGAGCTGTATCCCACTTGGTGATCTAATCACCTCAATGCCCAAGAAATAACGCAGCTCTCCCAAATCCTTCATCTCAAACTTCTGCTTCAATAGCATTTTCACATGAAGGATATCTTCATCACTATCACCTGTGATGATCAAATCATCAACATAAATGACAAGTAGCATAATCCGTTTCTCTGTTTTTCTCACATAGAGTGAGAAATCTGCCTTGGAAATCTGAAAGCCAATAGTGACAAGATACTGTCCTATTTTTTCAGACCATGCTCTAGGTGCTTGGTTCAAGCCATACAAGGCTTTCTTCAACCTGCAAACAAATTCAGGATGAATAGCATGAACATAACTTGCTGGCTGCTCCATAAAGACCTCTTCTTGGAAATCACCATGCAAGAAGGCATTCTTTACATCCATCTGATGTAAAGACCATCCCTTTGATGCAGCCATAGCAATGGCTGCTCTTACGGTTGCCATCCTTGCAAGTGGACTGAAAGTTTCTTCATAATCAATGCCATATGTCTGTGCATAACCCTTGACAACTAATCTTGCCTTGTATCTATTCACAGAACCATCTACATTGTGCTTGATCTTATAAACCCACTTATAGCCAATTGCATTCTCGTCTTTAGGCAAAGGCACCAATTCCCATGTAGCATTTGCTTCCAAGGCATCCATTTCTTCATCCATGGCTTTCTCCCATTTTTCATTTCCCATGGCTTGCTCAAAAGAAGTGGGTTCTGGTTCTTGTATCACTTTGACCATATAGGCATAGTGAATGGCTGTAAATCCATCATATTTCAGCCTATCCACAGGATACCTAACCCTGGTAGACCTGCACAAAATAGGCTCACTTCCAGGTGCTCTCAAAACATCCCTAGTCTTCCTTACTCCAGGTGTAACAAGAGAAGGAATACCCAACTCATCATCAATGCTCTGTTCTGAGCCACTGGATTCACCATCCACATAAGAGTGACCTGCATTCACATCAAACATGGGCTGATCTACCTTCTCTTTTCCTTTTCGTGATACCTGCATACCACTATCTGCATTGCTTTGAGGAGTTTCTCCTGATCTCAATCTGCCTGTCCATGGCGAAGTATGTGAACCACTGCTAGAGGACACTATAGGTCCACTAATATTTTGTGATTGTTGCTGTGAATTCTGTGCAGCATTACCATTTTGTGCATCCACATCAATCATCACATTTACTGGTTTATACCAGCTGCTCATCTCATCAAAAACATCTTTGCTCACTGTAAACTTACGGGTAGAAGGGTATAGCATCTATACCCTTTCTGCTGCAGAGAATAACCAATAAAGATGCACTTCTCAGCTTTTGGATCCAACTTGGACCTCAACTCATCTGGCACATGAACATAGGCAATGCACCCAAATACTTTCAAATGAGAAATGTCTGGTTTCCTACCAGTGTACATCTCCTCTGGCATCATGCCATGTATTGCTGCAGTGGGAGTCCTATTCATTATGTAAATTGTTGTAGCAACTGCTTCAGCCCAATAATAATCTGGTAGATCTTTTTCATTTAGCATGGCCCTAGATACCTCTAAAATATGCCTATTTTTCCTTTCTGCAAGTCCATTTTACTGTGGGGTATGACTGCATGAATATTGCTGCTTTATGCCATGCTCCTGCAGGAACCTTGCAAACTCATTTGAGAGGTACTCTCCCCCTCCATCTGACCTTAGGCATTTTATTTGCAGGCCGGTTTCTTTTTCAACCATAGCTTTAAAAGCTTTGAAGTGCCCAAACACTTCACTTTTCTTTTTCATAAAATACACCCAAATTTTTCTGTTGAAGTCATCAATAAATGTGACAAAATACTGACACCCTCCAATGGATGCAGCTTTAGTAGTCCACACATCAGAGTGGATTAATTCCAATGGCTTTTTACTCTCTTGAACATGCCTAGGAAATGGTTTCCTTGCCTGTTTTCCAAATTGATAGGCTTTACAAATCTTATGCATTTCTGCAACCTTAAATTTAGGCAATCCTGCAACAATATTTTGGGCTTGCATTGATTTGAGTTGCTGTATATTAACATGACCAATGCGTTTATGCTAGATATCAATATTTGCAACTACACTGGTCCCATGTGCAAACATTGCTGCACTCAATTCAGGCATGTCCTCATCCAACGTAAACATCCTGCCCTTCTTCTTTCCTTTTGCTATCAAGCGACCGTTATTTTTCATATCCTTAACAAAGCATCCATGAGGATTAAATCTAACCTGCAAGCCCTGCTCAACCATTTGACCAATAGAAACCAGGTTCTTAGTGATGTTCAGGACATGAAATACATCCGACAGGTATTTCTTTTTCCCATCCTGCATAGACAAAGGAATTTTACCAATCTGCACAATAAGATGTGCAGTATCATCACCAATCTCCACAAATCCTGGTTTTTCCATTTTCCTTGCATCTTGCATCCATTCTACATGACCTGTCATGTGGTTTAATGCACCTGAGTCAACATACCACACATCATTTCGTTCTTCTGCACTTGTCACAGAATTGGTCATATGCTGCACCATAAATAGATGCTCATTTCTGTCATCACCCTGTCTACTGGAAGATGCATAATTGCCTTGCTGCGATTTTCCATTCATAATGTCATTCTGCTTTTTGTAGCAGTCTTTAGCCATATGTCCCATTTTTCCAAAGTAGTAGCATTCAACATTGTTGTTTGCATTTTGGCCTCTCTTTCATCCACCACGGCCTCTTTGGCTCCCCCTGCCTCTAGAGTTACCACGTCCTCCTGCATAGGACTGGTTTTCTTGAGTTTGCTGCATATTTTGATTTCTACCACGGCCTACAGATCGGCCTCCTCTACCTCTGCCTCTACCTCTTCCAGCATTTGAGTAGAAGACAATTTCTTTTAAAGTTCCTCCTGAAGAAGATGCACCCCCATTTCTCTGCTCTTCAGAAATTAGAAGAGTAAACAACTCTTCAAAATCAGGAAATTTTTCACGGACGGCAATGGATGTCCGAAACTATGCATAATACTTTCCTAGACCATTCAAGGTCACAGAAACTAGATCATCATCTTCCACTGGTGACCCAATGGAAGCAAGTGCATCTGCAATTTTCTTCACCTTCATGTGGTAGTCATTTATGCTCAAATTCTCTCTCTGCACATTGTGCAACTCCTATTTGAGCTACATTTTCCTGGCTTGCGTATTTGTGCTGTACATTTTTGCCAAAGTATCCCATGCCTCCTTTGGCGTACTTGCATCCTGAATATGCACAATCATAAAGTTCGAAATACTGATAGACAGCCATTACATAACTTTTCTGGCTCTCTCATGCCATCCTTTAAATGCCTGCATTTCCTATTGATTGGGAACATTAGGAAGAACAGGTTCTTCTTCATTTCCTGAAATGAACTCCCAATAGCCTTTTCCCATAAGGAAATTCGTCATTCTAAACTTCCATGCCTGGAAGTTGTTCTTGTCAAGCTTTTCAGTGACAATCTGTGAAAGAGAATCAGATGCCATTACAAAACACTGCAAAATATTCTATCACTGCAAAAAACACAGCTTTTGCCTCACACGGGCAGATCTGCAAAACTGACGAAAGTGATATTTGACCACACAGTCACTTCCTAGTGACGATTTTGCATCAACAGGCAACAAGCATGATTCTACAACTCCCAATATCTCTGCACATAGGCATATGATGCAATTTCTGCGGTAACTTTTCTCCGACCAGCCGAGCAGTGGTTGCACAGCAAAAACAGGGCCTTTTTTTGAGTTCCTACGAAGAACTTCTGCCTTCAAAACGGGCCCCAAAATAGCCTCACATATACTGCGCTCTCACCACACCATGAAGGGTGTCTCAATCTGAGACAGTGCACTCTTGCACTTTTGGCTGTGCTACCTATAGAGATTTGCTCCCAAACTCGAAATAGGAAAGCAACACTGGTCCTCTTACCAGGACACCACGAACTTGGTTTGCTTTCTTGAGCTCCATACCACGAACAAGGCTCTGATACCATGTGAAGATAGTGGGAGAGAGGGAAGGAGTCTCACTTGTGGCTTTCTCACATGCACAATGGGGGAATACACACAAAGGTCGAGGCTGAAAACAGTTTTCCTCTTCTTAGTTGTGAAAGCCAAAGGAACTCTAGTACAAAGAAATAGAAGAATCCTATATGTGGGTCTCAAACCAAACTCAACTAACTAAGGTGGCATTCTAACTGAGCCACAAACTAGAGTAGATAAGGATAGCTGTCATCTAGCTATTATTCGTGGTCGGTGTACCAACCGCATCTCCAGCTAACAAGTTGATAACATAAATGCACAACGGTCACCCTGGCATATTGCGAGTGGAGCTCGATATCTCAACATAGTCCTCTTGCCCTGAGCCGATGGGAAATCCAAGGGTGACCACTTACTCCTGCAAGATCTTTTAGTCTTCTCTATTGGTGGGTTTGCCATCTCACCATCTGAGGGCTCTGAGAAGGACACCTTCTTCTTGGGGCATCTCGGTTTGGAGAGGGGTCCGAGGTGGTACGACTTCTTTTCCTCTCCACGGTTTGGAGAGGGGCCCGAGGTGGTACGACTTCTTTTCCCAAGGTCAAGGATCTCTACATCATAATCCTCAGTGCCTAATTCACTTAGAAGATTCACCCTTGGAATATTGGGACATTCTGTGCGATAATGACCCTTCTGGTGGCACTCGTAGCACACAACATTGACACGTTCTCTTGGAGGGTGATTGGATTGATTTCTGACGCCCACCATCTCAAGGGCCCTTGGCTAGGTCATTGACTCCGGGCTCCTTAGCAAGAGGGGCCGGGGGAGTAGGAAGGAGGGGGGCTCGTGGGCGAGGCTGGGAAAATCTTCTAGGCAGAGGTTGAGGATATACTCCTTGTTGAGGGTAAGCATAGGGAGGACCATACATTTGAGGTGGAGGCGGTGGATACATCCCTGATGAGGGATGGGGGTATGCCCCTGAGTCAAACCCCCCAAGTTGTTGTTGCAAGAATTGAGGGGGTTGCGGAGGGACAATCGTCTTCTTGGAAGCACAGTCAACAGACTGAACTTTATCAAACTTTTGAGCAATCTCATGTGCTAGCACCATAGTTTCTAGATTCTCCCATTTAAGCTTGAGGCTCGCTTGAGAACACAGTATTAGATAAAGTGGGACAAAAGTTGCATTTTGGGAATTTTGAAATTGGGTGGATTTCATTAAAATTGGGAAAGGCTTCATTAAAATTGGGACAATTTCCATTGATTGTGGGAATTTTACCAATATTGAATAAGCTAATATTTGGAATTCCAATGATTATGAAAAACTTCATTGGTTGTGAAACAGTTCATTGCATATAAAACTGGAACAAAAGCATTTTTGGTAGAGTTTGAAAATCATGTATTTGGTGGTGTTAATAAACACCGTCTAGGGACAACATGTATATTTTACTAAAGGTGTTAATAAACATGCACAAGGAATCCTAAACTCACATGTGCATTCTTCTATGTAGTGATCACTGTCTCCGTTGTGTAGAGATCATATGGAATTGTGTTAATCTCTCAGATCATCAGACTCACATGTGGAATGGAATGGGACACCACTCTCCTATGATCACTGGAATACCCCTCCTAGAATAGTAGGGTAAACATTTGTACAAATGGAGAATGGCAGTGGTGCCAATCTCTTATTAGGCCCTAAGAAATGGCATTGAGAAGCCTAAACTCAC
Organism: Dipteris shenzhenensis; assembly: GCF_047967505.1. NCBI lineage: Eukaryota > Viridiplantae > Streptophyta > Polypodiopsida > Gleicheniales > Dipteridaceae > Dipteris > Dipteris shenzhenensis. Next base: position 28,976,058 of record NC_141603.1, on the reverse strand, counting down.
ATGTACATTCTTCTATGTAGTGATCACTGTCTCCACTGTGTAGAGATCATATGGAATTGTGTCAATCTCTGTGGAGAATGGCAGTGGTGCTAATCTCATACCATGACCTAAAAACATGCACAAGGAATCCAAAACTCACATGTGCATTGGCACTTTTGCCATTATCCTATTGCAGCCAATGAAATTAGTGGAATGTTAATCTATAGGTTCCGTTTGTCTAGACTACCACTAGCGGAGAATGGCAGTGGTGCCAATCTCATGCTTGCAACTACATAATGACACTGAGATCATCAAACTCACATGTGGAATGGAATAGGACACCACTCTCCTATGATCACTGGGATACCCCTCCTAGACTCGGGGGGGTCACTATGTATAAACCCTCTATATCACGTGCGTTCAAGGCCTATATTTAAAATCCCTTATCTGTAAATTTTTTCATTAATAAAATATACCCCTTTTCTATACAAATCTGTAAAGTTTTTCCAAAACTATTTTAAATAGTCCCTTATGTATATTTATTTCTGTAAATTTTAGGAATAAAAAATATCCTTCTTTTGAACTCACGTGATAGGGTTACATATGATGAGTGACCCCCCCGAGCTCCTAGAATAGTAGGGTAAACATTTGTACAAGTGGAGAATGGCAATGGTGCTAATCTCTTATTAGGCCCTAAGAAATGGCATTGAGAAGCCTAAACTCACATGTGCAAAGATCATATGGAATTGTGTCAATCTCTGTGGAGAATGCCACCGGTGGAGAATGGCAGTGGTGCCAATCTCATACCATGACCTGAAAACATGCACAAGGAATCCTAAACTCACATGTGCATTCTTCTATGTAGTGATCACTGTCTCCGTTGTGTAGAGATCATATGGAATTGTGTCAATCTCTGAGATCATCAAACTTAGATGTGGAATGGAATGGGACACCACTCTCCTATGATCACTGGAATACCCCTCCTAGAATAGTAGGGTAAACATTTGTACAAGTGGAGAATGACAGTGGTGCCAATCTCTTATTAGGCCCTAAGAAATGGCATTGAGAAGCCTAAACTCACATGTGCATTCTTCTATGTAGTGATCACTGTCTCCACTGTGTAGAGATCATAAGGAATTGTGTCAATCTCTGTGGAGAATGCCACCAGTGGAGAATGGCAGTGGTGCTTATCTCAAACCATGACCTGAAAACATGCAAAAGGAATCCTAAACTCACATGTGCATTCTTCTATGTAGTGATCACTGTCTCCATTATGTAGAGATCATATGGAATTGTGTCAATCTCTAAGATCATCAGACTCACATGTGGAATGGAATGGGACACCACTCTCCTATGATCACTAGAATACCCCTCCTAGAATACTAGGGTAAACATTTGTACAAATGGAGAATGGCAGTGGTGCCCATCTCTTATTAGGCCCTAAGAAATGGGATTGAGAAGCCTAAACTCACATGTGCATTCTTCTATGTAGTGATCACTGTCTCTGCTATGTAGAGATCATATGGAATTGTGTCAATCTCTGTGGAAAATGCCACCAGTGGAGAATGGGAGTGGTGCTAATCTCATACCATGACCTGAAAACATGCACAAGGAATCCTAAACTCACATGTGCATTCTTCTATGTAGTGATCACTGTCTCCGCTGTGTAGAGATCATATGGAATTGTGTCAATCTCTGAGATCATCAGACTCACATGTGGAATGGAATGGGACACCACTCTCCTATGATTACTGGAATACCCCTCCTAGAATAGTAGGGTAAACATTTGTACAAGTGGAGAATGGCAGTGGTGCCAATCTCTTATTAGGCCCTAAGAAATGGCATTGAGAAGCCTAAACTCACATGTGCAGAGATCACATGGAATTGTGTCAATCTCTGTGGAGAATGCCACCAGTGGAGAATGGCAGTGGTGCCAATCTCACATGTGCATTGGCACATTTGCCATTATCCTACTACAATTCTCCGCTAGTGGTAATGTACATTCTTCTATGTAGTGGAATGTCAATCTATAGGTTTAGTTTATCTAGACAACCACTAGTGGAGAATGGCAGTGATGCCAAACTCATGGTTGCACCTACATAATGACACTGAGATCATCAGACTCACATGTGGAATGGAATCGGACACCACTCTCCTATGATCACTGGAATACCTCTCCTAGAATAGTAGGGTAAACATTTGTACAAGTGGAGAATGGCACTGGTGCCAATCTCTTATTAGGCCCTAAAAAATGGCATTGAGAAGCCTAAACTCACATGTGCAGAGATCACATGGAATTGTGTTGATCTCTGTGGAGAATGCCACCAGTGGAGAATGGCAGTGGTGCCAATCTCACATGTGCATTGGCACTTTTGCCATTAACCTACTGCAATTCTCCGCTAGTGGTAATGTGCATTCTTCTATGTAGTGGAATGTCAATCTATAGGTCTAGTTTGTCTAGACAACCACTAGTGGAGAATGGCAGTGATGCCAAACTCATGGTTGCACCTACATAATGACACTGAGATCATCAGACTCACATGTGGAATGGAATGGAGAAGCCTAAACTCACATGTGCATTCTTCTATGTAGTGATCACTGTCTCCGCTCACTGTCTCCGCTGTGTAGAGATCATATGGAATTGTGTAAATCTCTGTGGAGAATGCCACCAGTGGAGAATGGCAGTGGTGCTAATCTCATACCATGACCTGAAAACATGCACAAGGAATCCAAAACTCACATGTGCATTCTTCTATGTAGTGATCACTGTCTCCGCTGTGTATAGAGATCATATGGAATTGTGTCAATCTCTGAGATCATCAGACTCACATGTGGATTGGAATCGGACACCACTCTCGTATGATCACTGGAATACCCCTCCTAGAATAGTAGGGTAAACATTTTTACAAGTGGAGAATGGCAATGGTGCCAATCTCTTATTAGGCCCTAAGAAATGGCATTGAGACGCCTAAACCACATGTGCATTCTTCTATGTATGATCATTGTCTTCGCTGTGTAGAGATCATATGGAATTGTGTCAATCTCTGTGGAGAATGCCACCAGTGGAGAATGGCAGTGGAGCTAATCTCATACCATGACCTGAAAACATGCACAAGGAATCCTAAACTCACATGTGCATTCTTCTATGTCGTGATCACTATCTCCGCTGTGTAGAGATCATATGGAATTGTGTCAATCTCTGAGATCATCAAACTCACATGTGGATTGGAATGAGACACCACTCTCCTATGATCACTGGAATACCCCTCCTAGAATAGTAGGGTAAACACTTGTACAAGTAGAGAATGGCAGTGGTGCCAATCTCTTATTAGGCCCTAAGAAATGGCATTGAGAAGCCTAAACTCACATGTGCATTCTTCTATGTACTCATCACTGTCTCCGCTATGTAGAGATCATATGGAATTGTGTCAATCTCTGTGGAGAATGCCACCAATTGAGAATGGCAGTGGTGCTAATCTCATACCATGACCTGAAAACATGCACAAGGAATCCAAAACTCACATGTGCATTGGCACTTTTGCCATTATCCTACTGCAGCCAATGAAATTAGTGGAATGTCAATCTATAGGTTCAGTTTGTCTAGACTACCACTAGCAAAGAATGGCAGTGGTGCCAATCTCATGCTTGCAACTACATAATGACACTGAGATCATCAAACTCACATGTGGAATGGAATAGGACACCACTCTCCTATGATCACTAGGATACCCCTCCTAGAATAGTAGGGTAAACATTTGTACAAGTGGAGAATGGCAGTGGTGCCAATCTCTTATTAGGCCCTAAGAAATGGCATTGAGAAGCCTAAACTCACATGTGCAGAGATCATGTGGAATTGTGTCAATCTCTATGGAGAATGCCACCAGTGGAGAATGGCAGTGGTGCCAATCTCATACCATGACCTGAAAACATGCACAAGGAATCCTAAACTCACATGTGCATTCTTCTATGTAGTGATCACTGTCTCCGTTGTGTAGAGATCATATGGAATTGTGTCAATCTCTGAGATCATCAAACTCACATGTGGAATGGAATGGGACACCACTCTCCTATGATCACTAGAATACCCCTCCTAGAATAGTAGGGTAAACATTTGTACAAGTGGAGAATGGCAGTGGTGCCAATCTCTTATTAGGCCCTAAGAAATGGCATTGAGAAGCCTAAACTCACATGTGCATTCTTCTATGTAGTGATCACTGTCTCCACTGTGTAGAGATCATATGGATTTGTGTCAATCTCTGTGGAGAATGCCATCAGTGGAGAATGGCTGTGGTGCCAATCTCATACCATGACCTAAAAACATGCACAAGGAATCCTAAACTCACATGTGCATTGGCACTACCACTAGATGAGAATGGCAGTGATGCCAATCTCATGCTGGCAACTACATAATGACACTGAGATCATCAAACTCACATGTGGAATGGAATAGGACACCACTCTCCTATGATCATTGGAATACCCCTCCTAGAATAGTAGGGTAAACATCGGTACAAGTGGAGGATGGCAGTGGTGCCAATCTCTTATTAGGCCCTAAGAAATGGCATTGAGAAGCCTAAACTCACATGTGCAGAGATCATATGGATTTGTGTCAATCTTTGTGGAGAATGCCACCAGTGGAGAATGGCAGTGGTGCCAATCTCATACCATGACCTGAAAACATGCACAAGGAATGCTAAACTCACATGTACGTTCTTCTATGCAGTGTTCACTATCTCTGCTGTGTAGAGATCATATGGAATTGTGTCAATCTATGTGGAGAATGCCACCAGTGGAGAATGGCAGTGGTGCCAATCTCATACCATGACCTGAAAACATGCATAAGGAATCCTAAACTCAAATGTGCATTCTTCTATGTAGTGATCACTGTCTCCACTGTGTAGTGATCCTAAACATCATGGAGGATGGCACCAGTGGCATTATCCCTAAACTCTCATGGAGGATGGCACTTGTGCCATTCTGAACAAACTCATAATCCATGTGTTCAATGGCATTTGTGACACTCTTCTAACATCATATTATGTTGGAGAATGGCACGAATACCATTCTTTATTATAACCATCTTAACTTTGATATTGTGTATATTTGCTTACTGTGTTGGTGTAGTTTTTTATAATGCATATATAAGTTGCTTCGCCTTGGTTATTTTGTTAATAGAAGTTGCATTGTGGTTGTAATATTTCCTACTACAGTTATGATTTTCTATTATACATTTCATTGTGTCCTTGGTTCTTTTGTTAACAGAACATTGCAAGAATGGCTAGCAAGGGAAAGAGAAAGGTTCGAGAGGTGTCAGTTTATGATGGAGTTAGTTCTAGAAGAGGATGGGTTTTGGATATATACAATAACGAACTCCAAAAACTCCATAAAGAGCATTGTTTTGTGAACATCCAAGGAACAACTTTTGAAGATGTTGGACAAGTTAAAGAGATGGAGGATACCGAGAAAGACAACATTCCTTGTCTCAAAATTCATACATTGGGAGGCAATGTGTATCAATTGGATCCTGCTTGTTTTGATCATGCGAGGATGAATGCTACTGGGGAGGACACGATGATATCTAGGGGTTGGATTAATGAGCCAAAAAATTATACCAATCAACAAATATTAGAAAGCTTTGATTTGGTAACAAAAGGGATAAAGCAAGATATAAAAAAGAGTAGAAAAGTTTTGAAAAGAACCAAGAAAAGTGATGTTGAGGGATCAAGCTCTCAAGTGTCTCAAAACACATTGAAAGAGAAGGCTAGAGAGACCGGTGAGGAGGAAACAACAGGTGAGAAGGAAATAAGGTCAGATGGAAAAACAAGCATTGGGGATAAACTGGAGGCTAAAGACAAAGAGATAACTTTAGGAGGAAAACAGGGAGGTACGAGAATAGTCACTGATGGAACTGGAAGTGGAGGTGATGCAACGGGGAGTGGTGAGACACATATAACAGGACATGGTGAGAAATCATCTGAAGCAACTATCATCTTGTATAAGAAAATCCAGCCAGATGTTGACTTTAAGGCACTACAAAAGAAATTGGAAAGGAAGGACACAAGTATGACAAGCTTGATAGACATCTACGAACAATGGATTAGGATTTTGACATTGGTGAAGCAGGGTGATCTTGAGGGTCGAAATCCCACAATAACATATATGAGGTGTCTGCTAGGATTGGAAGATGAAGACGTACGTGCACTTCAAGTACAGATTGAGTCTAAAGAAATAGTCTTGGTCAAGTCAAGCAAAGACAAGGAGTCCATTGAAATGTCTCAACGGGCAATGGAGATTAAGCATGATAGAGCCCTGAAAGAAGTGCTCATCAAGGAGTTCAACTCATGTCACCCTTCGCCCCAACATCAAACATGGGATGCCCTTGCAACTTACTTCAAAATTGATTCAATTGTTTATCAGAGCTTCAAGGGTTCATGTGAGTCATGGGTCAAAGAGAAGTTGCAAGTTGGCAAGTCCACACTTGATTTCCCAAAAGCCGCGTCAATCTATGTTGATTGGGTGATTAGTTCAATAGAGGGTAACAAGTCTACATCGCAGTCTTGTTTTCCTTGGACAATTATTCAAGTGAACATGGAGATGGAGGGGGAGAGCTTTCTAACACGTCACTCCAAGGGACAACTTCCAATCAGCTTGTGTGTGCTTGTTGACACCTCAGAGGGATCTGCCAAAGGCATGTGTTGGGATAAGGATGCCTTCAAGAAGTTGCTCTGTGGCTTGATGGAGACCGTTTCCACTCCATCACAGTATGTATTGCTATCATTTATGACAATGATAGAGATGGTAAATCTCAAGGAAGCAATGATAGAGGCTCGATTTTGGCATAGAAGGTTTGTGGGTGTTATCCATGAATCGGATAGTGCACAAAAGGGTTTGTCTGAGACCTTCTGTTTTTTGTCATTTGTCAGCTCACATGATGGGTTTGATGGATTTGAGCACATGTTAGAAATCACAAGGCCATACACAATAATTGAGGACAATATTCTTTATTCTGATGAGGGCGATGAGTATGAAAAAGAGGTGGTTGTGAAGCATGGCATCATCAAGGAGTGCATCAGGTGCTATTGTAGTAGGGAACATGAAGTTGTTGTTGACGTCTTTACTAATGGATGTGTGGCATTACAAGCATTGTCAAGCAAAAGAAAAGTGATCTCACTGGTGAAGACATCCCAACAGGCGACAGAGGTCGAGGATATGTGTGTGGCACATGCATCAAATAATCCCCATATTAAGATTTGGTCTAGCATTGAGAGGCCTCTTGAGACACATAGAGCTGATTCACCTATCGATGAAGGAATTAAAGAGGGTGAGCATCACATTGAAGACTTGCGACCTTTAACTGAAGCAGATCTTGAAGCTATCCCAAAGATTACATTGGAAGATTTGGAGCAAGGTCTTTAGCTACTCATTTATGCCTTGTATATTCAATTTCAAAATAATATGACTTTTATGGATTTTCTTGATTGCACATACTCTCATTATATTAAAGATATTAAACATTAGGTATGATAAAATTGTGTGACATAATGACATGGGGAATGGTACTAGCGTCATTCTCCCTATGTCGGGTTATACATAAGAGGTACTATTAACATTTTATGTGACCTCATATGGAGAATGGCACTAGTGCCATTCTCTCTTTGTGGTTATGTAGAAATGGTAATACTGTTATGTTCCTTTCTTGAATCTATGTTAGCTGAAAGCATTACAGAGATTAAAAATTATATAGTATTAACTATGCTACCAAAGTTTTGATTTGGGTGCTTTCTACAAATCTATTGGACCAAAGTAATACAGTATCTATGCTTTCAGATCATGCATTGTACATTTCTTTTGGGACATGGGGGGAGGCACTAGTAGTATTCTCTCCTCCCAATGAGGGTATAGAGAAAGGCACTAGTGGCATTCTCCATCACCTTTTATGTAAAATGGCACTAGCACCACCCCAAGAGAAGAATGGCACTATTTCCATTCTCTCTATGAAATCAGAGAGAAAGGTTGCACTATTTGCATTCTCAATTGACCTTTAGAGATATTGGCACTTTTGCCATTCCCTAAAAATACAATGGAATCAGTGAACGATGATGGATAATGTTCATACTTTATTGTTATTTATTAGTTTCATATGCTTTTGTGCTTCGACATTGTTGAATACACTCTAAAGAATCAAAATATTTCTATATTCCTCAACTTCCACAGGGACCAATGATGCATGGAAGGATGTGGAGACATCAAATGTAGAGGACAACATACCACCCAAAATGGGGACTATCAATTACGCGATGGATACAGGAGGTATAGAAGAAAACATAACCCCAAAAATGGAGAAAATTGCAAGGAATATCACGAATCCTATACTTTTAGAAGAGAACATGGATGAACGTACTGTCTCAACATTGGGGACAAAACTAGATAATCTTATTGTTGTTGCAAACATGTATGAAATCATAGCACCTGATAATTTGGATGAGTCAGAAGCCAGCAACTTCAAGGAGAATTTGGATCTATATCCACATACAATTTCTTTGGATATGCCACGATTAACAATCATATTAGACTTGAATGGCCTGTTATTAAGTCGCTGCCTATTCAAGTCTCCAATACATCCGTGTATTATGCATAGCAAAAATAGTTATATGGTTGTTCGTCCTGGGTGCATAGAATTTCTTAAAATCTTGCTACAAAGATTTAATGTAGGTATCTGGTCAACTGCGATGGAGCATAACGTACTTGATATGGTAGGAAAGCTGCAAAATTATGCAAATGAGAGCCTCCCTTTCTTTGTTATATGGTCTCAGCAAGGATGCTACACTTACAGTAAGACGAGGATAAATAGGCCTGACAAGGTTGGTGTTGAGGCAATGTTCAAACCCTTAGCAAAAATCTCAAAGGCATTTGGATGTGATGCTAGAAGGACAATCCTTGTTGATGACTCCCCATACAAGGCTTGCATTATCCCTCCATCAAATTGCATATTTCCTTCAACGTTTGATGTACAAGACAAGGATGATAATATTCTACTGAGAGAGTTGATGCCGTACTTACTACAACTCGATGAGATTAAAGATGTGCGCAACATGATTGAGACAAATTGGTATGGACAATTACCTGTGATGGAGGGGCATAAGGATTTCAACCTTGTCCAGAAAGTAATTGATGAATGGAGGGAGGAAAATCATGCATGGTCAAGAATGGAATATAAAACAAGAAATATTCCTCTTGTAGATCAACTAAGAGAGAGGGATATAGGTGGTAGGGCAACCCATGGTGGTGATGGCCAGGTGCCTAAACTCAATGCATCCCAAATAAGACTTTTAAGGAATGCTCCGCAACTCTCTAGCATGAATGCTATGCAAGTTTCTCAATTGGCTATAGACCTAGGGTACAAAGGTCGCTATATCAAGAAATACATTGCTAAGGGCTACATAAACCGACTACAGAATGCGTATTTTTCATGAAGGTACATATGTCAAAGTGTTTTTTGATTTTATCTCAATATATATAACTATTGTTGTAGCTAATTGAATTTGTCTTTTGTGATGTAGATAGATATACATTCAAATCAAGCTTGAGTAGGTACATACCAGAATGAGATCCATTTGGACCACCAAAGTTGCCTGTCCCTATCAACGAAGTGTTTTGGATAAAATATGTGGCTTTTGAGGTGCATGAGTCAACCATTACAGGTGCTAGCTTGGGCTTGTTTGTGCATGGCTCCATCAAGAGAGGGACTACTATTCTCCATTATGGAGGTGACAAGTACTCCTACAGAGACTGGAAGGAATTATGTAGAGTTCATCCAAGGCTAAAGAAGTACTCTATCCAAGACTCATCCAAGAGGACCCTACTGTCCCTATGAAGGATATGGTGCATATTGCTGGTGATGCTCAATATGGCAATGTGGCAGGATTTATTAACAACAATAGAAATACCAATGTAAAGCCAAATGTTTGTTATGTATTTTCCCCTGATGTTCCACCTTGGTATGACCCCATGATGAACATAGATATTGCAGAATATGGTCACATTTGTATTGAATCCATAGATGATATACATGCAGGAGAGGAGCTATTTGCAGACTATGAGTTTTGAATAACAACATTGTATTTCTTTATACAATCATTACTTATGGGAATTACTACTTTCTTGCCAACTATGTAAATTGGTGCGTAATTGTTGTGCGCTTGGGGGGGTCACTATGTATAAACCCTCTATATCACGTGCGTTCAAGGCCTATATTTAAAATCCCTTATCTGTAAATTTTTTCATTAATAAAATGTACCCCTTTTCTATACAAATCTGTAAATTTTTTCCAAAATTATTTTAAATAGTCCCTTATGTATATTTATTTCTGTAAATTTTAGGAATAAAAAATATCCTTCTGTTGAACTCACGTGATAGGGTTACATATGATGAGTGACCCCCCCGAGGTTGTGCGTGAATTATTAATATGCAAACATGTTCATAACTACATTCATAATGTATTTAGAAGGAGTGTCTCTCGTGCCATTCTTTCCGGTGCCATTCTCTTTGGGGCTAGAAATTGAGAGTTTCTTTGGAATCATGATTTATTTCAGGGATTTCAATGGTGTATCAACAAGTTGTTATGTTTTCATCCTAGAGTGTACTTTTTTACTTTGCAATGAGTAATCAACATGACATGTAAAGTTATCGTTTTACAATAATGCTAGTCAGTCCAAACATTGAAAGTGCACAATAAATGATTGTCATTGCCACCTAAATTACATCAAATGCTTGTCATTGCCCATTGATTTTCCATCAACTACATATCTTGCATTCATTCTCCTCAACTACATATCTTGATTTTCCATCAACTACATATCTTACTAAGTTAAAGAGCCTATGCATTTTCATTGCAATACTCATGGTTATTAATTACACTCTACATCTTTTAAATGGTGTTTTGGAGATTTTCAAATGAGAATGCTCACAACAAAAGTGAGTCTCAATATCAATGGAAATTCTAGAGACTCGCTATTATGAAGGTGTTTTTGAACATCACTATGGCTCATGAGATGAATCTAACTCAAATGGGTTTCAAAGTTTATTATTTTTTTGATGATAACGTAGATTAGACACTGATATTCTATTTATTATTTGAGAATGTAGTTGATATTTCACACTTCATGAATGGCTATCTAGTCTATTTTCACATATTTCTCCTATTTTTTCATTGAGGGGAGCTACAATTTCTTCCAAAACTGCCATTCTGGGAATTGGGTTTTTCCTGAATTGGGAATTGGAAATGGCATTGAGAAGCCTAAACTCACATGCTCATTCTTCTATGTAGTGATCACTGTCTCCGCTGTGTAGAGATCATATGGAATTGTGTCAATCTCTATGGAGAATGCCACCAGTGGAGAATGGTAGTGGTGCCAATCTCATAACATGACCTGCAAACATGCACAAGGAATCCTGAACTCACATGTGCATTCTTCTATGTAGAGATCACTATCTCCGCTATGTAGAGATCATATGGAATTGTGTCAATCTCTGAGTTCATCAAACTCACATGTGGATTCGAATCGGACACCACTCTCCTATGATCATTGGAATACCCCTCCTAGAATAGTAGGGTGAGCATTTGTACAAGTGGAGAATGGCAGTGGTGCCAATCTCTTATTAGGCCCTAAGAAATGGCATTGAGAAGCCTAAACTCACATGCTCATTCTTCTATGTAGTGATCACTGTCTCTGCTGTGTAGAGATCATATGGAATTGTGTCAATCTCTTATTAGGCCTTGGAATGTCAATCTATAGGTTTAGTTTGTCTAGACAACCACTAGTGGAGAATGGCAGTGATGCCAAACTCATGGTGGCACCTACATAATGATACTGAGATCATCAGACTCACATGTGGATTGGAATCGGACACCACTCTCCTATGATCATTGGAATACCCCTCCTAGAATAGTAGGGTAAACATTTGTACAAGAGAATGGTAGTGGTGCCAATCTCTTATTAGGCCCTAAGAAATGGCATTGAGAAGCCTAAACTCACATGTGTATTCTTCTATTAGTGGTCACTATCTCCACTGTGTAGAGATCATATGGAACTGTGTTAATCTTTGTGGAGAATGCCAATAGTGGAGAATGGTAGTGGTGCCAATCTCATACCATGACTTGAAAACATGCACAAGGAATCATAAACTCACATGTGGATTGGCAGTTTTGCCATTATAGAATGCCACCAGGGGAGAATGGCAGTGGTGCACAAGGAATCCTAAACTCACAAGTGCATTCTTTTATGTAGTGATCACTGTCTCTGCTGTGTAGAGATCATATGGAATTGTGTCAATCTCTGAGATCATCAAACTCACATGTGGATTGGAATCGGACACCACTCTCCTATGATCACTGGAATACCTCTCCTAGAATAGTAGGGTAAACATTTGTACAAGTGAAGAATGGTAGTGGTGCCAATCTCTTATTAGGCCCTAAGAAATGTCATTGAGAAGCCTAAACTCACATGTGCAGAGATCATATGGAATTGTGCCAATCTTTGTGGAGAATGCCACCAGTGGAGAATGGTAGTGGTGCCAATCTCATACCATGACCTGAAAACATGTACAAGGAATCCTAAACTCACATGTGCATTGGCACTTTTGCCATTATCCTACTGCCATTCTCCACTAGTGGGTGAGAGTTTCTTTGGAATCATGATTTATTCCAGGGATTTCAATGGGTATCAACAAGTTGTTGTGTTTTCATCCTAAAGTGTACTTTTTTACTTTGCAATGAGTAATCAACATGACATGTAAAGTTATCGTTTTACAATAATGCTAGTCAGTCCAAACATTGAAAGTGCACAATAAATGATTGTCATTGCCACCTAAATTACATCAAATGCTTGTCATTGCCCATTGATTTTCCATCAACTACATATCTTGCATTCATTCTCCTCAACTACATATCTTGATTTTCCATCAACTACATATCTTACTAAGTTAAAGAGCCTGTGCGTTTTCATTGCAATACTCATGGTTATTAATTACACTCTACATTTTTTAAACGGTGTTTTGGAGATTTTCAAATGAGAATGCTCACAACAAAAGTGAGTCTCAATATCAATGGAAATTCCAGAGACTCGCTATTATGAAGGTGTTTTTGAACATCACTATGGCTCACGAGATGAATCTAACTCAAATGGGTTTCAAAGTTTATTATTTTTTTGATGATAACGTAGATTAGACACTGATATTCTATTTATTATTTGAGAATGTAGTTGATATTTCGCACTTCATGAATGGCTATCTAGTCTATTTTCACATATTTCTCCTATTTTTTCATTGAAGGGAGCTACAATTTCTTCCAAAACTGCCATTCTAGGAATTGGGTTTTTCTCGAATTATCTAATATGGTCTTTGAGGTAGAATTCGTCACTTGCTCTTGCTACAAGGTAGCCCAGCACATGCGGAGTCATTCTAGCTCGAAATCTGACATTGTCCTCCTGCGTGGCAATTAAATGGTCCAAGAGCATGACCGCTCGATCCACATATTGACACGCCATTTCAACTTCTGACTGCTTCAAGTTTTCCACCTACAGGTACACATTCTCCGGCTCCTCTTCTTTGCCGAAATACTCAATCATCACTGCTGTTAACCTTAGCCAGCTTTGGCGAATGCCGTCGGCCTGCTTCTCATACCACACTTGAGCCAAACCCTCTAGAAATGTGGGAAGAAACAACAGCCATCTATCTTCAGTAAGAAAGTTGAGAGAAACACAACGGCACTTGAAGGCCACAAGATACTCATTTGGATTTTCTTCAATGCATCCACAGAACATGGGAATGTCAACCATGCTTGAAAAATGGAAAAGAGAGAGTCAAAATGAGGCTTATCTATTGGCAAACAATGGAAAGAGGTAGCTTGAACTGAAAATTAGGTGAAGATACATCCACAAAGCACACATAGGTAGGGTAGGGTGTGACTGGTGTATTGTGAAATACTACACGAGAAGAATCTTCAGCATAGAATAGCTCATAGACAATCTTAAAGGAACCAACGCTCATGATATCGCATCCATCTTTACAAGCAAGGGTTAGAGACACAGCGCTGCATGAGGTTTTTCATCAAGGCAAATAAGAATGCCATGACAAATGTCAACATTTGGAGAGCTTGCACATCACCTTCAGCTTCTTCTAGTTCTCGTAATTGCCATGCTATTTCTTCAAGGGGTGTGTGGTCTGGCATTCTTCTTTTGAGCAATGTCCTTGAGGACCTTTCTGATGATCTTCCGAAGTCGGTAAACTCGTATCAAATATGCCCAACACTTAGTTTCATGATGACCACAACCTTTGCATTCCTTACAAATGATCATCCTTCTTTGTGGCTTGTGGCTTTGTTGGGGTGGTGCTTCCACTCGTGTCATGCATGATTGAAGTACAAGCTTCACGTGCTAAGAAATCAGCAACTATATTTTGAGCTCGAGGGATATGCTGAATTTTTACCTCTTTAAATTGTTGGCATAGTTCCAATGCTTGTTGATGTCGTGGAACCAAGCCTTCGCTCCGCACCTTCCACCTTTCACCAACTTGTTCACACACGAGTTGAGAATCTCCCTACACCTTAAGTTGCTTGATGCGATGCTCTTGTGCCTTTTGTAGCCCAAAAATGAGTGCCAAGTACTTAGCTTGGTTGCAAGTACTTGTTGGTGCAGACTTGCTATAACAATACACCTCACCCCTTGGTGAAGTGAGCTTCACACCCACACCAGCAGCCTTGGTCAAAGGTTTGTATGCTCTGTCAAATTGAAGTAGCCAAGATGTCATCACACCAAGACCAAAATCCGAACATCCCAACTCCAATTCAATCCTTTTTTTATAAAGCTATAAGAGAAAGGTTTTCTAATCAAAGAACTTTCAATATACTTGCATAGAACAATAAAATTAATTAAAAACAATCATTATTTTCATTATGAAATAGGCACACATATGCATGAATCATTAGAACAAAATGTTAATAGACCAAATTGATAATCACAAACATGATTTACTAGCTTTCCATTTCAGAAAACTCCTAGGGTGGTCACTAATTAATATGCTATATTTTTATGGAGTTACATAAAATTTATGTACATAAGGGGTTTTTTAATTCAAAAAGTGGAAATGTCCATACATAAGGGATACTTTTATAATCGCAAAATTTCTAGATGGGTGTATATAGGCTATAAAAATCCGTAGGTAGGGGGTTTTTTTAATCCCCCTTGATTGCATGCGCTATATGGCCGGAGAAAAAACTTACATTCACTCTTTGTTCATAGGATTTAGGTGTATTTCATAGGTAGTCTTCTAATCGGTGCATTGAATGTATCTAAATTCCAATGAAAGAAAGCCTTGACAAGGGTTTGGAAGATTCTAGATTCTATGTAAAGCTTTTGTACTAAGGGTGGTTGCAAGCTAAGGGTGTCCACCATTTGTCCACTGCCCAAACTTTTTGAGCAAAAAAACAGCCAAATTTTCACATAAAATGGTTAATCTCACCTAGTTCCCCAAGGATTCACTCTTTGAAGCCTTCTAACACAACATCACAGATGTTATTGTGCACACAATGATGTGTTTAGATAAAAAATCAGAGATATAAAACTCCGATTCCCCCATGGTGGAGTACAGGGTCATAGGGTGTGTCCCGCTTTTGAGGAAATAGATAGTATGATATTAAAATTTTAATATCTCACTCATTTTATGTCAAATGTTAGTACCAATTGAAAGGAAAGAACCTCTCATAGTGAGGATCTTAACTTGATTTTTTGGAAAATTTATCTAAATAAAATTAATTTTTAACTTTTATTAATTGTCCCAAAAATGCACTTTTTGGTACACATAGGAAAATTGGAGTAATATGATTTATTTTTGAAATATAAATTGATATGGGATTAAAGGACCCATAAGGGTATGTGGACCAAGTTGTAAATTGAAAATCCAACGGTTAGATTTTAGTTTATCTAATTTTTATTTTTACTTTAACTTGTTAGAAGGTTAGAAAAGAAATTATTTAAAAAATATAGTAATTGATAAAAGTTTGTAAATACAACCCAAATCTCAGGCATATTAGGCCTTTACATGAGGAAGCTACAAAAAAAAAAAAGGTCAGGTTAATTTTGCCTCCCCCCAAGTGAAAACCCCCTTATTCTAAGTAAAAGGGGACACACAAGCCAACACCAAAGCTAGATAGGCTTGGTGTTAGGCTTGGAAGCTAGGCTTGGGGAGCTACCAAGCCTAGTGGCCACATTTTGGGTGGGGTGCCTTGTCCATGTGGAGGAGTGACACATGTTCAAGGTTGCATGCCACATCATTAGTATTGCCACCTCAACATGCCACATGGCCTTTGACTTTTCTTACCACCGTGCCACCTCAATAGAGTGACATGGAAAAGTAGATAGATCAGTAGGTTGCCTAATGCCACGTGGACCTCACATGCCACCTCACAATGCCACTTCATACTACCACCTCATATTGCCACCTTAAACTTGCCACCTCATGTCTGCCACCTTGGATTGCCACCTCATAGTTGGCACTTGATACTTGCCACCTCATGTTGCCACCTCATACAAGTCATCATCCTAGTTGCATGAGCATGTGTGATGCCATCTCATCCACGAGTTGCCACATCAGCATCCCCATGCATGTGCATCATGATGGAAGCATCTACCACATCATCATGGATTCTCATGAATGCAAGGCATCCCACATGCCTTGCATGCATGTGGGATGGCATGCATGCATTTGGAATTCATGTGGCATGCATGTTGTAATGAAAAATGAGGTATGACAAAATATTATATGGATGTACTTCATTTAGATAGTGTATACTGATATGGCTTGATTAAGTATGATTTAATTTTCATTATATTGTTGATATAGGTTTTAGTCAATTAATTTGAATTCAAATATATTTTACAATGTGTTTGAGTTATGTATAAATCATCCCAAATTATAAGAAGCAATTAAATTATCATTAGATTCTAGTCAATTAGCAATTAAATTATCATTGGATTCCAATCAATTAGCAATCAAATTAGTAATTAAATTATCATAGGATTCTAGTTAATTAGCAATCCAATCAAATTATCATTGGATTCCATTCAAATCTAATCAAATCCAATCAAATAAAATCTAGTCAAATCCAATCAAATGTGAGGAAGGGGTGTCTAACTTTCCTATAAGAGGGCACATTGTTTAGGCTCATTCCATTCATTCTTAGT
Source organism: Dipteris shenzhenensis (assembly GCF_047967505.1). Taxonomy (NCBI): domain Eukaryota; kingdom Viridiplantae; phylum Streptophyta; class Polypodiopsida; order Gleicheniales; family Dipteridaceae; genus Dipteris; species Dipteris shenzhenensis. The sequence continues at coordinate 28,958,842 of NC_141603.1, read as the reverse complement.
TTGAATCCTTGTCCTTATTGCCCCCCATAAGCTCCTTCTACCTTAGTCCTTAAGCTTGCCACCTAGTTCTACTTTGAAGCCTTGCCCATCCCTATTGTCTCCCCAAACCTATTCCTAGCTTCATTTTGAATGGGTTCTCAAAGCCGTAGGGGAAATAGAGGCGATAGGAATAGGAGACCCCCTTCTCATTTGGATGTGGATGAAGAGCGAAAGAGGAAGCCTTGTGAGTGAAAGAGAGCATGGAGAGCTAGAAACCATGCCCCCCCCCTTCCTCTTCTCCCCCCCCCCAAAATCCTTAGTAGTGTTCGGCGTTCTTATGCATCGATCAAGAAGTGAAAACTGCAAATGCTTTAGCAGCACGTCATGCTATTGTGGCTGCTATGAGTAGACCCTGCATGAGCAGTCATGTGCGTGCTACATCTTGCATACTTTTCATTGCACCACACACATTGAGAGTGGGCATGATTAGGAAGCAAAGTTTGGATGGCAATAATGTTGATGCTCTATGGGCCTCTAGTGGTCGTGCACCTCGGAGTGATCGTTTATTGGATGAGAGCAATAGGTCTTTCATAGAGCAGTTTTGGGAGGAGCATTGCACGGCATCACCAAATTTCAAAAAGGCATTGTGGAAGAGGGTCTCACGTGGTGTATACATTGAGCAAGGTGCATGTTTTCTTGAGGTTAGTCAAACTGAGTTGCACTCAGTTTATAGAGGCACATCTGCACATTAGGATTGGTCATAGTTCTATGATGTCTTTCGCACCCTCACTGGGCACAAGGGAGTGGTTCCTACTAGTCCCCGTGAGTTCATTCACTCCATATTGTGCCCACGAGAGGAGGATGTGTTGTACCATTCCCTTGATTGTGTGGAAGGGAAATGTACCACATGTGGTGAATTGGCCCGACTTCCTATACTGCAGGAAGATGACTGCAGGAAGATGGTACCGACATGGAGATTGTGCATTGGTGCCATTATGAGTACGTCATCCACACATTCGATGGTGGTGGACAATCTAGGAGGTTGCAAGTTGTGGAGAAGGAGACTCCACGTGTTGTGTTCATTGATCATTTTGGGCGACAGATCTATCCATATACACAACGCACCCACACTACAAAGTGGGAGGATCATCAGTTCTGCGGAGTATTACTTTTCTAAGCAAGTAACACTTCCTCGTTTTTTTTGTTTGTTGTTACAAGTGTAATTGATCATTAGGGTGTTAATTAAGTGTTTATGTAAAGTGTTAAATAAGCATGTGGCTTTTTTATAGGTTGCCATATTTGTGCACATTAGCTATCCTCATGTGCAGGCACATATTGATGGGGTTGATAGCACCTTGGACTATCGAGTTATTATCAGAGAGTATCATTTCTATATTAGTGATGATCGTTCACACGATGTGCCTTTTGTGCAGCATTACTTTGCTCTTCATGATAGTTTCTTGAGAGATCAGGGAGTCACATGGCAGCAGTGTTGGATTTGGTCCGATGGATGTGGTGGACAGTTCAAATCCGCTAGACAGTTTTTTTGGTTATGTAGATGGCACCATGACACTAGCATCCCACTAATGTGGAGCTACTTCGAGATGGGGCATGGGAAGGGAGAGCACAATGGTGTAGGTGCATGTGGAAAGCGAGCCTTACGACGCCACCAGTTGCGGCATGATGTTGACCGGTTTAGGGATGCACAACAGGTGGTCGTCTGGTGCATATAGCACTTGAGTAGTAGTCCCATATCCTCTTATCCACGTCGTGCTAAGAGGGTTGCTCGATGTTTCTTTTGGTGTGTGGATATTGGGAGTATTGATTGGTCCAACACTTTTGATTATCGATCAGTGCATGGTACTTTGGATTTCCATTCTATTAGGAGCACATGTTTTAGGGATCCCGCTATCTTCTCTCGACGCTTTGCATGTTTTTGCTCCGCATGTCTTGATGGTGATTGGAGAGGATGCACCATGATCTCGCACAGCTTCTCTGTGCCCAATGCCTTCATGAATATGTCAGCTACCTGATCCTCTGTGCTAACATAAACTAGATCAATAAAACCTACTAGAATCTTCTCCCACACATAGTGATAATGCACCTCAATGTGCTTTGTTCTAGCATGATAGACTGGGTTATTTTCCAAGTTTATACTACTCATATTGTCACAATAAATGACAACTGGCCCATTTGTAGATTGATGCATATCATATGGTAGCTTATGCAACCAAGCTACCTCACATGCAGCCATTGTTGCACCCCTGTACTCAGCCTCTGTGCTCGACAGGGCAACTGTAGGTTGTTTCTTGCTACTCCAAGTGACTGCAGCACTCCCAAAAGAGAACATATATCCACTAGTATATCGTTTATCAGATCGCTTATCAAAAATACTACCAGCCCAATCAGCATCAGTGTATCCATGCAACTGTATATGAACCCCAGTCTCATAAAATAGTCCATACTGCAATGTGGACTTCACATACCTCATTATGCATCTAGCCACATCCAAATGTGGTTTCCTTAGAGCCTGCATAAACTGACTTACCAAACAAAAACATAACTCAAATCTAGCCTGGTAATAGTCAAATAAATCAAGCTTCCTACTATGCGTTTGTAGATAGTAGGGTCTTCCAGAAGCTCACCTGCATCTATGCTGAGCTTCACATTCTGCTCCAAAGGAACGCAAATAGGCTTACAGCCTGGCATCCCATATTTGGATAGCATGTCCAATCCATACTGCCTCTGCAAGAGCCATATCCCACTTGTGGATCTAATCACCTCAATGCCCAAGAAGTAATGCATCTCTCCCAAATCCTTCATCTCAAACTTCTCCTTCAATAGCATTTTCACATGAAGGATATCTTCATCACTATCACCTGTGATGATCAAATCATCAACATAAATGACAAGCAGCATAATACCTTTCTTTGTTTTTCTCACAAAGTGAGAAATCTGCCTTGGAAATCTGAAAGCCAATAGTGACAAGATACTATCCTATCTTGTCAGACCATGCGCTGGATGCTTGCTTCAAGCCATACAAGGCTTTCTTCAACTTGTAAACAAACTCAGGATGAATAGCATGAACATAACCTGGTGGCTGCTCCATATAGACCTCTTCTTGCAAATCACCATGCAAGAAAGCATTCTTTACATCCATATGACGTAAAGACCATCCCTTTGATGCAGCCATAGCAATGACTGCTCTTACAGTTGCAATCCTTGCAACCAGACTGAATGTTTCTTCATAATCAATGCCATATGTCTGTGCATACCCCTTGGCAATTAATCTTGCCTTGTATCTATTCACAGAATCATATGCATCGTGCTTCACCTTATAAAACCACTTGCAGCCAATTGCATTCTTGTCTTTAGGCAAAGGTACCAATTCCCATGTAGCATTTGCTTCCAAGGCATCCATTTCTTCATCCACGGCTTTCTCCCATTTTTCTTTTCCCATGGCTTGCTCAAAGGAAGTGGGTTCTGGTTCATGTATCACTTTGACCATATAGGCATAGTGAATGGCTGTAAATCCATCATATTTAAGCCTATCCATAGGATACCTAGCTCTAGTAGACCTGTGAAAAATAGGCTCACTACCAGGTGCTCTCAAAACATCCTTGGTCTTCCTTACTCCAGGTCTAACAATATAAGGAATACCCAACTCATCATCAAGGCTCTATTCTGAGCCACTGGATTCACCATCCACATAAGAGTGACCTACATTCACATCAAACATGGGCTGATCTACTTTCTCTTTTCCTTTTCATGATACCTGCATACCACTATCTGCATTGCTTTGAAGAGATCCTCCTGATCTCAATCTGCCTGTCCATGGCGAAGTATGTGAACCACTGCTAGAGGACACTCTAGGTCCACTAATATTTTGTGATTGTTGCTGTGAATTTTGTGCAGCATTACCATTTTGTGCATCTACATCATCAATCACATTTACTGGTTTATACCAGTTGCTCATCTCATAAAAAACAACATCTCTGCTCACTATAAACTTACGAGTAGAAGGGTTATAGCATCTACACCCTTTCTACTGCAAAGAATAACCAATAAAGATGCACGTCTCAGCTTTTGGATCCAACTTGGATCTCAACTCATATGGCACATGAACATAGGTAATGCAAACAAAAACTTTCAAATGAGAAATATCTGGTTTCCTACCAGTATACCTCTCCTCTGGCATCCTACCATGTATTGCTACAATGGGAGTCCTATTCATTATCTAGACTACTGTAGCAACTGCTTCAGCCCAGTAATAATCTGGCAGGTCTATTTCGTTGAGCATGGCACGAGATACCTCTCCAATATGCCCGTTTTTCCTTTTTGCAAGTCCATTTTGCTATGGGGTATGGATGCATGAATATTGCTACTTTATGCCATGCTCCTGCAGGAAATTTGCAAACTCATTTGAGAGGTACTCTCCAGGCTCCATTTGACCTTAGGCATTTTATTTGCAGGCCTCTTTCTTTTTCAACCATAGCTTTAAAAGCTTTGAAATGCCCAAACACTTCACTTTTCTTTTTCATAAAATACACCCAAACTTTTCTGCTATAGTCATCAATAAAAGTGAGAAAATAATGACAGCCTCCAATAGATGCAACTTTAGTAGTCCACACATCAGAGTGGATTAATTCCAATGGCCTCTTACTCTCTTGAACATGTCTAGGAAATGGTTTCCTTGCCTGTTTTCCAAATTGACAGGCTTCACATACCTTATGCATTCTGCAACCTTGAACTTAGGCAATCTTGCAACAATATTTTGGGCCTGCATTGATTTAAGTCACTCTACATTAACATGACCAATGCGTTTAGGCCAGATATCAATATCTGCAACTACACCAGTCCCATGTGCAAACATTACTACACTCAATTCAGGCATATCCACATCCAACATAAACATCCTGCCCTCCATCTTTCCTTTTGCTATCAAGCGACCTTTATTTTTCATATCCTCAACAAAGCATCCATGAGGATTAAATCTGACCTGCAAGCCCTGCTTAACCATTTGACCGATAGAAACCAGGTTCTTGGTGATATTCGAGACATGAAATACATCAGACAGGTATTTCTTTTTCCCATCCTGCATAGACAAAGGAATTTTACCAATTTGCACAATAGGATGTGCAGTATCATCACCAGTCTCCACAAATCCTGGTTTTTTCATTTTCCTTGCATCCTGCATCCACTCTACATGACCTGTCATGTGGTTTGACGCACCTGAGTCAGCATACCACACATCATTTCGATCTTCTGCACTTGTCACAGAATTGGTCATGTGCTGCACCATAAATAGATGCTCATTTCTGTCATCACCCTGTCTACTAGAAGATGCATAATTGCCTTGCTGCAATTTTCCATTCATAATGTCATTCTGCTTTTTGTAGCAGTCTTTAGCCATATGTCCCATTTTTCCACAGTAGTAGCATTCAACATTGTTGTTTGCATTTTGGCCAGTCTCCACAAATCCTGGTCTTTCCATTTTTCTTGCATCTTGCATCCATTTTGCATGACTTGTCATGTGGTTTGACGCATCTGAGTCAACATACCACACATCATTGCTTTCTTCTGCACTTGCCACAGAATTGGTCATGTGCTGCACCACAAACAAACGCTCATTTCTGTCATCAGCATGCCTATTAGAGGATGCATAATTGCCTTGCTGCAATTTTCCAGTCATGATGTCATTCTTCTTTTTATAGCAGTCTTTAACGATATGACCCATTTTACCACAGTAGTGGCATTCACCATTGTTGTTTGCATTTTGGCCTCTCTACTATCCACCACGACCTCTTTGGCTCCCCCTGCCTCTAAAGTTACCACGTCCTCCTCCATACGACTGGTTTTCTTGAATTTGTTGCATATTCTAATTTCTGCCACGAAATCAACCTGCTCTACCTCTGCCTCTACCTCTTCCAGCATTTGAGTAGAAGATAGTTTCTTTTGAAGTTCCTCCTAAAGAAGATGCACCACCATTTCTCTGCTCTTTAGAAATTAGAAGAGCAATCAACTCCTCAAAATCAGGAAAATTCTCACGGACGGTAATGGATGTCCGGAATTGTGCATAATCCTTTCCTAGACAATTCAAGGTCACAGAAACTAAATCATCATCTTCCACTGGTGACCCAATGGAAGCAAGTGCATCTGCAATCTTCTTCACCTTCATGCGGTAGTCATTGATGCTCATATTTTCTCTCTGCACATTATGCAACTCTTGCTTGAGCTGCATTTTCTTGGCTTGCATATTTGTGCTATACATTTTTGTCAAAGTGTCCCATGCCTCCTTCGGCATGCTTGCATCCTGAATATGCACAAGCATAGAATTTGAAATACTGATAGACAACCAGTACATAACTTTTCTGGCTCTCTCATGCCTGCAACTCCTGTTGAGTGGGAACATTAGGAAGAACTGGTTCTTGTTCAGCTCCAGTAATGAACTCCCAATAGCCTTTTCCCATAAGGAAATTTGTCATTCTAAAGTTCCATGCTTGGAAGTTTTTCTTGTCAAGCTTTTCAGTGACAATCTGTGAAAGAGCATTAGACGACATTACAGAACACTATAAAAATATTATCACTGCAAAAAACACAACTCCTACTTCACAAGGGCGAATCTGCAAAACTGATGAAAGTGGTATTTGACCACACAATCACTTCCTAGTGACAATTTTGCATCAATAGGCAATAAGAATGATTCAGTCACTGCCAATATCTCTACGCATAGGCATACGATGCAATTTCTATGCATACGATGCAATTTCTACGATAACTTTTCACCGATCTGCGAGCAGTGGTCGCATAGCAAAAACAGGGCACTTTTCTAAGTGCCCGCGGAAAACTTCCGTCACCAAAATGCTATCTGCCATATTCCTACATTTTCCCTTCACCTTTGATCCTAGTGCCATGTGAAATTGCACATATCGCTATCTGCCACATTCCTACATTTTCCCTTCACATTCATCCCTATAATAAGCATGGCATCTATGTCGCATCCCAATCTAACAACACCTGTGAAATGAAATAAAACCCAAATCCCATGGATGCATCCTATAAACACATATGCTTCTCCCACAATATGTAATTCCCATCCCAAATGAATCATCCCAATGAAATGAAGTGCAAAATGTAGTAAAGAAATGTAGCGCGAAGGAAAATGCAATGCAATCACAAGCAATTGTGCCTAATATAGTAATAGATGTGTGAGTGCGATGCAGACATAAAAGAGATGGTGGACTCTGTCGATGACGATAGCCTCCACTCCCTAGCCACTCAGTTACATATGCCCAAGGGTATCTTGGAGCCTACACCCTCGCTCTACCCACACTCAGCACGCAGGGTGAGGTAATCCCATCCTAATCCCTGGGCTCCTGTCTCATTCAGGCGAGACGGGACCATATGCTCACACCACAAAATATCAAGGAAAAGATGGAGAACCAAACTCGATGGTACCAATATGAATGCCTTAGTGCATCATGGACAAAGTATGTGCATACCACCCCAGTGCAAGCATTAGTGCAAAAGCAAGTGGACTATGCCAACCAAAGTGCAAGGCGATGTGCAGTGCATGTGAAAACTTGTGATCGGCCCTATCCCAAGTGCTCAAATTGGTAGCCCCTCTAGGCGAACTGGGACCCTCCTAAGTCTTGTGACCCAGGGTATAATGCTCCATCGACAAGCCAGGGATCTGACCTTACCCACAACCACTTCCCACAACAATCCTCTGCTCACCAAATAACAATGATCATGGATCACTCACCAAAACACTCATGCGATCACCATCCCCACTTAACTCACATGATAATCACAGACACTGAAACCTAATAACCCATGATGATTCCACTATAGATAAGTAACCAAGCCACAATGATTAGCAGACATGTCACATAAAACCTTTAAAATATCACAAAAAACACACTTTCAAAAGTAAATTTTCAAAAAATGCAATTGCTAAGCAAACCCTAGGTATCACATTGCTGCTATGAAAGAACTTGTCATGACGACTATTGCTAGAAGAGATGATGCTGAAAGAAAAGAGGTGTTGTCACATAGAGAAGACAACATAGAAGTGATAGCACTGAGTTGATGTTGTGAAGATTGCTAGTGCAAAGAGAGTGCTTGAAAGAAAGCACATGCCATCTACCCATGGAACAAGCAAGTGTAGACTACTGGTGTAAAGAAAAGGTTGGTATGGTAACTATTTTTACATTGTTGCATTTTATTGGTTGTTGCTGATTTTGTACTCAAGAAGGTTGAGTATATGGTGTCAAAAGACACGTTTTAGTTCACAAAAAGGATGCCGTATTCAAAGAGTTTGGACATCAAGCATATTGGAGTTGTGAATCAAAAGAAAGGCATAGAGAAGTCATCAAGAAGCAGACCCGTGATACAACTCAACGAGCTCTGTCATGAGTTCCATGATAAGATGAAGGAGATGAAGGTCGACAACATAGCAAATAGAGACAGTGACCCATGTGAAGACCAAATAAAAGCCTATAGCAAAAAACCAAAGACGAGCAATTTCAACTAGAGGTCGCCCCAAATCGATCTGGGTCCTAGAAAGCCGACAATCAAATCTTGAAGGAAGATAAAAAGGAGCTCAATAGTGGTTCACAACAAATCACCACAAGAAGCCTATAAGAAGAGTCGCCAACAGTAAGATAGTTAGTCGAAAGAAGAGACGGGCCTCAGTGCCAACCAAAATGTGAAGAGACAACCGAGTTTTGAGTTTCAAAAGGAGGTAGACAAGCAGCTTGCTGACCCCTTCCAAGAAGATTATGACCTAAGAAGGTGTAGCATGGAGGAAGAAGGTGCCCATAAGGAAGAACCATGTGCAAAAAGAATCCAGAGATGACAAGAAAAGAAGACAAGATCGTGCAACTGCAGCTCAAAGAAGTAGTCGCCAATGAGAAGCTGGAATAGTAGCAATGCAGTGGAAGGGTAGTGTGCAATCGAGGAATAGTAGCTCAGTAGCTTGAGACCATATGAGCATAGCTACAAGAAGGAAATGTCATTCAAGACCAACCGAGAAGAAGTCGAAGAGAGATCTGCAAAGAAGAGGAGAATTGAAGTAGCTATGGGCTGGCAGCAACAACAACAAGAGAAATCAGGGAAGAGGAGATGTTGTGGCGGCTAGAGTCTTTTTGATTTTGATTGCTCTAGGGTTAAAACCCTAACACAATATTTTAGTTTGAATGGTCCTAAAGGACCCCTATCCTTATCCCCCTTATCTCCTCTTATTGTGGTGCATATTTTGCACATTTTCCATCTACTCATGAATTTTCTTTATGTTTATTGAGAAACAGGAAATTATGACCTTGGTAAAGCCATGGAATATTTTTTGTGACCACTAGATTTCAGCACACATGCCTTGAAATAGTAGGTAATATCAACTTGTGATAAATAAGCCAAGGATGTAATTTTTGTGAGCATTTGTTATTTGCGGGTGCCGTGTCATTGCACATGGCATAAAATGGATTTATTGGTTGGTCTCACCCAGTTTATGAGGGTCTTCTACCTAAGCCTGGGGAGCTCAAAAGGATTGTATTTAGTGTGCATATGAGTGGTGGACACATAGGCGTCACACATGGTGGATTCGCCCAAACATGAGGGATGTTCAAATGAACTGGGGTGTCCCACCTACACAATATGGTGGGCAAAGAGGATGGTGTCTAGGTCAGCTAGGCACATGCACACATATTTGGAACACTCCAATTTGTCATCAAGGGGGAGTGTTGAGAGTTTTGGCGATGCCAAATTGTTGAGGGTGAGAGGTGAGAAGAGTTGGTCACATATTGAGTGACATTGCCACAGTCAATTGCACATTGAGGAGGGGTGTTGAAATAGGCAATGCACAATTGGTTGGGTATTTGCAAGGGCACAAATGAGAGTGCACTAGAGTGGTATAGAGGGAGAAAAATGTATGTGGGCTAGAAGAGGAAATGTGGAGCTAGGACATTCACTTTAGAGGATGAGTAGAGAGTGACACATTGATGGATGACACGTGCAAGTGATGCACAAGATGATGTAAGGACAAGTGTCCTTGAGGCTATATATTGATCCTCCCCATTGTATGTTCAACAAGCCATTGCAATATATTGATTTTAGTGTTGCCTACATTGTCTCTCTCTCATGGAGTTCCTTATTGGGTTTGATCTTGATCCCTCTTAACATGATCTCTACTGTTGTGTGCCCTAGCCTAGCGGTGATCCTTCTGCAATTTTGACATAGTGCACATCGTTCAAGTGCCAATTTTTGTCCATGATGTTAACGTTATGAAGGAGGAAGATTGTAGAGACCTCATACTGGACTTGAATGGTGTCCTGCTCTATTCTTTAAGGAGATATGCTCTGCTTAGTAGCAAGTACACAGCTTGGATGACAGAGGTGCCTTTGAATAGAAATGAGTGTGTATTTGTCTGTAAAGATCCAACATGTTTTTTGATATGGTGCATGCAGAATTTCAATTTTTACATTTGGAGTTGCTGTAGGAATAGAAAGTCAAGCAACTAGTGCAGGCAGCATTTCCAAACCAAGTTGTTGAATTACAAGGGCAACTTTTTAGCCATGAACATTGTAAAATGAAAGCGGGTTCAATGAATGTACGTGGAACAGACAAGCCCATATTTTACAAGTGTTTGGATGATTTTTGGCTGAAGTTCTTGGTCTTTAATGAAAGTAATGATTTGATAATTGATGACTCCGCATACAAATGTTTTAGAAATCCACGCCATTGCTGTGTCATAATTCCAAAACTCGAATACCTGCCACTGTCACAGCTCACTAGATACTTGAAAGACATGGTTATGAATTGGCTTTGGAAATGGCTACTTGCAGAAATCCATCCAACGTTTTTATTCACAAATTGAATACACACAAAGTTGGATGATTAGAACTTGACATTGTTGTTGAGATATCGAGCTATGCCAGGGTGACCATTGGGTTCTTATGTCACCGACTTGTTAGCTGGAGATGCGGTTGGTACACTGCCCATGAATAATAGCTGGATGACAGCTATCCTTATCTACACTAGTTCCTGGCTCAGTTAGTATGCCACCTTAGTTAGTTGAGTTTGGTTTGAGACCCACATATAGGGTTCTTCTATTTCTTTGTACTTGAGTTCTTTTGGCTTTCACAACTAAGAAGAGGAAAACTGTTTTCAGCCTCCAACTTTGTGTGTATTCCCCCATTTGTGATTGTGAGAAAGCCGCAAGTGAGACTCCTTCCCTCTCTCCCACTATCTTCACATGGTATCAGAGCCTTGTTCGTGGTAAGGAGCTCAAGAAAGCAAGCCAAGTTCGTGGTGTCCTGGTAAGAGGACCAGTGTTGCTTTCCTATTTCGAGTTTGGGAGCAAATCTCTGCAGGTAGCACAGCCAAAAGTGCAGGAGTGCACTGTTTCAGATTGAGACGCCCTTCGCGGTGTGGCGAGAGCGCAGTATATGCTGCGCTCTCGGGGCCCATTTTGAAGGCGGAAGTTCTTCGCAGGCACTCAGAAAAGAGCCCTGTTTTTTGCTCTGCGACCACTGTGCGGCTAGTTGGTGGAAAGGTGCCGCACAAATTGCATCGTATGCCTGTGTGCAGAGATATTGGGAGTTGCAGATTCATGCCTGTTGCTTGTTGATGCAAAATCGTCACTAGGAAGTGACTGTGTGGTGAAATACCACTTTCGTCAGTTTTGCAGATCTGCCCGTGTGAGGCAAAAAGCTGTGTTTTTTGCAGTGACAGAATATTTTGCAGTGTTCTGTAATGGCATCTGATTCTCTTTCACAGATTGTCACTGAAAAGCTTGACAAGAACAACTTCCAGGCATGGAAGTTTAGAATGACAAATTTCTTGATGGGAAAAGGCTATTGGGAATTCATTATAGGAAATGAAGAAGAACCTGTTCTTCCTAATGTTCCCAGTCAACAGGAAATGCAGGCATTCAAAGGATGGCATGAGAGAGCCAGGAAAGTTATGTACTGGTTGTCTATCAGTATTTCGGACTCCATGATTGTGCATATTCAGGATGCAAATACGCCAAAGGAGGCATGGGATACTTTGGCAAAAATGTATAGCACAAATATGCAAGCCAGGAAAATGCAACTCAAACAGGAGTTGCACAATGTGCAGAGAGAAAATTTGAGCATAAATGACTACCACATGAAAGTGAAGAAAATTGCAGATGCACTTGCTTCCATTGGGTCGCCAGTGGATGATGATGATTTGGTTTCTGTGACCCTGAATGGTCTAGGAAAGGATTATACATAGTACCGGACATCCATTGCCGTCCGTGAAAACTTTCCTGATTTTGAGGAGCTGATTGCTGAAGAGTAGAGAAATGGGGGTGCATCTTCTTCAGCAGGAACTTCAAAAGAAACTTTCTACTCAAATGCTGGCAGAGGTAGAGGCAGAGGTAGAGGAGGCCGATCTGCAGGCCGTAGTAGAAATCAGAATATGCAGCAACTGCAAGAAAACCAGTCCTATGCAGGAGGACGTGGGAACTCTAGAGGCAGGGGGAGCCAAAGAGGCCGTGGTGGATGGCAGAGAGGCCAAAATGCAAACAGCAATATTGAATGCTACTATTGTGGCAAAATGGGTCATATGGCTAAGGACTGCTAGAAAAAGCAAAATGACATTATGAATGGAAAATTGCAGCAAGGCAATTATGCATCCTCTAGTAGACAGGGTGATGACAGAAATGAGCATTTGTTTATGGTGCAGCATATGACAAATTCTGTAACAAGTGCAGAAGAAAGCAATGATGTGTGGTATGTTGACTCGGGTGCGTCAAACCACATGACAGGTCACGTTGAATGGATGCAGGATGCAAGAAAAATGGAAAACCCAGGATTTGTGGAGACTGGTGATGATACTGCACATCCTATTGTGCAGATTGGCAAAATTCCTTTGTCTATGCAGGATGGGAAAAAGAAATACTTGTCTGATGTATTTCATGTCCCGAACATCACCAAGAACCTGGTTTCTGTTGGTCAGATGGTTGAGCAGGGCTTGCAGGTCAGATTTAATCCTCATGGATGCTTTGTTGAGGATATGAAAAATAATGGTCGCTTGATAGCAAAAGGAAAGAAGAAGGGCAGGATGTTTACATTGGATGCAGACATGCCTGAATTGAGTGCAGCAATGTTTGCACATGGGACCGGTGTAGTTGCAGATATTGATATCTGGCACAAACGCATTGGTCCTGTTAATATACAGCGACTTAAATCAATGCAAGCCCAAAATATTGTTGCAGGATTGCCAAAATTCAAGGTTGCAGAAATGCACAAGATTTGTGAAGCCTGTCAATTTGGGAAACAGGCAAGGAAACCTTTTCCTAGGCATGTTCAAGAGAGTAAAAAGCCATTGGAATTAATCCACTCTGATGTGTGGACTACAAAAGCTACATCTATTGGAGGCTGTCACTATTTTGTCACATTTATTGATGACTTCAGCAGAAAACTGTGGGTGTATTTTATGAAAAAGAAAAGTGAAGTGTTTGGGCACTTCAAAGCTTTCAAAGCTATGGTTGAAAAAGAAACAGGCCTGCAAATAAAATGCCTAAGGTCAGATGGAGGGGGAGAGTACCTCTCAAATGAGTTTGCAAGGTTCTTGCAGGAGCATGGTATAAAGCAGCAATATTCATGCAGTCATACCCCACAGCAAAATGGAATTGCAGAAAGAAAAAACAGGCATATTGGAGAGGTATCTCGGGCTATGCTAAATGAAAAAGATCTACCAGATTATTATTGGGCTGAAGCAGTTACTACAGTAGTCTATATAATGAACAGGACTCCCACTGCAGCAATACATGGCATGACGCCAGAGGAGATGTATACTGGTAGGAAACCAGATATTTCTCATTTGAAGATTTTTGGTTGCATTGCTTATGTCCATGTGCCAGATGAGTTGAGGTCCAAGTTGCATCCAAAAGCTGAGAAGTGCGTCTTTATTGGTTATTCTCTGCAGCAGAAAGGGTATAGATGCTATAACCCTTCTACACGTAAGTTCACAGTGAGCAGAGATGTTGTTTTTGATGAGATGAGTAGCTGGTATAAACCAGCAAATGTGATGATTGATGTAGATGCACAAAATGGTAATGCTGCACAGAATGCACAGCAGCAATCACAAAATATCAGTGGACCTGGAGTGTCCTCTACTAGTGGTTCACATACTTCGCCATGGACAGGCAGATTGAGATCAGGAGAATCCCCTCAAAGCAATGCAGATAGTGGTACGCAAGTATCACGAAAAGGAAAAGAGAAGGTAGATCAACCCATGTTTGATGTGAATGCAGGTCACTCTTATGTGGATGGTGAATCCAGTGGCTCAGAACAGAGCATTGATGATGAGTTGGGTATTCCTTCTATTGTTACACCTGGAGTAAGGAAGACCAGGGATGTTTTGAGAGCACCTGGAAGTGAGCCTATTTTGCGCAGGTCTACCAGGGTTAGGTATCCTGTGGATAGGCTGAAATATGATGGATTTACAACCATTCACTATGCCTATATGGTCAAAGTGATACAGGAACCATAACCCACTTCTTTTGAGCAAGCCATGGGAAACGAAAAATGGGAGAAAGCCATGGATGAAGAAATGGATGCCTTGGATGCTAATGCTACATGGGAATTGGTGCCTTTGCCTAAAGGCAAGAATGCAATTGGTTGTAAGTGGGTTTATAAGATCAAGCACAATGCAGATGGTTCTGTGAATAGATACAAGGCAAGATTAGTTGTCAAGGGGTATGCACAGACATATGGCATTGATTATGAAGAAACTTTCAGCCCGGTTGCAAGGATGGCAACCGTAAGAGCAGCCATTGCTATGGCTGCATCAAAGGGATGGTCTTTACATCAGATGGATGTAAAGAATGCCTTCTTGCATGGTGATTTGCAAGAAGAGGTCTTTATGGAGCAGCCAGCAGGTTATGTTCATGCTACTCATCCTGAGTTTGTTTGCAGGTTGAAGAAAGCCTTGTATGGCTTGAAGCAAGCACCTAGAGCATGGTCTGACAAGATAGGACAGTATCTTGTCACTATTGGCTTTCAGATTTCCAAGGCAGATTTCTCACTCTATGTGAGAAAAACAGAGAAAGGGATTATGCTGCTGGTCATTTATGTTGTTGATTTGATCATCACAGGTGATAGTGATGAAGATATCCTTCATGTGAAAATGCTATTGAGGCAGAAGTTTGAGATGAAGGATTTGGGAGAGCTGTGTTATTTCTTGGGCATTGAGGTGATTAGATCACCAAGTGGGATACAGCTCTTACAGAGGCAGTATGGATTGGACATGTTGTCCAAATATGGGATGACAGGCTGTAAGCCTATTTCAGTTCCTTTGGAGCAGAATGTGAAGCTGAGCACAGATGCAGGTGAGCTTCTGGAAGACCCTACTATGTACAGACGCATAGTAGGAAGTTTGATTTACATGACTATTACCAGGCCAAATTTGAGCTATGCTGTTGGGTTGGTAAGTCAGTTTATGCAGGCTCCAAGGAAACCACATTTGGATGCGGCTAGATGCATACTCAGGTATGTGAAGTCCACATTGCAGTATGGACTATTTTATGAGGTTGGGGTTCAGATACAGTTGCATGGATACACTGATGCTGATTAGGCTGGTAGTATTTCTGATAGACGATCTACCAGTGGATATGTGTTCTCTTTTGGGAGTGCTGCAGTCACTTGGAGCAGCAAGAAACAGCCTACAGTTGCCTTGTCAAGTAGAGAGGCTGAGTACAGGGGTGCAGCAATGGCTGCATGTGAGGTAGCTTGGTTGCATAAGCTACTCTATGATATGCATCAGTCTACAGATGGGCCGGTTGTCATTTATTGTGACAACATGAGCAGTATACACTTGGCAAAGAACCCAGTCTTTCATGCTAGAACAAAGCACATTGAGGTGCATTATCACTATGTGCGGGAGAAGGTTTTACTAGGTCTTATTGATCTAGTTTATGTCAGCACAGAGGATCAGGTAGCTGACATATTCACGAAAGCATTGGGCGCAGAGAAGCTGCGCAAGTTCAGAGACCTGCTTGGTGTGCAGGATTTGGGATTGAGCTCGAGGGGGAGTGTTGAGATATCGAGCTCCACTCGAGATATGCCAGGGTGACCGTTGGGTACTTATGTCACCGACTTGTTAGCTGGAGATGCGGTTGGTACACCGCCCACGAATAATAGCTGGATGACAGCTATCCTTATCTACACTAGTTCCTGGCTCAGTTAGTATGCCACCTTAGTTAGTTGAGTTTGGTTTGAGACCCACATATAGGGTTCTTCTATTTCTTTGTACTTGAGTTCTTTTGGCTTTCACAACTAAGAAGAGGAAAACTGTTTTCAGCCTCCACCTTTGTGTGTATTCCCCCATTTGTGATTGTGAGAAAGCCACAAGTGAGACTCCTTCCCTCTCTCCCACTATCTTCACAATTGTATCATGCTGTAAAGGGAAAGGAATGGAACTAATTATAAATATGCAACAATTGATAAAGTGTACTATATTCTCTTTTGCTTACTTCCATAGTATATGTTATTCTCAGTTCCTATGAATATACAATAGATGTAATTACACACTAGTTTAAAAAATGCAGAATTTTGCACTGGACTCTATGTTATCTTCAGTCTTTATTCAACATATGCTATGAGTTATATGTGCTGGGATTATGTGTTTGTCACATCACATAAAACTAACAAGTTTGTAATATCAAGATGGCAAAGCAATAGTACATGTAAATAAAGAATTCCAAATAGGGTGAAAGCACATAATTAAAGAATTCCAAATAGGCTTAAAGCACATGGATTCTGATGTGTGCTTAGTATTGCATGCATGTTCAATGGATATTCCATGAATGGGGCCATGTCCTTTTGCTAAAAAAAGGTGAGTGAGATTCTCAAAGATTGGCTAAGTAAACATTGATTGAAGAAAAGTGAGTGCTACTTTGTTGCCACAAAATGAGTGCCTATACTATTATTAGAAAAGTTTCTTTGGGGAATGTGTATTCTCTACCTAGTTTACTATATTTTCTTTGCTATTTTGTATGTATTCTATGCTATTTTATTTATATTCTCTTCCTATTAGAATATGGTATGTGTTACATGGCATATGTTCTATGCTTGTTAGCATGTATTCTATGATAGGTAATGATAGGTAGCATATAGCATATGTTTTCTGCTTGATAGCATGTGTTATGTGCTTGGTAGCATATGTTTTATGCTTGTTAGCATATGTTTTTAATGCTTCTTAGAATTTCTTTTTTGCTTGTTAGCATATGTGTTCGATGTGTGTTAGCATAGAGTTTTGACATTTTGCGAGTTTTTTTTTGGTGAGTTTTGTGATTTTTTCAAAAAGATGCAATCGCAAAGAACATAGGTAGTGGCTAGCTATGTTTGACGTGAAATCCCAAAACAAATACATGCAACCCCCAATGAAGACGAAAGTCTTCGTTACCTCAACCATGATGATACACATTCCTTTTACACATGCATGCACTATGTTTGCTTACCACACTTAAGCCTACATCTCTCACCAAAACACGACTCGAGGTCCTAAGCTACACGTATACTACAAATGATAACCCCAATATATCTGTAGGTGACAAAAATCCTCGGAATCCTACATACTGAGAATACCCTGCTCTTCCTACGAAAACCATGGAAAAGAGCCAACATTTGGCACCACTGCCGGGGAGACTAGCGTCTCAAGTAACGAGTAAACATATGTAGGTATGTGTAAAAAACAAACTACTTCGAACTTTCACGAACATATCACTCAAGAGCTAGGAGAGCTAAAATTTTTCCAACTCAAGTAAATAATAATAATAATTTCCTAGATGAAACTCTTCGTTATCGATTTAGGAAAATGCATGTTTTCTAGAAAAACAACACCTTAAGGAATAAATCAGACCATGTGATCATTGTCAAAGTGTAGAGCTTGAAATTTTGAACATTTCTCCTTTTTATAGAAGCACATTCTGACACAACCACCAAAAGTTATGGGCAAACAATGATTAAAGGTTCTAAATGCCATTACCCAAAAGAAAAATTAAAACCATCTCCCTAGTCAAATATGGACAAATTCAAAGGTACACATGTGTTTGACTAAATCCACAGCCCCCCCTCCTTCCCTATAAAAGAGCACCCATCCCTCTCATACTTTTTCTTTCACATCTTCCACATTCCGAGCCCTACGCAAGACACTCCTCCCTCTCCATCAACCACCACCCTACTCCCATCCTCACATGGTAAGTTACTTCGAGCCTATCTCGTAGCGATAACCTAGCCATCCACTTACCATCCATTGGTCCTCAACAATCTCGTTACATCGAGAAAGACTTGGAGAGCATTTAGGTGACCATCTCTTCCTCCCTTTGGATTTCCGTCCAAGTTTTCCATTTTTCATCAAAGTTTTACGTCCGTCAAGTTTTATCTTTTTTCCCCCTCCCCCTCCTCCATCTCCCCCTCCACCCTCTCCTCCATCTCCCCCTCCATCCTCCCCTCCATCTCCACCAGCCAGATCCCCCCTCCCTCCCTCCCTCCATTCCCCCCCCCACCCCCCTTCCATCTCCACCACCCCTCACCCCCCCCTCTCCCTCCACCACCACTCTTTCTTCCCCCCCCAACTCCCCTCCTCCATCTTCCCCTCCACCCCCCTCCATCTCCCCCTCCACCACCACCCCTTTTCCCCCCCTCCTCCATCTCCACCTCCCCCCCTCACCACCACCCTCCCCCCCCCTCCCTTTCCACCCCCCCCATCTCCACCCCCACCCTTTCCCCCCCCTCCCTCTCCACCCCCCCCTCCACCACTCCCTCACCCCCTTCACCACCCCCCTTTCCCCCCCCACCCCCCCCCCCCCCCTCTCTCTCTCTCTCTCTCTCTCTCTCCCCCCCCCCCTCCTTCTCTCTCTCTCTCTCTCTATCCTCCGTTCACAGGCCTCTCCCTAGTCTAAGGGCCTAAGGCCCTTTCTAATCCTAAGGGCTTAAGGCCCTTACCTTAGACCTTGGGGGATTCACTCTTAATCAAAGGGGGACATCACCTGCGTGCATGAACTTCAATAAAACCCCCTAAATACGGTTTGTGTAGGATGCTAAAATACCCTTATTTAAGCTTATAAGGATACCACCAAAAGCCTACTATGGCCCCCTTTCCTTAAATCTATGTTCTTTCTCAAAGAATTTAAATTAGACTATAAGATTACATCCTGTGCTATTGATGCATCTTATTTAATAACTAGAAGTGTGAGCCTAGTAGTTTTCAGTGTCCTCTAGCAGTGGTTCACATACTTCACCATGGATAGGTAGATTGAGATCAGGAGGATCTCCTCAAAGCAATGCAGATAGTGTATGCAGGTATCACGAAAAGGAAAAGTGAAAGTAGATCAGTCCATTTTTGATGTGAATGCAGGTCACTCTTATGTGGATGGTGAATCCAGTGGCTCAAAATAGAGCCTTGATGATGAGTTGGGTATTCCTTATATTGTTACACTTGGAGTAAGGAAGACCAGGGATGTTTTAAGAGCACTTGGTAGTGAGCCTATCTTGTGCACGTCTACCAGAGCTAGCTATCCTGTGGATAGGCTGAAATATGATGGATTTATAGCCATTCACTATGCCTATATGGTCAAAGTGATACATGAACCAGAACCCACTTCTTTTGAGCAAGCCATGGGAAAAGAAAAATGGGAGAAAGCCATGGATGAAGAAATGGATGCCTTGGAAGCAAATGCTACATGGGAATTGGTGCCTTTGCCTAAAGACAAGAATGCAATTGGCTGCAAGTGGGTTTATAAGGTGAAGCACAATGCAGATGGTTCTGTGAATAGATACAAGGCAAGATTAGTTGCCAAGGGGTATGCACAGACATATGGCATTGATTATGAAGAAACATTCAGTCCAGTTGCAAGAATTGCAACTGTAAGAGCAGTCATTGCTATGGCTGCATCAAAGGGATGGTATTTACATCAGATGGATGTAAAGAATTGTTTCTTGCATGGTGATTTGCAAGAAGAGGTCTATATGGAGCAGCCACCAGTTTATGTTCATGCTGTTCATCCTGAGTTTGTTTGCAAGTTGAAGAAAGCCTTGTATGGCTTGAAGCAAGCACCTAGAGCATGGTCTGACAAGATAGGATAGTATCTTGTCACTATTGGCTTTCAGATTTCCGAGGAAGATTTCTCACTTTATGTGAGAAAAACAAAGAAAGGTAATATGATGCTTATCATTTATGTTGATGATTTGATCATCACAGGTGATAGTGATGAAGATATCCTTCATGTGAAAATGCTATTGAAGAAGAAGTTTGAGATGAAGGATTTGGGAGAGATGCGTTACTTCTTGGGCATTGAGGTGATTAGATCCACAAGTGGGATATGGCTCTTGCAAAGGTAGAATAGATTGGACATGCTGTCCAAATATGGGATGCCAAGCTGTAAGCCTATTTCAGTTCCTTTGGAGCAAAATGTGAAGCTGAGCATAGATGCAGGTGAGCTTCTAGAAGGCCCTACTATGTATAAACACATAGTAGGAAGGTTGATTTATTTGACTATTACCAGGCCAAATTTGACCTATGTTGTTGGTTTGGTAAGTCAGTTTATGCAGGCTCTAAGGAAACCGCATTTGGATGCGACTAGATGCATACTGAGGTATGTGAAGTCCACATTGCAGTATGGACTATTTTATGAGACTGGGGTTCAGATACAGTTGCATGGATACACTGATGCTGCTGGGTGTGATTTTTTGGTGAGCTTTTTGTCATGAGCTTTTTTTCAATTTTCATGAATATTGTGAGCTTTTCATTCACCTGAGAGAGAGAGAGGGGGAGGGGGGGTTTCATGGAGTGGGGTGGGTGGAAATTTTGGGTTATGGTTGCAGTTAAGAGGAGAGAGGAGGGAGAGGGGAGATAAAGGAAAAGGGGAGGGATGGACGCATGGGTAAAGTGGCATGGAGAAGGGAGGGGAGGGGAGTTGGAACATATATTCGTTATCATAGTTGGAGGGGGAACTTATAAGGTATGCAAAGAGGAGTGCAAGGAGGAGAGAGAGGATGAGGAATGTGAAACTTATGTTCATCTCCTAAATGTAAAGGGGAAGGGAGAGCATATGGGAAATTTGTTCATTTTGAAAGTGTATAATTTGAACTTTTTGACCTCATATTTAGATTCCTCGTCGAATTCCAGTCATTTTGAGTACCAACATGACCATATTCCAATAAAATAGGCCCAAAACAGGCCAAAATGACAAAAACACCATTTTTCCAATTTTTATCGGAATATGGTCATGTTGGTACTCAAAATGACCGAAATTCGACGAGGAATCTAAATATGAGGTCAAAAAGTTCAAATTATACACTTTCAAAATGAACATATCTCCCATAGTTCCTACCTTCTACTTTGAATATGGACATATCTTCCATAATTTTTTGCCTCCTACTACCACTCATATCCGCTCCCCCCTTGTGCATAGTATACACTCTTCCACCCCTTCCACATGCTATGAAAATGAACATATCCTATATCCTCTCCCCCTCTTTCTAACCTCCCCAGCTTTCTTATAACAAAAACATGTATGGATTTCTAAAAATGGCTCGCAAAAACAAAGGAAATGGTAAAAAAGCTCACATTAAAAAGCTCGCCAAAAGATTTTTCCCATGCTGATTGGGTTGGTAGTATTTTTGATAGATGATCTACCAGTGGATATATGTTCTCTTTTGGGAGTGCTACAGTCACTTGGAGCAGTAAGAAACAACCTACAGCTGCCCTGTCGAGCACAGAGGCTGAGTATAGGGGTGTAGCAATGGTTGCATGTGAGTTAGCTTGGTTGCATAAGCTACTTTATGATATGCATCAGGGGCCAGTTGTCATTTATTGTGACAACATGAGCAATATACACTTGGCAAATAACCTAGTTTATCATGCTAGAACAAAGCACAATGAGGTGCATTATCACTATGTGCGGGAGAAGGTTCTAGTAGGTTTTATTGATCTAGTTTATGTTAGCACAGAGGATCAGGTAGCTAACATATTCACGAAGGCATTGGGCGCAAAGAAGTTGCGCAAGTTCAGAGATCTGCTTGGTGTGCAGGAATTGGGATTGAGCTTGAGGGGGAGTGTTGAGATATCGAGCTCCACTCGTGATATGCCAAGGTAATCGTTAAGCATTTATATCACCGACTTGTTAGCTGCAAATGCGGTTGGTACACTGCCCATGAATAATAGCTAGATGACAGCTATCTTTATGTACTCTAGTTAGTGGCTCAATTAGTATGACACCTTAGTTAGTTGAGTTTGGTTTGAGACCCACATATAGGGTTCATCTATGCATTTGTACTTTGACTTCTTTTGGCTTTGACAACTAAGAAGAGGAAAACTATTTTCAACCTCCACCTTTGTGTATATTCCCCCATTGTGTGTGTGAGAAAGCTACAAGTGAGACTCCTCCCTTCTCCCCCACTCTCTTCACAGGGCATCGAATAGCAAATGTTCACTCTAGGAGGTCAAATGCCCAATTTCCCTTCACATTTGGCATTATGGCCAAATGTGAAGTGAAAATGTAAGAATGTGACAGATAGCGATATGTGCAAGTGTCGGATGGGCTACAAAGTTTGTATGGCTCCTATCCTAGGTGGTTTACAAAGAATTACAGAGTTTGATGGGAATAGGATACCAAATGTTCACTCTAGGAGGTCAAATGCTCAATTTTCCTTCACATTTGGCACTCGGGCCAAATGTGAAGGGAAAATGTAGGAATGTGGCAGATAGCAATATCTGCAGGTGTTAGATGGATCCCAAAGTTTCTATGGCTCTTATCCTAGTGGTTTTCAAAGGATTACAAAGTTTGATGGGCATAGGACACCAAATGTGCACACTAGGAGGTCAAATGCCCAATTTCCCTTTCCATTTCGCACTATGGCCAAATGTGAAGGAAAAATGTAGGAATGTGGCAGATAGCGATATGTGCAAGTGTTGGATGGCCCCCAAAGTTTGTATGGCTCTTATCCTAGGTGTTTTGCAAAGGTTTACAAAGTTTTATGTGCATTGGACACCAAATGTGCACTCTAGGAGGTCAAATGCCCAATTTCCCTTGACATTTGGCCCTAGGGCGAAATGTGAAGGAAAAATGTAGAAATCTGGCAGATAGCGATATGTGCTAGTGTCAGATGGGCTCCAAAGTTTGTATAGCTCTTATCCTAGGTTGTTTACAAAGGATTCCAAAGTTTGATGGGCATTGGACACCAAATGTGCACTCTAGGAGTTGAAATGCCCAATTTCACAAGGCACTAGGGCCAAATGTGAAGGGAAAATATAGGAATGTGGCAGATAGCATTATGTGCAAATTTCGGATGGGCCCCAAAGTTTGTATGGCTATTATCCTTGAATGTTTGCAAAGGATTACAAAGCATGATGGGCATAGGACATTAAATTGCACTCTAGGAGATCCAATGCCTAATTTCACATGGCACTAGGGCCAAATGTAAAGGGAAAATGTGGGAATGTGACAGATAGCGATATGTGCAAATGTCAGATGGGCAACAAACCTTCTATAGCTCTTATCCTAGGTCTTTTTCAAAATATTACAAAGTTTTATGGGCATTGGACACCAAATGTGCACTCTAGGATGCCAAATGTCCAATTTCACATGGCACTAGGGCCAAATGTGAAGGGAAAATGTAGGAATGTGGTAGATAGCGATACGTGCAAATGTCAAATGGCACCCAAAGTTTGTATGTCTCTTATCCTAGGTGGTTTGCAAAGTATTACAAAGTTTGATGGGCATCGGACACCAAATGTGCACTCTAGGAGGTGAAATGCCCAATTTCCATTCACATTTGGCACTAGGACCAAATGTAAAGGGAAAATGTATGAATGTGGCAGATAGCGATATGTGTGAGTGTCGAATGGGCCTCAAAGTTTGTATGGATCTTATTCTAGGTGGTTTGCAAATTAATACAAAGTTTCATGGGCATTGGACACCAAATGTGCACTTTAGGAGGTCAAATGTCTAATTTCACATGGCATTAGGGCCAAATGTGAAGGGAAAATGTAGGAATGTGGTAGATAGTGATATGTGCAAGTGTTGGATGGCCCCAAAGTTTTTATGGCTCTTATCCTAGGTGGTTTGAAAAGTATTACAAAGTTTGATGGGCATCGGACACCAAATGTGCACTCTAGGAGGTCAAATGTGCAATTTCCCTTCACATTTGGCACTAGGGCCAAAGGTGAAGGAAAAATGTAGGAATGTGGCAGATAGCGATATGTGCAAGTGTCAGATGGGCCCCACAATTTGTATGGCTCTTATCCTAGGTGGTTTGCAAATGGTTACAAAGCTTGATGGGCATCGGACACCAAATGTGCACTCTAGGAGGTCAAATGCCCAATTTCACATGGCACTAGCGCCAATTGTGAAAAGGGAAAATGTAGGAATGTGGCAGATAGTGATATGGAAAAATGTTGGATGGGCATGGGCCCCAAAGTTTGTATGGCTGTTATCTCAGGTGGCTTGCAAAGTCTTACAAAGTTTGATGCCCAATTTCCCTTCACATTCAGCACTAGTGCCAAATGTGAAGGGAAATTGGGCATTTGACCTCCTAGAGTGCACATTTGGTATCTGATGCCCATCAAACTTTGTAAGACTTTGAAAATCAACTAGGATAGCAGTAATACAAACTTTTGGGCCCATCCAACACTTGCACATATCGCTATCTGCCACATTCCTTTATTTTCCCTTCACATTTGGCCCTAGTGCCATGGGAAATTGGGCATTTGACCTCCTAGAGTGCACATTTGATGTCCGATGCTGATCAAACTTGGTAATCCTTTGCATACAACCTAGCATAAGATTTATACACTTTTGGGGCCCATCCAATAGTTGCACATATTGCTATCTGCCACATTCCTATATTTTCTCTTCACGTTTGGCCCTAGTGCCATGTGAAATTGGACATTTGACCTCCTAGAGTGCACATTTGGTGTCCGATGCCCATCAAACTTTGTAATGGTTTGCAAAACACCTATGATAAGATCCATAAAAACTTTTGGTCCCATCCAACATTTCCACATATCGGTATCTGCCACATTTCTACATTTTTTCTTCACATTTGGCCCTAGTGCCATGTCAAATCGGGTATTTGATCTCCTAGAGTGCACATTTGGTGTCTGATGCCCATCAAAATTTGTAATCCTTTTCAAAACACCTAGAATAAGAGCTAGACAAACTTTGGGGCCCATCCGACATATCGCTATCTACCACATTCCTACATTTTCCCTTCACATTTGGACCTAGTGCCATGTGAAATTGGGCGTTTGACCTCCTAGAGTGCACATTTGGTGTCCGATGCCCATAAGACTTTATAATCCTTTTGAAACCACCTAGTATAAGAGCCATAAAAACTTTGGGGCCATCCAACATTTGCACATATCGCTATCTGCCACATTCCTACATTTTTCCTTTACATTTGGCCCTAGTGCCGTGTGAAATTGGGTATTTGACCTCCTAGAGTGGTCATTTGGTTTTTGATGCCCATAAAACTTGGTAATCCTTTGCAAACAACCTAGGATAAGAGCCATACAAACTTTGGATCCCATCTGACACATGCATATATCACTATCTGCCACATTCCTACATTTTCCCGTCACATTTGGCCCTAGTGCCATGTGAAATTTGGCATTTGACCTCCTAGAGTGCACATTTGGTGTCTGATGCCCATCACACTTTGTAATCCTTTGCAAACTACCTATGATAATAGGCATACAAACTTTGGGCCTATCTGACACTTGCACATATTGCTATCTACCACATTCCTACATTTTCCCTTCACATTTGGCCTCTAGTGCTCGTGCACCTTGGAGTGATCGTTTATTGGATGAGAGCAATAGGTCTTTCATAGAGCAGTTTTGGGAGGAGCATTGCAGGGCATCACCAATTTTTAAAAAGGCATTGTGGAAGAGGGTCTCACGTGGTGTATACATTGAGCAAGGTGCATGTTTTCTTGAGGTTAGTCAAACTAAGTTGTACACTCAGTTTATAGAGGCACATTCGCACATTCGGAATCGTCAGAGTTCTATGATGTCTTTCGCACCCTCACTGGGCACAAGGGAGTGGTTCATACTAGTCCCCGTGAGTTCATTCACTCCATATTGTGCCCACGAAAGGAGGATGTGTTGTACCATTCCCTTGATTGTGTGGAAGGGAAATGTACCACATGTGGTGACTTGGTCGGACTTCCTATACTGTAGGAAGATAGTACCAACATGGAGAGTGTGCATTGGTGCCATTATGAGTACGTCATCCATACATTAGATGGTGGTGGACAATCTAGGAGGTTGCAGGTTGTGGAGAAGGAGACTCCATGTGTTGTGTTCCATTTCGCACTACGGCCAAATGTGAAGGGAAAATGTAGGAATGTGGTAGATAGTGATATGTGCAAGTGTTGGATGGCCCCCAAAGTTTTTATGGCTCTTATCCTAGGTAGTTTGCAAAGGTTTACAAAGTTTTATGGGCATTGGACACCAAATGTGCACTCTAGGAGGTCAAATGCCCAATTTCCCTTCACATTTGGCCCGCCAAATGTGAAGGGAAAATGTAGAAATGTGGCAGATAGCTATATGTGCTAGTGTTGGATGGGCCCCAAAGTTTATATAGCTCTTATTGTAGGTTGTTTGCAAAGGATTCCAAAGTTTTATGGGCATTGGACACCAAATGTGCACTCTAGGAGTTGAAATGCCCAATTTCACAAGGCACTAGGGCCAAATGTGAAGGAAAAATGTAGGAATATGGCAGATAGAATTATGTGCAAATTTTGGATGGGCCCCAAAGTCTGTATGGCTCTTATCCTAGAAGGTTTGCAAAGGATTACAAATCATGATGGGCATCGGACATTAAATTGTGCTCTAGGAGGTGCAATGCCCAATTTCATATGGCACTAGGGCCAAATGTAAAGGGAAAATGTAGGAATGTGGCAGATAGCGATATGTGCAAATGTCAAATGGGCAACAAACCTTTTATAGCTCTTATCCTAGATTGCTTGCAAAAGGTTACAAAGTTTTATGGGCATCAGACACCAAATGTGCACTCTAGGATGCCAAATGCACAATTTCACATGGCACTAGGGCCAAATGTGAAGGGAAAATATAGGAATGTGGCAGATAGCGATATGTGCAAATGTCAGATGGGACCCAAAGTTTGCATGTCTCTTATCTTAGTTTCTTACAAAGGATTATAAAGTTTTATGGGCATCGGACACCAAATGTGCACTCT
Organism: Dipteris shenzhenensis; assembly: GCF_047967505.1. Taxonomy (NCBI): domain Eukaryota; kingdom Viridiplantae; phylum Streptophyta; class Polypodiopsida; order Gleicheniales; family Dipteridaceae; genus Dipteris; species Dipteris shenzhenensis. The sequence continues at coordinate 28,931,631 of NC_141603.1, read as the reverse complement.
AGGAGGTGAAATGCCCAATTTCCATTCACATTTGGCACTAGGACCAAATGTGAAGGGAAAATGTAGGAATGTGGCAGATAGCAATATGTGTGAGTGTTGAATGGGCCCAAAGTTTGTATGGATCTTATCCTAGGTGGTTTGCAAAGTAGTACAAAGTTTCATGGGCATCGGACACCAAATGTGCACTTTAGGAGGTCAAATGTCCAATTTCACATGGTACTAGGGCCTAATGTGAAGGGAAAATGTAGGAATGTGGCAGATAGTGATATGTGCAAGTGTTGGATGGGCCCTAGAGTTTGTGTGGCTCTTATCCTAGGTGGTTTGAATAGTATTACAAAGTTTGATGGGCATCGGACACCAAATGTGCACTCTAGGAGGTCAAATGTCCAATTTCCCTTCACATTTGGCACTAGGGCCAAATGTGAAGGGAAAATGTAGGAATGTGGTAGATAGTGATATGTGCAAGTGTCGGATGGGCCCCAAAGTTTGTATGGATCTTATCCTAGGTGGTTTGCAAAGGATTACAAAGCTTGATGGGCATCGGACACCAAATGTGCACTCTAGGAGGTCAAATGCCCAATTTCACATGGCACTAGTGCCAAATGTGAAAAGGGAAAATATAGGAATGTGGCAGATAGTGATATGGGCAAATGTTGGATGGGCATGGGCCCCAAAGTTTGTATGGCTCTTATCCTAGGTGGTTTGCAAAGTCTTACAAAGTTTAATGGGGCATCAGACACCAAATGTGCACCCTGTAAGACTTTGCAAACCACCTAGGATAATATCCATACAAACTTTAGGGCCCATGCGACCCTTGCACATATCGCTATCTGCCACATTCCTACATTTTCCCTTCACATTTATCCCTAGTGCCATGGGAAATTGGGCATTTGACCTCCTAGAGTGCACATTTGGTGTCCGATGCTGATCAAACTTGTAATCCTTTGGAGACCACCTAGGGTAACAGTTATACACTTTTAGGGCCCATCCAATAGTTGCACATATTGCTATCTGCCACATTCCTACATTTTGTCTTCACGTTTGACCCTAGTGCCATGTGAAATTGGGTATTTGACCTCCTAGAGTGCGCATTTGGTGTCTAATGCTCATAAAACTTTGTATTCCTTTGCAAACCACCTAAAATAAGAGCTATATACACTTTGGGGCCCATTCAACATTAGCACATATCGCTATCTGCCACATTCCTACATTTTCCCTTCACATTTGGACCTAGTGCCATGTGAAATTGGGCGTTTGACCTCCTAGAGTGCACATTTGGTGTCCGATGCCCATAAAACTTTATAATCCTTTTGTGTAAGAGCCATACAAACTTTAGGGCCATCCAACATTTGCACATATCGCTATCTGCCACATTCCTATATTTTTCCTTCACATTTGGCCCTAGTGCCGTGTGAAATTGAGTATTTGACCTCCTAGAGTGAACATTTGGTTTTCGATGCCCATAAAACTTGGTAATCCTTTCCAAACCATCTAGGATAAGAGCCATACAAACTTTGGATCCCATCCGACACTTGCATATATCAGTATCTACCACATTCCTATATTTTTCTGTCACATTTGGCCCTAGTGCCATGTGAAATTTGACATTTAACCTCCTAGAGTGCACATTTGGTGTCCGATGCCCATCAAACTTTGTAACCCTTTGCAAACCACCTAGGATAATAGCCATACAAACTTTGGGGCCCATTTGACACACTTGCACTTATCGCTATCTGCCACATTCCTACATTTTCCCTTCACATTTGGCCCTAGTGCCAAATGTGAAGGGAAATTGGGCATTTGACCTCCTAGAGTGCACATTTGGTGTCTGATGCCCATAATATTTTGTAAGCCTTAGCAACTACCTAGGATAAGAGCCATATAAGCTTTGGGTCCCATTTGACATTTGCACATATCGTTGTTTCCCTTCACATTTGGCCCTAGTCCCATGTGAAATTGGGCATTTGACCTCCTAGAGTGCACAATTGGTGTCCTATGTCCATCAGACTTTGTAATCCTTTGAAAACCACCTAAGATAAGAGCCATACAAACTTTGGGGCCCATCCAACACTTGCACATATCGCTATCTACCACATTCCTAGATTTTCCCTTCACATTTGGCCCTAGTGCCATGTGAAATTGGGCATTTGACCTCCTAGAGTGCTCATTTGGTGTTCGATGCCCATAAAACTTTGTAACCCTTTGCAAACCACCTAGATAGGAGCCATACAAAGTTTGGGGCCCATCCGACACTTACACATATCGCTATTTGCCACATCCTAAATTTTCCCTTCACATTTGACCCTAGTGCCAAATGTGAAGGGACATTGGGCATTTGACCTCCTAGAATGCGAATTATGTAAATGTGTGCCAAATAAATTTCTATGGGGAATGTGCAAAGTTCAATGAAATATGTGCATACAAAATTTCCACATAATGTTAAAATATTAAGAACTTTAATCAATCTTTACAATGTTGAAATATAAAGAACTATAATAATTCCATAGAATGTTGAAATATTAGAAACTATAATCAAATAAAATCATTCATGGGTTAAAAAAATTTAAAACATGTGCACTTTCTAAAGAACTAGAGAAGGCAAGAATCAAAAGTGAGAAATACAATGACGTCAAGATGTAATACAACTATATAGATCCTCAATACAATGAACAAGAGTGGAATAAAAATGCCGATCCTCAATACAATGAGATGGCAAGTCCTCAATACAATGATACAAAAAAAAACAATCGAATGAAATGTCCTGAAAATAATGAAACTATAGATCTTGAATACAATGATATGAAGTGATACACTGCACTACTCCTCAGGGTCTGCTCTCATGCCAATAGTCACAAGAATGCTCTCATGATCCTCCACTGCAAGTTGCCAACGTGGAGCCCCACATTTGCGAGAAGTGACACGCTAGAGAGACAACTTAATGGCAACAACGGGATGGGATTATATGTATGCCTTGCGATCAACCGTGTACTGCTAAAACTTGATGACACCACCATGTCTTCGTACCTGCAGCTAGTAGTGACCACCCACCACCATGCTATAAGCATCAAAAGATATCCCATGACCATCCACAACATCATCGTTGAGCACACTCTTTACCAAAGAGCATCTCAACAAGTAGTAATCCACACACTCCTCATTGCCCTCCGGAGCAATGATGGCAAAAACATCATCAATAGACAACAAATCTGTCAACTCATCATAATCCCTAGTAGATATCCCAATATCCACACACCAAAAGAAACGTCAAACAACCCTCTTAGCACGACATGGATAAGAGGATGTAGGACTACTACTCAAGTGCTATATGCACCAGGCAACCACCTACTGTGCATCCCTAAATTGGTCGACATCACACCACAACTAGTGGCATCGTAAGGTTCGCTTCACACATGCACCTACACCATTGTGCTCTCCCTTCCCATGCCCCATCTTGAAGTACCTCCACATCAGTGGGATGCTAGTGTCATGGTGCCATCTGCATAACCAAAAAAACTATCTAACTTCTTTAAAATGTGAGGAGGATTGCAACGTCGAACAACCCTCTTAGCACGATGTGGATAAGAGGATACGGGACTACTACTCAAGTGCTATATGCACCAGGCAACCACCTGCTATGCATCCCTAAACTGGTCAACATCATGTCGCAACTGGTGGCATCGTAAGGTTTGCGTCACACATGCACCTACACCATTGTGCTCTCCCTTCCCATGCCCCATCTTGAAGTAGCTCCACATCAGTGGGATGCTAGTGTCATGGTGCCATCTACATAACCAAAAAAAAAATCCAAAAATCAAGTTAAGATCCTCACTATGTGAGGTTCCTTCCTTTCAATTGGTACTAACATTCCCAGGGGATTCACTCTTCATGAAAGGGAGACGTCACCTGCGTGCATGAACTTCAAGAAAACCCCCTATTTAAGATCCATGTAGGATGATAAAGAGATGATAAAACACCCCTATTTAAGCTTATAAGATACCACCAAAATTCTATTATGTCCCCCCTTTCCTTAAATCTACATTCTTTCTCAAGCATTTAGATTACACAATAAGCAAATTTAGATTACTTTCCCTATGACGATTTAAAACCATACACAAAGCCAAACTTGTTTGGACTAGTCACCCAAGGTAGCCTATACTATGTCCCCCCCTCTTAAATATGGCATGGCCCCCCTAACTTAAATTCAATATTGGGAAAAAATAAAAGGCCCCCCACCCCTAATGTATAAGCTTATGCCTCATTTAAAAAAAACCCCCTATTGTACACTCACGTGATATCATAAGTTTCCTCTTGTGAATCCCCCAGGCTAACATTTGACGTAAAATGAGTGAGATATTAAAATTTTAATATCATACTGTCTATTTCCTCAAAAGTGGGACACACCCTATGACCCTATACTCCGCCATGGGGGAATTGGATCTATATATCTCTGATTTTCGATCTGAACACATCATTGTGGGCACAATAACATCTGTGATGTTGTGTTAGAAGGCTTCAAAGAGTGAATCCTTGGGGAACTAGGTGAGATTAACCATTTTATGTCAAAAATTGGCTGTCTTTTTGCTCAAAAAGTTCGGGCAGTGGACAAATGGTGGACACCCTTAGCTTGCAACCACCCTTAGTACAAAAGCTTTACATAGAATCTAGAAGCTTCCCAACCCTTGTCAAGGCTTGCTTTCATTGGAATTTAGATACGTTCAATGCACCAATTAGAAGACTACCTATGAAATGCACCTAAATCCTATGAACAAAGAGTGAATGTAGAAATTTTGCGATTATAAAAGTATCCCTTATGTATGGAAATTTCCACTTTTTGAATTAAAAAACCCCTTACGTACATAAGTTTTATGTAACTCTTTAAAAATATAGCAAATTAATTAGTGACTGCCCTAGGAGTTTTCTGAAATGGAAAGCTAGTAAATCATGTTTGTGATTGTCAATTTGATCTATTAACATTTTGTTCTAATGATTCATGCATATGTGTGCCTATTTCATAATGAAAAGAATGATTGTTTTTAATTAATTTTATTGTTCTATGCAAGTATATTGAAAGTTCTTTGATTAGAAAACCTTTCTCTTATAGCTTTATAAAAAAACGATTGAATTGGATTTTCAATTGAAAATCATTGTCCATTTGTTATCATATATTTATAATTCCCTTAAATAGATATTTGTAATGCTAATTTGTATTGTTAGGTATTTGGAAAATATAAGTAAGAAAATGTACAAATGTGATTTTTTTTTTTGAGAGAGAGATTCAACTATAGTTTGAAGCCCCATCAAGTCGTTTTGGGATCTTATGAGTTTTGATAGTGGATATTATTTTAATATCTTGAAAAAAAAGGGTCATGTAGAGCATTGTGCTCTTTATGTTTTAGGCATAGAGTTAGAGATCCATATCTCCATGTCATTATTGGACACTTGCTTTAGAGATTTATGGATCCTTTTTCAATAGGTATGAAAGTGGGTTGCATGAGGTATGCCCAAGGTTGTGTGGCGTATAGCATCCTAATGTAGCTACTGTAGGTTCGAACCTCACTCGCTTGTGGATTTCTTCCCTTATCCCATGCCCTCCTCCTTCCTAACATGGCATTATTATTACTACTATTATTATTATTAAAAATATCAAAGTGGGCTAGTAGTAGATTTTAGTCCAAAAGAGTAAAAAGGATAAACAATGCTCATTAGTTACAATATATAGAAATCATGGATTCTAAACCTAGATATACTATAATCTATCAATTATAATTTGTTACCGTCTACACATGTGGAAGCTTAGAGGTACTATAGGGTGTAATTTTGTGATTTGCTACGAGCTAGCAATTGCAAGTTCCACAACCAAGTAGACTTTCAATGAGCTATTATCGGCTGACGTACTTTACAATTTATTACTAGTATATTATACATTTTATATCCATGAGCGAATTATTATGGGTCGGCATAAGCGAATGCCCCTCAAACCCCCTAACTAGCACAAGGACTAATATTCTTCATTAGTAATGTGAATTGTTACATGTCAGCATAAGCGACCCTCCAACTAGCACACTGACTTTTCTTAAATAAACCATTACATATTTTATAATCTCTATAAATAAATAAATATAATTTACTAAAAGAGAATGTACTTTTTAAAAATATAACTACTTTTAAAAAGCACACTACTTTAAAAAGCATCCTATTATTTTCTTCGATTATAAACTATTTCATGCAATTAACAAACTAAAATACCAATTTGTATCTAACTGTGAGTGCATATTGACTGGTAAAAGCGACCACCGACACTAAATACTGGGCAAATACCTTTTAGAGGAATAACCAAAACTTACAAATTTAATTTATAGCTTTGTTTCTCTCTTTTTTTAGTCCTTGTTGTCTTTCCCAAGACTCCACAAAGCACCAGAGATGTTGAGAATGTGAACAATCTGTTCATGGCAACCATATTATATAGATAGATATTTACTACATGGTAATCCATAACATTGTGCGGTATAAAGTGTCACCGCATGGTGACATATAGATATTTACCCCGTGGTAATCCATAACATTGTGTAGTATAAAATGTCACCGCATGGTGACATAAGAAACCACATGGTGTAAACACACGGCACTGCATGGTAAAAAAGAAGACTGTGTGGTGTATTGACATGTCACTACGCGGTGTTGGGATGTACCGTGTGGTAATAGGTCTATAGTAGCCGGTCCCGATAATAAAATGCTAGTAGACCATTTTAAAATGCTCCTGGGCTGATAAAAAAATGTTTTAATATGAACAATTTAATACCACCACAAATTCTTGGCGATTGTCATTGCTTGGTCACAAGTTATGGTCCTCAAATATTTTCTTGGCCCAACTATGGTATATGTAATGACTATTTTGCCATTTTCAAATGTTGCAATCTCAAAAGTCATCAAATTGGCTAGGGACTTTCTCTGGCGAAAGTTGAAACACATGGCATTCTTTTTCGTGGGAGGTTGCTTCAATGTCTAAAGATCAAGGTGCCCTATGTCTTGAAGATTTTAAATCCAGATGCAAAAAATTATGCAGTAAATGGAACACACAATCGCACACAACTCAGCCTTGGGCAGTTATAACATAATTTAGGATAGAGGGATAGGGCCCGTGTTAGGGATTGATAGAGGCAATGCATCATGGCAGGAAATTCTTCATGCTGACTTTCCTCTTAAGATCCACCACCCAAATTCTCACAAAGCTGATGCTGTTGATTTGGCAAAGGAATCTTCGTGGGTGGATCAACTCACAGATAAAGATGTCGGTTGTCAGAAATGCATGAATAAAGTATGCATTGTATGATGCATGTAATATTTGGTCACTATGATCAGCTACTCCATCGCATCAACTAAACTTCACTTTATGAAGGTTCCCAATTTGTAAATTCTTAATGAACGAACATTTGTGCAAATGGAGGAATGTATAACCGATTTGCTTTTTCTGCAGGTTGATCACTACCCTCTTTTTTGGGGTCATTTACTTATGGTGCTTTTGATGTAACTCTACTTTTGATGTAATGTCATGCTATTCCTAGAAATTTTCATCAATTCCTTGTATAATTTCTCTTTCAATTCCATAGAAAAATCCTTTCAAATTTTATTTAAAATTGAGAGTTTTATTCATCTTTTAAAGGAACTTTTTGTTAACAGTCTAAGGTTCTAATTTATTTCACTTTTTTTCCAAAGTAATTATAAATATTATTTTGGAGAGTACACCAGTCCAAAATTAATGAAATACATGTTCAATATAAAAGGGCATCGGCCATCCAATACACATCCAATAAGAAGTATATAATTGCCAATACCATGTGTGTAAAAGTAGATTGATGAAGAAGAACACGCGTATGATAATGACAATAATGGAGATGGAGATGGAGATGAGGACAACAGCAAAGAAGAAGATGGTGACTGGTTTGAAAAAAGCCAAATAGAGTGATAATGAATAAGAGAAGCAAGAAGCTATAGATGAAAAGGTCCATGACTAAAAACAAGAAAAAGAGATGAAATTGGAGATAGTGGCATTCATGTCTCTATCTTTTGGAGAGATCTTGAATAATATAAAGAGCCATCACCTTCTTCCTTCTATTATTCAAGATTTCTCTAAAAGATAGCAACTAGTTCGATTGAAAATGTTGGAAAAAACAATGACAATGGACACACTATCTCCATAATTTTCATCCCTTTTTGCTTATTTTTCATCGTGATCAGCATCTTCCTATGCACCTTCTTCCTTCTATTATTCAATAAATTTTTCAAATTTATCTCCCATCTATATCTCTGCTATTGTTATTATCATGCATCTTCACACGATCTACTTTTGTGTGATGATTGTTGGTTTAGTTGAAAATGTTTGCAAAAAATGACAATCGACACGCCTATCTTGTGAATTTCATCTCTTTTTCATTGGTTTTAGTCATGGGTTTCTTCATGTGCACCTTCTTTCTCTCTACTTTTATTTTCAAACAAGTGAGAGTCTTCTTTTAAATTCTTGTCTTCATCTCTAACCCATCTCCATCTCCATCTCTATCATGTTCATCATCATACACATATTCATCATCATGAGTCTCAGCTCTTAGCTATTACATATAGAGCGTATATAGCCAACACATGGATGTAGAGTTTATTTATAGTTGCGATTGTGGACTTTAGCAAATTAATCACTATTGAATATTGAACTTTCGGAGCTTACCCTTCTTTTGAAAGGTTATTTTGTATGCAACCTTTCTGTGAAGGGTAAAATGGGCGACGTTGTAAAATTGGCTCTTCATCCCTACGAAGATGATCATGCCAGCAAATGCACCCGTACCACTACGTAAACGTGCCAAATTGGACGGTGCCAAATCTCAGTACGTTCTGAGCGTTCACGAGATTGGTTCTCCTCGTGTAAATTGTTCCAATGCTCCAAAGTCTCAGTACGTTCTGAGCGTTCACGAGATTGGTTATCCTCGGTCTTTCGACTCTGCTCGCGTGTAAATTGTTCCAATGCTCCGTATAACAGTCCAGGCTCCACCGACCAAGTCTCAGTACATTCTGAGCGTTCACGAGATTGGTTCTCCTCGGTCTCTCGACTCTGCTCGCGTGTAAATTGTTCCAATGCTCCATATAACAGTCCAGGCTCCAGCTATAAATAAAGAGAGAAACCGCACTTGTCCCCCATCGCAACGACTCTTTCTCTTCTCTCTGCCTCCTCCCTACCGTTTGTGTCTTTCTCGCTCTCGCATCACTCAACAATCCCCATGGCAGCATCTCAACCTAACGGACAAAGTCGAGGAGACACTCTCTACACCGGTCAAGAGCTCAGCTCCGAGCCCGAGCAGCACCTTCGGTCTAGAAATGGACTCTTCTCTTTGGTCATGCAGGGGGATGGAAACTTTGTTGCTTACAATCACGCAAATGCGTCTCCTACTGCCATCTTTCACTCCAACACAGCGACGCGCGGTTTTCGAGCCACCATCCAAGCCGATGGTCGACTTGTGGTATACACCCGGACTGGTGCTGTAGCTTGGGCCAGCAGCACCCAGACACGCCCTGATGATAAATATAGGCTCGTGCTGGAGAATGACGGCGATGCTGTCATATATACAAGCGCTGATGTTCCTATCTGGTCTAATTACGCATCATCCAAAGCTTTCTGAACTCAAACGCCAACAACATGCTGTTGACGACACTCTATCGAACCCCGCAACCTTCTCTCTGCTATGATGGAGTAGAATGGTTCCTACTAAATAATTCCCCACTCAATAAAGCCTTTATTTTGTAAATACTGTTTTGGCTCAACCTTTATACTGTTTTGTTTCCAGTTATTTACAACGATATTCGAAGAGCACTTCACGAGTAATACGAACGAAATCCTAAGGTGCGTTAACGATAGTGAACAATGATAAAGAACATATTTTCAATGGCTCCATGTAGTGACCCATATGTCTATTTCCACGGTGGACCATTTTGTCGCTCAAGGCTGACATTCATATTTTATGGTTAGAGTACCGGGTAAATATTTATATGCATATATATGGTATGGACACTACTTGTAAGCACAACTATATAATCAAAATGAAGAATATGTGGTGGTCTTGTTTTCTAGCAAAGTGCCCAACCAAAATACGTTCAAGTGTGCCTTTTTGTGTAGACACACTTGTTGGTTATTTCATTACACATTCATGAGTGCATTTTGATTGTGATTGATACCTGATAAAAGTGAGTATCACTTACTAATGGAAAGGAGGTGACTACCTCATAGTTCTAGAGAAGCTATGTGTACTTGGTTGAAATCACAAGCACAAAAAAAACAATGGTTGTGAGGTCAAAGGTGTTATAGGTTATCTAAAGTTCAAGAGGATGAAGTATGGCAATTTTGGAAACAATGTAGATCTATGCGAAGATACATCAATCACATGAGCATGCCTATACAAGAACTCTTCATGGGAAGATCAAGGAAAAAGGAATAAAACTTGGAACAAAAGGGATAAGAAAACTATGTTCCAAGATCATTCTCAAACAAAACAAAGCTTGATCCGGGTTTGAGAATTCATTACAAAATGCAACATGTAAACTAAGCAATTATATGAAATATTAGAATGAGAATGAGAGTTACACATGCCTGCCTTATGAATTTATTCAGTACAAAAGCTTTACATGGAATTTATAAGCTTCCAAACCCTAGTCAAGGCTTGCTTTCATTGGAATTAAGATACGTTCAATTCACCGATTAGAAGGCTACCTATGAAATGCACCTAAATCCTATGAACAAAGACTTAATCTAAGTTTTTTCTTTGGTCATATAGCATGTACGATCAAGGGGTATTTAGAAAAAACCCTACCTATGGATTTTTATAACCTATATACACCCTTTTGTAAATTTTGAGATTATAAAAGTATCCCTTATGTATTGAAATTTCCACTTTTTGAATTAACAAACCCCTTATTTGCAAGGTAGAATCCACATATTTGGCTTTCACAAATCATTCTCTTCTTTGTTAAATGAACATTATAGTCCATTTGATTTGTGAAATCCCACATACTTGACCCTTACAAATCACTCTCTTTTTATGGAACGAATATCTCAGTACATATACAATTTTGCACACGTGTAAGCTTAGACATGCACAAGCATAAACACGCACGCACAAGCATACACACACACGTGCAAGCATATACACACATGCATAGTAACATCGCCTACATGGGTATGTAGAGACACACTCTCTCATATATCTCCAAGGAATCAACATATGACATGTTGAATATGTTTATCATTTTTTTTCTAAACAAATATTTCGTTCCAAGTATATGTGCATGGAGATATGATATTTCTATGTGTTTGGGTATATATATGTGTGTGAAACAAGTGTATAAAAATTTTGTAGAGTTGGAGCTTAGGTTTTTTTGTATGAACATCTTTTTATGTCTATCACAATAAAAATTTTTACCACCTTTTCCTTTTTTAAGCACAACATTTCTAAACGTCATGCACATGTGTATACATACAAATGTACATTCGTGCGCACATGAGAACATACACATATACATGCATGTATGTGCATCTCTTAATACTACCACATAAAGAACAATGATTAAAAAATAAGCTATGGCATAAATACGTAGAACTACTGGTAATTGTGGAGAGTAGCATCAAATGCATTAACCTAATGATGCATAATTTAATGTGTGAATTCTAGGTCTTCGTAGGATGTAACATCAATGTATTGGTGTATGGGTGAATTCAAAAGTCAATGTACTTTTTCCCCTTGCTTAACTGACATCCTTACGAATTGCATAAAACTGACTTGCATTCTTTATTTTCTTTTAACATTAACACACTATTCTCTTTTGAGAATGACTTCATCTTGGATCTCTTCTCAGGATCTGGTACAACTACTATTTGTGCTTCACAGAAGGGTCAGAATTGTGTTGCAGTTGAGAAGGACTAAGGCCAAGAGTCATTCATTATCCAGTGCATCAATGCAATGAATGAGTTGCCTAACGCTGACCAGGAGGTGGGACTGCAGCAATTAATAGTGATCGAGTGCAACCATCATCATCGGAGCCTCAGCCTCCTCTTTATGATGAGCCTAGTGAATTTGCTGAGTTAGAGCATGAAGTAACTGAGGAACTTGGGATAGATTCGACTATTGTACCAGAAGGAGGGATTGTTCATACTGTCAGGAGAGATTGTTCATACCATTAAGAGGCTTTCTCAAAGAGGGATTATTCATACCGTTAAGAGGATTTCTCAAAGAGGGATTGTTCATACTGTCAAGAGGGCCATGTGTCTCATATAAGAAGACTTCTATGACGAGGCTTTCTCACATACACAAAGGGGGAATATACACAAAGGTGGAGGCTTTCTAACGTGCTTTATTGGACATCATGGATGTGCAAGAAAGACAGTGCACATCCATGATGTTGTTTTCAATGAAGACATGATACATAAATACCCCGTCACGATAGTGGAAATTCGCAGGGTGGTGTTCCAAGAGGATGGACAACCACCATATGTTCCACATTCCCACATAATGCAATCCATGGATAGTAATTACAACCATTAAATCATGAGGTGGGAGAGCCACATCACGGTGTGCAACCTCCGATTATGTAGGGAAATCAATTGGGATAGCAAGGTGCTCATGGTAAGAAAGGGTTGAGATGATCTACTAGAGTCTCACATCCTCCCCAAAGATATACTCCATCTCTTAATTATGTCATGTTGATAGATTGTGGTGAGCCTTCATGCTATATGGATGCTATGTCTAGGGACAAGCATAACTGGGAGAAGGCCAGATTCCTTGATGAAAAATTCAACTTGGGAGTTGGTTTCTTTGCCCAAAGGTAAACATGTGTTGCCATGCAAGTCATTTTACAAGCTAAAGATGTCTCCTAGTAAACGCATTGTCCAAGTATAATGCAAGATTGGTAGCCAAGGGGTTTAAGCAAGGGAAGGGAGTTGACTTTGATGAGATCTTTTCACCTGTGGTGAAGATGACTACCCTTCGTACTGTACTTGCATTGGTTGCCAAAGAGGACATGGAACTTATCCAAATGGATGTTAAGACAACTTTTCTACATGGAGATCTTCATGAGGACATCTACATTCAACAACCATAGGAATTTGTTGTGCAAGGAAAAGAGAAGATGGTATGCAAGCTTGAATATGGCTTGAAGAAATATCCAAGGGAGTGATATCATAAGTTTGATGCATTTATGAGATCCAAAGGATATAGACAAAGTGAGACAGATCATTGCCTCTACACAAAGAAGGCATCATATTGCAGCCTTCTTATTTTTTATTCTATATGTTGATGACATCCTTATTGCTAGGAAATATACTTTGGATGTGGATGCATTAAAGCAAAGGTTACACGAGACCTTTGACATGAAGTACTTGGGTGATGCAAGTCATTGACTTGGCATGAGGATTGTTGGGGTCATAAATAAGAAATTCATCTATCTATCTTAGAAAGAGAACATTTGCAAGGTACCTGAGCATTTCAATATGGAGAGGGGGAAGACCATAAGTACTCCATTGCCTTCATATGTGAAACTCAGCCAAGAGGACAGCCCAAACTTAGATGAGTAGAGGGCTGAGATGGCACACATACCTTATGCATCCATAGTTGGTAGTTTGATGTATGCCATGGTAACTACACATCCATACATTGCCTTTGTAGTGGGAGTGGTTAGCATGTATATGGAAATTCCTGGTAGAAATCAATCAGAGGAAGTAAAAGGTATCATGAGATACTTGAATGGGAGGATGGATACTTATGTCCTTGGTTATGCATTGCAGATTTTGTAGGGCATGTAGACAATAGAAAGTCTATGACAGGATATGTTTCACATTCACTATGCAGGTGCAACTTCATGGGTCTCTACGTTGCAAGCATGTATGGCCTTCTCCACCACTGAGGCAGAGTATGTTGTAGCCACCACTGAGACATGCAAGGAAGCTATCTAGCGTACTCATCTTGTGGGAGACTTGGGCATTTCAGGAGAGGTTCTAGTTTTGCACAGTGATAGTCAGAGTGCCATCCAATTTTGGCACGGAATCCTTTCATGCAAAGACAAAGCATATAGAGGTGAAGTATCACATCATTAGAGAGGTGATTGAGGACAACCGCATCCATCTTATCAAGATTCACTCATGATAACCCTACAAATCTTCTCATGAAGAGTCTATCCTCCGAGTGGTTTGTACATTGTAGATAGTTGATGGGCATTGGATGACATTAGAATGTCCATTTTCAGCCATGTGGTGGTTGGATGGTTATTCACCCTTAGAGGCACATTGGCCTTTAAATGGGAGCATGTTGGGGTAAAGGCCAATGTGGCCCTTTACCATGTACACATACATGTATATGTATCATTCTTTATTAATAGTGGGCTGCTCATATGCTATTCATATGAGAGCCATGAGGAATAATGGTCATTATAGCATTGACCTAATTTAATGTGTCTTGCTCCTTGCTCTCTTCTCGCTCACCCTTGTATCCTTTTGGTGACCTATCACCTATCGAAAAATTTTAAGCCTCGGTATTTCCAATGGGCACCATCAAAATAACTATGGTTTTTTATCTTCAATATTTGCCACGGTCACCGTGACTATGAAAAAGACAAGATTTGTTTGATCCCTCTTCATCTTCTTTTTCCTCCTCCTCTTCCCCCTCATGTCCTCCTCCTCCTCCTCCCCCTCCTATCCTTGAATCAGAGAGTTACTATTGGCATCCTATATCCATAATTGAAACATTAAATGAGAAAATAGAAAACATTTTCAATCTCAATTAGTAAGATGATTAATTTAAAAAAACATACCTCCACTTGCACAAACCAATTTAAGTTAGTGCCGCTCCTTTCCAGGCTATTAAACAAATGTTGCATACCATGTTGGTATGCATATTTATGTTCAACATTTGTTGGATCACGTCCAACAACCTCCTTCATTATATTATCATGTATTATGAATATACAGTGCGCCACCTACCCCCAAATGAGAAGCACCTGATTTTTCCTAGAGAACTGCCGCAGCCTCTCTTTGTTGCTTCCATTTATCGGGATCATCTTGCAACTCTTTCTTCAAATTTTTCCAATCATATTTATCCATAAAAGTAGGCTTCCTTTTTCCTTCCCTCACAACATCCCTCAACTCAAATTTACGAGAACTCATCACCTATGCATGACAAAATCCATATGTTAATAAAGACAAAGAATAACAATGAAATTGTAAAATACAAATAAAGAATATCGAAATTACAACCATAAACATCCTCTTCAACATCCACCATTGATCAAATGATGGATCCTAGAGGAGCTCTTTATATAGCGCCTCAAGCACCTCAATCTTTTTTGTTTGATCTTGTTAGTGCCAGTCCTTGAGTATATCACATGGAAATATTGATCGCATGAGCTGTCTCATGCATGTAAACACTACTCCACCTCGAGCATCCTCATCCATATCGTAATGCTCGCCTCTCCGAGTAGCAGTGTATCCTACCATTGCTCCAATCGGTGCCGTCAGCCTCCTAGGAGACTCAAAAGGATTGCCCGCTGGAGTAGTAGCTACAGTAGTAGGAGTTGTAGTCTTGGGGGGTGCACTACTAAGAAACCCTATGTATCATGTGCATTCAAAGAGTATTTTAAAAACCCCTCAACTAAAATATTTCCTCCAATTAAAACACCCCTCTTAACTTTTGAACTAAATGAATTTTTTCTAAAGTTGAATTAAAATACCCCTCATGTTATTGTAATCTTGTTAAATTTTCTCCAAAAGTTGAATTAAAATACCCCTCCTTTTGAATGCACGTGGGTACACTATAATTTTTTGAAGTGAACCCCCTGTGGCTATAGTAAGAGCTTGAGTGCTCAATGGAGTAGGAGTTATAGTAGTAGATGCAATAGGAGCCACTAACTGCTACACAACATCATTGGCATCCCCCCACAACAAATATTGAGATGGCTCCTCTCCCTCTTATGACTCTAACATTGAGTCAAAGAGGAAGCCGAGGGGGATCCAGATTGTGAGTGTGTCCTACTAGGAAGCGATAGCCAATGTTCAACTAGGGTCTACTAACCATGGGGACTCTGGCTCAAGGTCCCGACCAGGTGGAGTTGCCATATTTACTAAAACAAAAAAATTGGGTATAAAAAAAACATGAAATTTTCTCAATTTTCCTAAATTGCTCTCTCTCTCTCTCTCTCTCTCTCTCTCTCTCATAAAATAAACAAATTTATACTTGAGAAAAACTTTTGACAGCGTCGGTATTTGGGACGAAAATACTGTCAGTATTTCCATCGGCAAAAGCCTCAGTATTTCCATTGGTGCTCGTCAGAGGAATTACTGATGATTACTGGAAAAAACTTTCTGCAACGCTACAAAAAGTCCTTTTTGATAGATATGTGCACAAACTAATGTTCTTTTTAAGAGAGTGTGCATGCAGAAAGAAAAATACCACTCAACAACTCTAAAAAATTGACACATCGTAAAAGAAATGGTCTCTTTCTCTTATTTTCATTCTTGTTCTTTTATTGCATTATAAACATGGAAAGTAGAGAAAAAAGAGGCCAACAAGGTAGCCTCAAGGAGAGGGAGAGTACTCTTTCTTACACAAACTTCTTGATTGAAGAGGTTTTGGGTTTGAGAGGCTTTGGGTGGAGAGGTTTTGGGTGGGATTAGAGAAGAAACAAAGTGGGAGTGAGGAAACAAGACTCAAACAAGAGAGGTAGATGGGGGAGAAAAGAGGGGGAAGGTCCTCTATTATAGGGGGAGCGATGGGAAGGGAGTAAAGATAGCTTGGCCAAAAATAGCAAGGGTAGGGACTAAAGATAGCTCGGACAAAAGCACATGAAAAATGACGTGTCTTTTTGACATGTGGATTTCCAAAGTAATAGCACCGATATTTTCGATGTGATTTCCCTCGTTATTTTGATCGATGATCGATAGAAATACTGAGGCTTTTACTGTGGTATATACGATGTACATACCGTTGAATATACCAACACTGTTAGGTTTACACATTAAAAATGATGGGTCTTCTCTTTCTCTAATGGGAGAGGACCAAATGCAAAGTGAAAAATGATGGCTTGGGATGCTAGGAGTTTGAAATGCTTGGGAGGTGGTGTATTCTTGGATGAAAATATTATGAAGCTCTTGGCTAGAAAAATCGGTTACTTTAATTTGGTTCTCACATGTCATCCTGTAATTTTGGGGTTCTATTTAAGGCAGTGCTATTCTAGTAGCTTGGGCATTGTTTCTTTGCTTCTTCATTTTGCACTACGCATGGGGGAAAACTAGGAAATATGGCATGGATAGAACCATTCCGATGCATGTTTTAGTATGCCCATGCATTATCTAGTTCTCGGCTAGTGGGCAAAAACTAGGAAATATGGTATCCTACCCATCCAAATGCTTGATTGATCATCATTATTGTGTGATGAAGCGGGTCATGACCTTCCTTTGGTGATGGAGAAGACATGACATTCATGCCGAATGTTATTATGATGCTTGGATGTTTATTCCCAGATGCCCGATCTTGATTTGTTATCAGATGCCCGGATGCTCATTTCTGGTTGCCCAGTTGACTTAGTTCTGAATTCCTAGATGTTCTTTCCTAGATGCTTGGACGCTCTCAATCCTGGATGCTCGGGTAATTGGACTCCCAAGTGATTTTGTGCTTTCCAGTCGATTGAACTCCTGTCAATACTACAAGTACCAAGAAGACACTACTTTGTTGACAAGATGATACGACAAAGCCCAGAGCTAAGTATATCTTTTATGTTCATCTAGTTTGTTTCATTTTTCTAACCCTTTTATGTTCATCAAGCTTTTTTTATTGTTCTAACCCTTGCATCGTGAAGTAAGGAAAGAAGTGTGTTGTTTCCTCAATTGTCTCAGAAACAGAGAATATAAGGGCCCAAAGTGTGCCAATAAGAAATTACTTCATTGACAAGATGATTTGACAAAGCCTAGAGCTAAGTCTTTTTTAAATGTTCATCAAGTTTGTTATATTGTTCTAACCCTTACATCCTCGAGAAAGGAAAGAAGTGTGTTGTTTCCTCAATTGTCTTAGAAACAGGGAATAGAAGGGCCCCGAAATGTTATTTATGCGAAAAAGAATTGGACATTGAACTTGGAGGGAATATATAAAGGCTCTCATCCAAAGGCTCACTGGAGACGAGTACCTGAGATGACATACAAACATTTGGAGCTATTCAATTTCTTCACGCACTCTGCACTGTATCATATGCTCATACTATATTATGATGCACTTTGCACTATAATGGCCTACCGCCGCCCATCATGGTATCATGTCATGCACTTGACCTTTTTGCATTGTAAACTTTATCCCTGTAATGGCATATGTCCACCCATCATGGTATCACATCGTGCACTTCACCACTTTGCACTGTAAACTTCAATTTGGCCTTTGGTTATCTTTTATATTTTTCACATAGATACATATATAGTGTCTCGGGTTTTTTCATCCATAGCCAGAGGGCTTGATTTGAGTGGGGGTGTTAGAGATATATATAGCTCGCCCTAACTCAACCCTACCCTCAGCTATATATATGTCTATTCTACATGAATACAATCACTTCCTAGGGGAGGTATCCTGTGTCTCATTGAGTAGTGATGAAACATAAAGCATAAGTATTATGACGATAAATGTAGTAACAGTCACTAATGGCAATTGCTATGACCACATCAAATAAGTAATTTCTTATGATCATATTAGAAATGAGAGGCAATTCCTACTAATAGTGGTATCTCATCCTCCATTAACAACACTTTTTCAATTTTATAAACACTGTTGTCATCATCACAAGGAAAAGACTATCTTCCAAGAATGTTGATAGGGCATCCAGGAACAAAACAAGATCCGGGCATCCGAGAAACAAATCAAGATTGAGCATTTGGAATGACGGCAGAGGATCGAAAAGCAATAAAGAAATGAGTTTCTTAGAAGACAGTGAATGGCCAAGGATCAAATTACTGAGTTGAAATGACTGGGCATCCCAAGAAGCACACGAAGAGTGATGGTCATCCAGGAATCATCTGAAAAAGCAATAAATGTCCGAGCATCTGGAAAGATAGTAAAGGGTATGAATCAAACATCAAGACCAAGTATCATGGAATCACAATGTGATCTGATAAACTCAAAACGTCATTTGGGGATAACAACAAAGGAAATCCATGCTCGAGTATCACTGGGCTTAAAATGTGCTCAATCAGTCAAAATAGATAACCGAGAGATAAACAATAAGCTTAATTGGTAAAATTTGATTGATGCTTGAATAGTACTAAGCACGTATGACCAATGCAAAAGATGAATCAAACCGCATGATAATGGAAGAAATACATGGTTTATGTTTCCATTGCTAATGTTGCTGAATAGGGTGTAAAGAGAGTGGGAGAGAAGGGAGGAGTCTCACTTGAGGCTTTCTCACACACACAAAGGGGGAATATACACAAAGGTGGAGGTCAGATTGGGAAAACATCTTTTGGCAAATCTGATGACGAAAGCCTTCTTGACGATTGCAAATTTGATGGGTACACTCGTGATGTCATTCTACATCTTATAGAAGTCTTTAACCATGTGGCCTATTTTACCACAATAATGGCATTCAATATTGCTGGTTGCATTTTGGCCTCTATACCATCCACCACGACCTCTTTGGCTCCCCCTGCCTCTAAAGTTACCATGTCCACCTCCATAGGACTAGTTTTCTTGACTTTGCTACATATTCTAATTTCTAACACGGCCTCCAATTTAGCCTCCTCTACCTCTTCCTGCATTTGACTAGAAGACAATTTCTTTTGAGGCTCCTCTTGAAGAAGATGCACCACCATTTCTCTTCTCTTCAGCAATTAGAAGAGCAATCAATTCCTCAAAATCAAGAAAATTCTCACAGATGGCAATGGATGTCCGAAACTGTGCATAGTCCTTTCCTAGACCATTTAAGGTCACAAAAACCAAATCATCATCTTCCACTGGTGACCCAATGGAAGCAAGTGCATTTGCAATCTTCTTCACCTTCATGTGATAGTCATTGATACTCAGATTTTCTCTCTGCATATTATGCAACTCTTGCTTGAGCTGCATTTTCCTGGCTTGGGTATTTGTGCTATACGTTTTTGTTAGAGTATCCCATGCCTCCTTCGGCATGCTTGCTTCCTGAATATGCACAATCATAGAATCTGAAATACTGATAGATAGCCAGTACATAACTTTCCTGGCTCTCTCATGCCAGCTTTTAAATGCCTGCAACTCCTATTGAGTGGGAGCATTAGGAGCAATAGGTTCTTGTTCAACTCTAGTAATGAACTCCCAATAACCTTTTCCCATTAAGAAATTTGTCATTCTAAACATCCATGCTTGGAAGTTGTTCTTGTTAAGATTTTTAGTCACAATCTGTGAAAGAGCATTAGACACCATTACAGAACACAGCAAAAAATAATCTTTCACTACAATATCACAACTTCTGCCTCACAAGGGCAAATCTGCACAACTGTCAAAAGTGGTATTTGACCATAGAGTCACTTTCTAGTGACAATTTGGCATCAACAGGCAACAAAATAGATTCTGTCACTCCCAATATCTATGTGCACAGGCATACGATGCAATTTCTATGGCAACTTTCCACCGACCCATAAAACAATGGTCACACAACAAAAACATGGCACTTTTCTGAGTGCCTGCGAAAAACTTCCACCACCAAAACAGGGCTCAAAATGGCCTCGAATCAAAAAAATAATGTCGCTTAGGGCGCGTCCACCAGTGCAGGTCCTTTTTCTACTACTCAAAAGACCATGCCTTCTCTCCCTTCTTTCACCTTTCTATATGGGGAAGTAGTACATTTTTTATTTGTTGGACCAAATTCGACTCTGCCGACAATTACCTACAAGTAGTCCAAGCTAATGAAGAGGCAATCCGGAATTTTAGTTTGTTAATGTTGTCAACATGCTGACCTATCAAATGAAAAACTTGTTGCTAAGAAAAGAAGATCATTTGGCACAAGAAAAGAACCTCACCACCGAGCACCTGCATAGTTCACATCGGTATCAGTCAAAGATTTACATGGCTGAAATGGACAAGCTGATGGTGTGGGGGTTAAAGGTCATTATGCCTTTACCCCGGTTATGTACAATACTCAAACACATATATAAATGAATGAAAAAGAAGATTAGGGTGTTCTGCACCCACCAAAACTTGTGTGGCTCTCTGTTTCTCTCTCTCCCTCTTCTATTCTTGCTTCTGTTGTGAGCACTCTCAACTTGTATCAGAGCCCGGGTGATCTAGCTGAGCGTGCGTGAATGCTTGGAAGCTCAGCAGCTCTGTGGGAGGAAGGAGAAGCTCTGTGGGAAGCTTTGTGGGTGATTTTACTTGCATTCGAGTGCGCAGAGACCTTGAAGGAGATTTTGGAAAAGTCACTTTGGTTTTGCGAAGTGGTTTTGAGAGCCTATTAAGTGTTTTCAAAGAAAAAGTGGTTTTTAAAGCTTTTCCCTGTTTTGTTCGACAAGAGAGACTCCGTTTTGACCTGTAGAGGCAACTATTGCTTGCTTTTGGTGTCCACTTCACTTCAAGAGCTTGGAAACACCTTCATTCTTGAATCTGGGATCATTTCATTGGAATTCTGACTCACTGTGTCAGTTTCTACGCTTTTTCTGCCCGGGTGTTGGAACTCAAGTTTGAAGCAACCATTTGCAGATTTGTCAGTTTCGGTGGACTCAAGAGGTCCTAAAACTTCTATGTTGCTCATCATTTACACTCCGGTGGAGTTTACAAACAGTTCTGTTTCCAAAAACGTTTTTCAGTCCGTGTGTTGGACCCAGTGATTGAGACCACGGTTTCCAAAACTATCTATCCCATTGCTAACTGACACCTAAAAACCCCTACCTGTCAGTTCTTGCCCGATTCGGTGGAGTATTTTCAGAGTTATGGATCCCTATGTATTGGATTTCGGCTCCCTATTATGCATTTTTCATTCTAAGGTTTTGAAACCTTAGATTTATGCCACATCGCACTAGATAAGTGTTGACTCCCATTTCTCACTCATCGGTTGGGATTTTGGAGTTCTAGCAGAAGAGAGATATTTGCAAATTTTCTTGCTGAGTCTGATTATGTAATGGCGCCCATGTTTTGAGGCATCTCAGGTTCTATTTTCAGTAGCAGTCATTGCCATGAGACCATAATTTCTTGAGCATACCTTATGCAGATCACTCTCGTCGCAGAGTTTGAGCCATGTGCGCTCATTCATGTGTGCATTGGGTTATAGTGGATGATTTATAGGCCATTTGGATGCATTGTGATCCTTATTGGGTGCGCTGATAGGCCCAGATTGCCTTGTGGGATGCTCTTTTTATGGACGCTTTGCACATGGATGCTATTTTATGCTGAGGGACAGCTTTGACAAATTGCATGTGATGCACTGATAGTGTTATGCTCTCTTGGATGAGATATTGTTGATGCATATGCCCATGGATGGTGTTTATGCTTGAGCCATTTGGCACTTATTGGAATTTTGGATTGCCATTGCAGTTGGCATTTTACTTTGGGCCAAATTTGCTCATATGGATGCATAGTACATGCACATGAGTCAGCTGCATCTTTTTGATGCTTTGAGCTTTGAGTTTTGGTGATATTTCAGTCTATTGTGGCATACACATTTGGGTGCACCTGGTATTTGGTGTGATTCTCTCTTGCAGGCACTAGCATTTGGGATTTTGCTTCATTTGCATCATGGCATCCTCTTCCATGTCTGAAAAGGAGTTTTTCAGCATTAAAAAGTTTGATGGGACAAACTTTTCTTTGTGGAAAGAACAAATCAGGGATGTGCTTATTCAAAAGAAGCAGATTAAACCCTTGGTAGGTATTGAAGCTAAGCCTGCAGATATGTCTGAGGATGATTGGAATGAGTTGGATGCATTAGCAAAGTCAACTATTAGACTTCATCTTGCAGAGTCATTTTATTTCATAGTAGTAAATGAGTAGACTACGAAAGATTTATGGAAGAAACTGTGTGCCACTTATGAGAAGGAAACTACCTCTAATAAAGTTTACCTCATGAAGAGGTTGTTTGAGCTGCAAATGAAGGAAGGGGTCTCCATTTCTTCTCACTTGAATGAATTCAATATTATTTTTAGCCAACTTCAAGCTCAGAAGAGGAAAGTTTTAAGAAAGAGGGACATCCCATAGCAAGTCCAGGGGAAGTTTCAAGAAAGATGGAAGTCCCGTAGCAAGTCTAGGGGGAATTTTCAAGAAAGAGGAAAGTCCCATAGCAAATGAAGGAAGGGGTCTCCATTGCTTCTCACTTGAATGAATTCAATATTATTTTCAGCCAGCTTTAGGCTCAAGAGATGAATTTTGATGCGGAGACTTAGGCAATATTTCTCTTATGTTCATTGCCATCCTCATGGGATACCTTCCGTACAGCTATCAGTAACTCTACACCTGGTGGAGTACTGAAGTTTGATGATGTTGTGGGTAGCTTGTTGGCCAAGGAGATTAGACGGAAGTCTATGGATGGCAACAAGCAGGATGCAGCCTTAAATGTACAAAGGGGTAGATCATAGTTCAGCGGGAAGCCTCAAGAAAGAGGGAAGTCTCGTAGCAAATCCAGGGCACGGAACATTGAGTGTTACCACTGTGGCAAGAAGAGCCATATAAAAAAGGATTGCTACAAGCTGAAAAGAGAGCAAAAGGATAAGAAAAAGAATGCAAATTGGGGTGCAAATAAGAAGGAAGAGAGTCCGAGGGAGGACAAAGGAAAAATGAAGATCGAGGAGATTAATGCAGTCACACATGATAGTGACAATGACATTCTCTTCACGTCTAGTTTATCTGCAAAGTTGCTTACCACTTTAGATGATGCATATTCCGAGGATTGGATTTTGGACTCTAGTGCTTCATTCCATGTTACTCCCCATAGGGAATGGTTCTCCACTTATGACGGTGGAAAGACTGGTTGTGTGCATCTTGGAAATGACTATGCATGTGACATAGTGGGAGTAGGTGACATAAAGTTTTCTTTTGCAAATAGGTCTGCACTTGTTTTGAAACATGTGAGACATGTGCCTAAGTTGACCAAGAGTCTTATTTTAGTGGGTCAGCTAAATGATGCTGGTTTTCACACCACTTTTGGCTTTCAAAGTTGGAAAATTCAGAAGGGCTCTATGCTTTTGGCCAAGGGTGCCAAGTGTGGGACTTTGTATCCCTTACACGTATTAGGGGTGTTTGATCATGTTGTTGCAATAACCAAGCAGCCAAACACTTCATTATGGCATTGCCGGTTGGGCCATATGAGCCAAAATGGGATGAAACTCTTGTGCCATTTGGGTTATGTACCGCATTTGAGTTTCTCTGATTTTGAATTTTGTGAGCATTGTCTCTATGGGAAGCAGACTAAATCAGCCCATAAAATAAGGGGAAAGAAAGAGTTTGAAAAGCTTGATTTAGTGCATTCAGACGTATGTGGTCCCATGCCTACATGGTCATTAGGCGAGGCTAAATACTATGTAACATTCATTGATGATGCAACTAGGAAAGTGTGGGCTTATGCCATAGCTCAAAAGAGTGATGCATTCCAAGTATTTCAGAAATGGCTGCCTTGGTTGAGAATCTGTCAGGTAGAACGCTTAAATGCCTACGGGCTGACAATGGTGGAGAGTATCTCTCTCATGACTTTCAGCATTTCTGTGATACACGTGGGATTAAGAGGGTGCTCACATCCCCTCGTATTCCAGAGCAAAATTTAGTTGTAGAAAAGATGAACCGTACCATTCAAGAAAGGTTGCAATGCATGGTTTCCAATGTAAGTCTTTCTAGTGGTTTTTGGGCTGAGGCAATGAAGACTGCAGTGCATGTGATCAATCAATCACCTAGTAAGAGTTTGGATGGTGGTATTCCTGAAGAGGCATGGAGTGGCAAGAAGCCCTCTTACTCTCATTTGCGTATATTTGGGTGTGAGGCATATGCACATGTGCCAAAAGAGCTTCGAAAGAAGCTAGATCCTAAGTCTAGGAAATGCATCTTTCTAGGTTATGGTGAAAGTGGAGAGATGGGCTATCGTCTCTGGGATCCAGAAGCAAAGAAGATCATACGCAGCCATGATGTAGCCCTCAATGAGAAGAAGATGCATAAGACACCCATGAGGGATGTGGAAATGAGGAGAATCACTTTCTAGGATGTGAATCCACCTACATATGTTGATAGACAGCAAGTTGTCCATGCACCAAATGTGCAAGAAATGGTACCACCAAGTACTCCCACAGGTATACAATCAAGGGTAGATGATGGATCATCTATCGGTGGAAATGATGAGCCAAATGTGGCTGATATGCAGGTGGGACATCAAGCTAAAATGCCCTTGAGAAGATCATCTAGAGTGTCTAGACTGCCTGATAGGTTTGTTCCAAGGGTAGACTATGTGATGCTTACTGATTGTGGGGAGCCTTCTTGCTACAGAGAGGCTATGATGCGCAAGGATCAACGCAAGTGGGAGTATGCGATGCAATCAGAGATGAGTTCACTTATGAAGAATAAGACTTGGGACTTGGTTTCTTTGCCACATGGAAAGAAAGCATTGCCATGTAAATGGGTCTACAAGATGAAGGTCACAGGTGATGATGTGCCTAGGTACAAGGCCTATTTGGTCACTAAAGGGTTCAAGCAAGAGAAGGGTGTGGACTTTGATGAGATATTCTCTCCGGTTGTGAAGATGACCACACTTAGATGCATGCTTGGACTAGTGGCAGTAGAGGATATGGAGCTTATGCAAATGGATGTCAAGACAGCTTTCTTGCATGGGGATCTGCATGAGGAAATTTACATGGTGCAACTGGAAGGCTTTGAAGAAAAGGGCAAAGAGCATTTAGTTTGCAAGCTAAAGAAGAGTCTCTATGGTCTTAAGCAAGCACCTAGAGAATGGTATCAAAAGTTTGATGCTTTCATTCGGTCCCAGGGTTTTAGAAGGAGTGAAATTGATTACTGCCTCTACACTAAAAGGGCTAAGGATAATAGCCTGATACTCCTGGCACTATATGTGGATGATATGCTATTGGCTAGCAATAATACTTATGAGCTAGATGCATTAAAGGCCAAGTTGCATGAGGCCTTTGATATAAAGAATTTGGGACTTACAGGTCATATTCTTGGTATGTGCATCATGCGTGATCAGAGTAGGAAACTCCTTTGGCTTTCATAGAAGGAGTATGTTACAAAAGTATTGCAGCGTTTCAATATGGAGGGGGGGAAGGCAGTGAGTACTCCATTGCCTCCATATGTGAAACTGAGTCATACACATAGTCCCAAATTAGATGAGGAGAGGGCCATGATGGCCAAGGTTCCTTATGCATCAACGGTTGGGAGTCTTATGTATGCTATGATAGCTACTAGACCAGACATTGCATTTGCAGTGGGAGTTGTTAGCCGGTATATGGCTAATCCAGGAAAGAGGCATTGGGAGGCAATTAAGTGCATCATGAGATACATGAAGGGTACCAAGGATATGTGCATCTGCTTTGGTAGAGGAGACATGCATGTACTTGGGTACACAGATTCAAACTATGCAGGGCATGTGGATAGTAGGAGATCCACTTCTGGTTATGTGCTCACCTTTGTAGGTGGTGCAGTGTCCTGGATGTCTCATGCATAGAAGTGCATTGCTTTGTCTACCACAGAGGCTGAGTATGTTGTAGCCATAGAGGGTTGCAAGGAGGCTATATGGCTTGATCGGCTAGTGGGAGATTTGGGGATTCATATAGGTGTACCGACATTGCATAGTGATTTTATGAGTGCTATTCAGCTAGCACGGAATCCGGTCTTTCATGCAAAGACCAAACACATTGAGGTCAAGTACCATTTCATCAGGGAGGTACTTGAGGACAAGTGCATAGAGCTTGTCAAGGTTCATACAGATGATAACCCTGCAGATATGCTGATGAAGAGTCTACCTAGTTAGCGGTTTGAGTATTGTCGTGTATTGATGGGCATATGATAGTATGCTCACTGGTTGTTCTCCCTTAAAGGAACATTTTCCTTTAAGTGGGAGGTTGTGGGGGTTAAAGGTCACTGTGCCTTTACCCCGATTATGTACAATACTCAAACACATATATAAATGAATGAAAAAGAAGATTAGGGTGTTCTACACCCACCAAAACTTATGTGGCTCTCTGTTTCTCTCTCTCCCTCTTCCATTCTTGCTTCCGTTGAGAGCACTCTCAGATGGTAGAAGATCTACAAAAGGAAATGACTTGAAGATTGACATTAGCCCATGCATTGCCTTGCATGCACTTGATCCAAGGTTAATTGATGGTGCATTCAATTTTTTCTATTCTGCACTTGTATATTCTTCTGTTCAAGACCACATCAATCTCCATTAGGGGAGAATTGGGGTCTCAAAAGGGCCTCCAATTAGTGTTTCCTAATTCCAAGGGATTAGAGAGTGATTTGAGGTGTACCAATGAGAGTGCTAGAAGGTGTGGGGCAATGGTATGTTGAGGTGGAGGGTGGGCAGGCCTACAGAGAGCCCCTATTGGTTGCTCCCCTTACACTAGGGACCACCCAAACCATCCCCCCCCTCTTAACCCATGTTTGACCCTCCTACCAGGTGCACCTCCTCCACATGAGCCCAAAACTACCTTCAATGGGATGGTAGGGCCCTTGTGGCGAATTTTTCTTCTCCCCTCCCTCTTTCTAGGACCTCTGCCCCCCACTGTTCTGGTCCACCTTGCCAAATCACTCAGATTTGAACCAAATCCCATGCATTTTTCCTCTCCCCCCTCTTTCTCTGCTCGCTCCTGCTCTGGCCTGCTTGCTACAGCTACTCTCTCTCTCTCTCTCTCTCTCTCTCCCCTCTCCCTCTCATGTGCCTCTGTTGGAGCTGCTCCGTCCCTCTTCTTCTCCATCTCTTGTGCCTTTGTTGATGTTGCTCTGTCCCTCTCCTTCTCCCTCTCTTGTGCCTCTGTTGCTGCTACATGCATTTCGGGGAGAAGTTGGCCTCCTTGCGAATGAAGAATGTGTATTGGTATAATGAAACATACATCACTCCAACGACATCATCAAGCTATGCCTGTCTGCAAACCATTGCACCACCACAACTTCAAGACATGGATTTTAGCAATGTGGACTCGAGGACATTGCAATCGTATAAGGACAAGATTGCAAAGAATATGGGCATGGCCATGAAGTTTACATTTGGATCCAAATGGGCAAGGTTATCTTGGTTTATGCCTCTAAACATTTTTGCTTCTTTATTTTAGAATATACATATGCATAGAATAAAAACTATGTGGTCCTGCAAGCGTGTAGATGAAAATGCTCTTTAAGATTTACTTGGGATGAATTGGGGAACTAGGTCAAGTGACCAAAAGGGTGATGTGTTTCAATGTCACACATGTAAAGACAGTGTGGTTATTAGATACCATTTGTCACACCAAATGTTGTATTTAGCTTTTCAGTATAGGCATTGGAAGAAAACAAATGGTTGGTGGCTTCCCCTAGACTCTAATGATGAAGACAATATGGGGGTAAGTTTTTCTATTGATGTTGAAGAGGGAGATGTCAAGAATGTGAATTTCACATCACAATGGACTCTAAGGGATGTGCAAGAACACCTATTGGTCATGGAGGATGGCATGTCAGAGTCCTTCTACTTTACCTTAAATGGTGGTAAGATCAGCTGCCGTGTGGAGAAGTGCATGCATAGTGCCAATTTTATTCCTCCTGCAACTTTGAAGATTGCTAACAATGTGTTTGACTAGTGCAGCATTTAATTTTTTGTCTATCAAATCCTAGTTATTGCTTCAAAACATGCTGGACAATTAAATTAAAATGTTATTTCTTTTAATGTTTTCTCCTTTTAGTTCATGGTGGTAAATTGTTTTTAAAAAATTTGGGGATTTTATGATTAATTTTAATTTTTAGGATTTTTATATATATTAAGGGGTAAGAGCCCTTTTTACATCACATTCTCACTTTCACATTTAGAGAGCCATAGGAACTCCCGTCCTCAGAAGTTACTCCCTACATCAACTGCTATTTGCCATGGATTCAACTAGAATTGCATTCCATGACTTCATCTCACGAACTGCATTTGTAGATCGTGAGGAACGTGAGGAAGAGCTATTTTTAATGTTTGATAGGACTTTAGATGTCCTACGCACATATATGCGAGCCAAGGATGACTTCTCAGATCTCATCCTTTACATGCAAGATAATTTCTCAAATTTTGCCTATACACTTAACCACACTTCAAAGACATGGGTTCCCATAGATTACATAAAGTATCTATTCATAGAGGAACCCAAGTTTGTAAAGCGCTTGGCCCACTTTTGTGACAACCTTACAGATGAAGGGTTTAGGACAATCGAAGTTCAAGACATCCTAGACACAGGGATCATAGGAAATAGAGAGGAAATACATGAACCAAATTCCTTTCATGGGAGATGACATTCATCTTCCTTCTCCAAGAAGGAAATTTAGAGGAAGAAGCATCATTGTCTAGCATCCCCTCTATTAGAACTGTTGATCTGCTTATCCCTAGACTAGACTCGAACATCTACATGGAAGAGTGTCTTGACGATCCAACAGAGGAGATGGAAGCAACTCAAGCATTGAGCCTACTTCAAGAGCCCCCAGTAGAGCAAGAATCTGCATCAAAGACCGTTGACCCAGACTCAAAATTATGGTCGTTGTCCCCCCTCATCATCGATGGAGAAGAGTACGTATTCCTCCATGATATAGAGATTCTTTTTGGACTACGAGAGGATGAGGCACTCGGAGTCCTACCGGGGTTCGATGTTGAGACAAGTGTCAAATATCTCGGGGTTTTAGGTACTAAAGACCAGACAATGGAAGACTTTCTCTTGACGACACTGGTTTCAATGAGGGATGCAGACATGTTCGTATATGATGCACAACCCTCTCATGTAGAAGCTTCCACCTCCAACACAGGTCAGGAGAAAGTGTCACCTGAGGGAAGGCTCATGCTCTTAGGGCTGGGGAGTGGGCTCATGGCACTTGGGAGGAGAAGAAGGCTCAGAAGACTGGGAGTGGGCTCACGAGACTTGGGGGAGTTGGGGGAGGTCTCACTAGAGTCAGGCGAGGCACCATCAAACCCGAATAGGTTCGTATGCATGGATGCCATGGAGGTGGTGGAGCTAGAGGAGAAAGGGTGGAGGCAGTGTCCAGTGGGTCTAGTAGTGTTCTTCACTCTTGCCATTGAATAATCAAAGTTAGGGTCTTTTAACTTTTTATAAGGACCCATCATGTTTTGACATCCCTTTTAATTACATTTAGGGTTTCAATGTGCCCCCGCCCTAACCCCCTCACCCTCGTCGCCCTCCCCCCCCTTGCCCTCCCCCTACTTGCCCCGCCCACACCCGTCGCCCTCCCCCATACCCCCATCCCCCCTCCCCCCACCCTTGCTATCACTCCACCCCTCCCCTTGCCCTGTCCCATGCCCCTCCCTTCTCTCCCCCCTCCTTCACCATGTCCCCACTTTCCCCAACGTCGTGTGAGTACAAAAATTGTGGTCAAAATAAGCAAGATATTAAAGAGTGAGTACACAAATTGTGGTCAAAATAAGTAATATATTTATTTTATATTTGTATACAATTACACCATAGCTTCTGTTGGTGGTTGGACCCATCTGCTCCCTTCTCTCACTCTAGCTTGCAACCAACGTGCAACTCCTTGACTCCCTATGGATGCTTTCCAAGCACTATGCCTTCTATTCTTTGATACAATTTGAACTACTTTTGCAAGTTATGATGCCTTTGCCTTTTCAAACTTCAAAGTCCTTCCTAGTAAACATCTAAAAAACTAGTCGAACATCTCATGCAATGCATTGCTACAAGTGACACCACCACCATGCCTTGAGTTCTTGAAGTAGGCTCGCTCTATAGTGCGACTTCTCCATGCCTTGTGTATTCCAAATTGACAAAGGACCCCAATTTTGTACAAACCATGGTCTGTGTGCATAGAGAATATGCTGCAAACAGGATGAGAATCAAATCAGCAACAAAAACCGTTTATAAAGCAAATGCTAAATATTACGATGGTGCCAAGATTACCATGTAATGCGTAATGTGCGACTCCCCCCATGCTTTCACCATTAATTGCATAAACTCTTTCATAGCCATCCTGAACCTTTCATAATACATCTCATCAATTTGAACCCAGCGAAGCAATTTTTCCAATGCATCTACCTTTGTCCATACTTTAGCTCTCAAAGTTGCTACTTGAGGATGAGAAGCCTTATTGGTCGTGCATTCACACAATGCTTTCCAGTATTCCCAACCCAAACTACTTTGAGACAATGTATGTTTGTCTTTGTCGAGATTGTGGTTCGATAGGAATCTCCTTGCCTTCCCTCCACCCATGGACACTTTTGCAGGAAGATTCTGTGTTGCCCCAGACATTTTGTTATCCTCCTTAAGTTTGACATGTCCTCCATGGAATCCCATCTCTAACAACAACTTCTCAGCTTCTGCAATGCACCGTGTGGATACTTCTTGCGGAATTAAATTCCAAGCATAAACAAGATGCAAATACAACAACTTATCAAGTACGTGCAGTTTTACATGTAAAGTACATATGTGTACTCTCTCAAGTGGGATGGGCAAGATGGGATCCCACTTTGGATCCTTCTTGTCGCGTTTTGGAGCTTGCATTTAGCTGCAAGATAGAATGTCATTCTCCCATTGTAAGCCAGCCTTTTGCTTATGTTGCGAACACATGCAATAAAGGCATGTGTTCATTGCATTTGCCCTCGTATCACAACCATGCAAGCACTTGAGGGTTTTCAAATCACCAGCAAGATGCCATTCAACTTGAAAGGTTCCATGGCCATCAACTGTCAATATTTTCCCTTCCTCTTATCTTCAGATGGTCGATGGGATTCGTGTTCTATCTAGAACCCACTTCAATGTCTCATGGCACTCTTTTGGAGTCTCAAATGCTGCAAGCCACCATATATCTTTCTCTGATTGCACTGAGAAATCTTACTCTACTTCTTCATCCCCTTGAACAAAGGCTAAGGCTTTATTCATAATGCAGATGCTGACTCTCTCTAACTTGTGTTCTTTCACCAATTGAGCTTTATCCATTTTGATGACAAATATGAGCTTTCCATTGCAATCTGTACAACAAAAGAGAAAAATCATTAGGATAAACATAGTATAGGAAATGAATTAAGTAAAGTGCAATGCTATAATGGATTTCCTCTTACCATCTTCTCTCATGCCATAGAATTTGACCATTGCTTGTTGCAGTTTCTCAACATCTAAGTAGACATTGTTGAAAGCATTTATCTCAAAGATTTGCAAGCCAGATTTCTTTTTACTCTTCCAAGTCATTGTGCCCCTTACGCAATGGTACCCTCCAAGCATTTCTTTTGCACATTGGTTTATTTCTCACCGTGTACATCTCACAGACCAAGGTGTGGGTAGGGGCACTGTAGACTTCTTATACTTTCCCAAAATAGTAGACTTGAAAATTTTAAAAACAGATGTATAAGCTTCATGACTTACACCGGCAGTATCACAAGCTGCAAGCATCTCCTTTGCATCCACAATATCCTTGAAGTCCTTCATCACCTCCTCAGCAACTTGCACACGTAGGCGCTTGTGTCTTCGGTCCCTTAGTATCCCAATGACATCGCTTGACTTCAATAAACTAGCTAGAGCATATGAACAGTCAATATCATTCCCGTCAGTTCTTCCCATCACATCTTCCATGAAGTTCCTAAAGAAGAACACAATAAAATCTTAGTCACAAACAATGTAGCACAAAAGAGTGTAATCTCATTGGAACATTTGATAACCAAATTTGTAGCCCGGACTCTCCTCTTTCTAGCACCACCAGTGGGTGCCAATGCATCCATGTTATGTAAGTACCTTCTTTTTCTCTCCTTCAATACCAAAGGTGTTTCTTTCATCTTTTGCACTCGTTCTTCTACCTTCTCTCGTTCCTTCTCTACTGCTCGTTGTACTTGATTGTATATAGATCTTTCCAAGCCTTTTTTGGACTCAGCTAGCTTACAGAGTGACTCTTCTAATTTATGTCGCTCCAAGTCCAATGCATTTTGCTCCAAATCCAATGCTTTGGCTTTATCATAAAGATCTTGGTTCTCCCTTTGAAGATCCTGCATAGAGTTATGGATTGCAACAATGGTGCTATTTCCTAAATGTGCTAGCATCTTTGTTGGGCTGTGCGCATATCGCTTACTTGCATAGCCATTGACTAAGCATTGTTTAACCGATTGCAATAACCAAGCAACCCTGCATGTTCATTTCCAACAAACCAAACTAGCTCATGTATTGTATGGAAAGGAGGGCTCTTTTGGTTGGTAGGATCTAAAGGATACAAGGATCCTTCTACCCAAAGGTCGAGATGCTTCTTTCCTTGCGAACGAAGAATATGGATTTTGGAAGCTCCCCTCAATCCTAGACTATGTGTGCTTGCATATTCAGCCTCCAACTCTAAGTGAACCTGTCCTGATTATGCTTCCACACATACACCTAGGCGTATGCGTACACACCCCTATTTTTCAACATAAGGTACAACTAGGTGTATGTGTACACACTCATATTTTTCAACATAAGGCACATGACAGAAATGGATGCAAAAGCTTAGCTATGGCATAAGAGACTCAGCTTATCTATGCTCCATAGAAAATGATTCATGGATCACCAGTATTAATGATTAATAGAGTCCAAATGATTCACTGGTCACTAGTATTAATGGTGTAATGCATGTTGCTATGGGAAGAAACACAAGAATAGTGCCAAAAGGGAAGAGCGAAAAGTTTAATGATATTTTGCAACTTGTACATACATATATTGGTAGTCATAGCAGCCGAACTATCACTGTGCAAAGAAAATGTCTCTGTATCACCTGTGACCATAAGCACATAACCTACAATAGACCTCTGTTGGTCTACCCAACCTGCATCACGTGCATGCTACTCCTGGAAGCATAAGGAACTGATGTCCACAACCGCTTCCCTACTGCCAAAATCTGCCATAATCATGCTACCAACTCCCACTGCAACGGAAGCAAGAATTGGAAGTGTAGCCCCAATGGCAAACATGTGAGAACTAAGTCTCAACCCAGTCATGGATGCACGAAGTACTATGGCTGCCATATCAACCATAACTTGCTGCTCAACTGATCTGTGATCATCAAACGTGCTGTGTTTCAAGTATGGAGCCAATACAGGCAATGGAGTACTCAGTAACTTCCCCCTCTCCATACTGAAACAACCAAGTATCTGAAGACAAGCATCATCAAGACCATGCAACTCCTAATGCAAAGCATCCCTGTCTATAAAGGACCATATGGCATGTAACCACAGAAGAATAGCAACCTCCTGATTACTGAGGCCATGACATGTCTCACTACGCATCACATCCCGAGCTCTCATAATGGTATCAAATCTATGAAGCCAAGCTCGAGGGGATTGCTTCTAGCCATGGAGGCACTTACAAAGCAAACATATCAATGATTCCTAGGAAGCCCATGCGCAATGACTTGAGTCAATAACTGCGGAAACGAAATCTGTCTTGGCATAACCAGCCAATGGATCATATCGGGCATCATTAGCCAAGGTATCCTCCTCACCATGCATAGCCTCATCCTCATCTGCAAGGGGCACTCCGCATCCTAGGAGCAAACTGTAACTGTTCATAGAAGATGCATCAACAATCTCCATAGGAGTATAAACCTGTGGAATACTTGAGACATCTGACCATCTCTGACCAAAATCAGGAGGTAATCGTGGCTGTTCCAACTTTATAACCTACTCATCGTGGGAAAAACCTCCCACTCCATGGGATATGGGCTGCCCCTGCAAAGAATTTGGAGGTATCAGTGTAGTTACACCCTCCTGGAACACCACTTTCCTGCTATTCACAGTCCTGGGCTGTTGTCTAAACATAGCATCCTCTTTGAAATAGACATTATGGCTGCGTATTAGCTCTCTAGCTGAAGAATCCCATAACCTATAGTCTCTACTGGACTCACTGTATCCAAGGAAGATAGACCTCCTCGATCAGGAACCATGAGCATAAGCCTCACAACCAAACACATGTAAATGCTCATAAAATGGTGCCCTGCCTGTCAAGAAGTCAAATGGCACTCTACCATCTAGAGATCTTCTGGGTGACCTGTTAAGCAAGTATGCAGCTGTCTTACATGCCTCAACCCAATAGCATTCAATAAGACCTGCATATTGTAGCATGCTACCAATCCTGTCCAATAGAATTCGATTTATGCCTTTTGCCGAGGCATCATGAGTAGAAAGATGAGTGGTCAACACCCTCCTGATACCAAGTGTATCACATAGATGCTGAAATCTAGGAGAGGTAAACTTTGCATCACCATCAGTCATCAAGCTCAATAACTTCTTTCCTAACTGATTTTCAGCATTACCCAAGAAGCGCTGAAATGTATCGTATACATCATGCTTCTGACAAATCGGATATACCCATATGTACTTTGTAGCAGCATCAATAAATGTCACAAAGTAAGAGGTGCCACCAAGTGAAACGGTAGGCATAGGCCCACAAACTGCACTATGAACCAATTGCAATGGCTCAACATACCTCTCACTAACTTTCTTCCTCACAAAAGAGGATCTTGACTGCTCACCATCATGACATAAAATCTGAGAGACATCCATAACAGGAATGTATCCTAATGTTCTAAGGGCTTCCATACCTGCAGCAGACATATGTCTAAGTCTGATGGCATACCATAAACTAGCTGATGGCTGCTTACTAATCATAAGCATCTGATCCTGGACACCTGATACATGCAATGCATAAGAGAATCCAACCCGTGATCCCCTAGCCATAACCAAATTGCCTCTAGCAATCTTCCATGCATGATCACCCAGATAGACATGATAACCTGCCTCAACCAACTGTCCAATACTGATCTTGCTCATAGCAAGTCCTGGTATATATCTAACCCTTTGCAGAACAAGAATAGAGCCACTAGGCATAACAAGGTGGATATCTACATAACCATAGACATCCATAGAATGATTAATGCCCATCAAACTGCTCTCCATAATGCATTCCTGATATGCACTAAACCATGACCTATGAGGGGTCATATGACATGAAGCACATGGATCTAACATCCAATCACTGAGAATGGGTACATCAGTGGCCAAGAAGGAGGTGTCAGACATAGACAAAAGAATGCCTTCATCATGGCTACTGTCAGTGGAAGCTCAACATGCTTCTTCTCCTTCTTCCTGTCATTCTTATCCTTGCTCTTCTTCTTGCATTTTCTTAGCCATTTCTAGCAGTACTTTTTCATGTGGCCATACTTTCCATAATAGGAACATCTAACACAAGTCCGAGAGCTAGACTTGCTCTTGGAATTCCCCCTTGAACATGACCTATTTCTACCAATTGATCTACCTCTGGAGTGCATATCAAGGCTGTATTTCAACCCATTAGGGCATTTCAACCCATCATGTTGTAACATAACACTATCATGGCCATACATCCGGCATATACGAGTATAGAGCTCATATGCATGGCAATCTACACCCTGTACACCATCCTGTACTTGCAAGTAGACTGACTTCGAGAGTGATGACTGAATGATAGAGCGTGCTTGCTCATCCATGTCATCCCAATCTTTCTGTTTGATGCTATTAGGCTTAACACCTTGCATTGTATGGGCTTATGCTACCTCTTCTGCACTAACACATCATAAATCTGCTCTTTCCAATACTGAAAGTTTGATCCATCCATCCTCTCAATATCAAAGAGTGCACTACCAGCTGTAGATGCCAAATCTGTGGCACAATAGCCCACAACCAAAGAGCAGTATAGTGCAATAGGCAACCCAAATGACCAAAAAATATAGTGTTGTACAGAACAATCAGGTCTCCAAATAAACTGGTTGATCCAATGCTCAAAAGCACTTAGCCATAAATAGGCATAAACAGGAATATATGCAGCCCAGTAACCTGCCAATGCCTGGCAATCCAAGTAAGCAATCCACTGAACCAAATGAGCAATGGCAATAGGAGCCCATCTCAACTATCCATAAACATCAGTGCGGCATCCACCAATGCAAATCCATATTGCATCGAAATGGCATTTATTGCATCACCAATGCATCACCTCAAGTCTGCAACCCTTTGGCATCAAAATCAAGCATTCACCACTTGCCAAATGTGCCAAAGTGACTTGCCAAAATTCCAATAATGCCCTTGGATTGAAGTGAGATCCCAATCACTTTTTGTAATTTACTGTGAGTTCCCAATTCACTGTTGTGCAAGAGAAATTCCTACATTAATACCTCACAGCCACTTTGGGCAAGATAACATGCTGTCCCTGTTTTTGAACAGCGATATCTTTTCACCAAAAGACCAGATGCCAAAGCTGCAAACAGCAAAGTTGTAGCTTGTAGAACTTATCAGTTGACCTCAAGAGCCAAATCCTTGTGGATTATCATATATTCTCACCTGAAAAACAGCTTCCTGCACATTGGTCACAAATAGACAGTAGACTGCAACTTTTTGTGGTTTTGCAAAGGCTGTAACTCCTATAGCGTGTACCAGATCAACTTGCTTCCAAAAGCAAAGTTGTAGTCTGTTCCGCGAACTACAACTTTCTAGTTCGGCACAAAGTGCAATTCCAAACCAGAAAAGAGTTATTCAGTCCTGAAAATGACTGTTTTGTCATAAAAACAGCAACAGTAGCTTCCTTGTATGCTTGCTGCCCTTTACAACACTCATCTGCTCCGGCAAAACAGCCCCAAAAATGGTCAAAATACATCTAACAGATCACCCCGTATGTCAACTGCAACACCAGTAAAATGGCAAGTACAATGCCCAACCAAATCAGCCCCGATAATGCTCACAGATCAGCGATAAAATAGCCCAAAAGCATTGGCAAAACAGCCCTGAAATGTGCTCCAAACAACGGCAAATCACTGACAATACATCCTCCTCAGCTGCTCAATGAACTGACATAAACACCACCATACATGTAGGTGTAAAACCGTTAAAATGTCCATTGAATCAGTGTCAAAATGACCTCAAAGCATGTGTCCATAGTCAACAAAAGTATCTGCAATGGCCTCTAACAAGAGAACTCCTAAACCGTGAGTCTCAATGTCAGCCTACTATTGCTCAGGGTGCCTAACCGTACCCCCGAGCCAAGCCAAACTGTCAAAATCAGACCAACTGTAATGGAATGTCCACAAGGACTAAGATGCACTAGAGTATGTCTGTACAAGGACCCAAATGCATTGAATAAATGGCACACATAGCTCAGCAGTAGCTGCAACCAACTGCTCAGTGCACAAGCACAAAAATGCCAGAACTCCACTATGCAAATCCCGTAAAAACATGTAAAATATCCTGCAAAAGCCTCAAGATCAGTGTGTCCTCAGCTCCAAGAGCACAAATGCAATCACTGGAAATCCCCAAGGCATCCAACTGCATCAACCAAAAGCTTCACAGGCTCCTAAGCTTGCCCGCACATGAACTAGTGCCAATGGCCATGGAGAATGCCAAAACTGGTTACAAAGGAGAGCCAAAAAATGGCTATGTTGCCATTCTTGTACTCCTCCTAGAATGCATAGAAGTGCTCCGTGCTTGTGCAAGGCCTCTTAGCAATGCTGAATGGGCTTGGCAATGGGCAAGCAAGCAAGTAATGGCAAGCAAAATCGGCTTAAGGAGAGCTCCAATGGCACCTATAGCAAGCTTGAACGACTTGCAAGTTTCTCACGTTCAGCCGGCCAGTTTCCACGTTGCGCCATCATACATCTCTATGACAATGCATGCCCCAGCGTTCACACAACAACGGTCTCTAACGCCAGTCTACGCCTACACAAATAGCTCCATAGCCACCTCTCTGGCCAACTGATGACTCCAGAGCACAGCAAGGCCACAGACCTTGCAAGGCCTCCTCTCTACAGCAAAGGCAACAGCCTACAACAAAAAAACTACGTAGCCACCAACGATTGCATCTCCGAGCTCCTGCGCAGTAGCAGCACATCAACAAAGAAAGTGCTCTCGAGCCAAGTTGCCTCTGAGCTCCGAAGCTCTATCATCCAGCCAGCAACGCCCGTGGATGGGTGCTAGAAGATAATCCAAAGTGATTCTTGCAGTTGCGTTGCAAAGCAAACAGATCTGGATGATGTCTACCCAAAATCTCCCTGTGAATGAGAGAATTGAGCTCTCCAAAGCTCCCGGTAGATCTCTCGAAGTAGTGCCCGTGCTCCTCTCACCAAGCTCCTCGCAGTTCGAATGCCATGGGCTCTAATACCAGTTGTGGGAGAGGAGAGCACACACAAAGGGATAAGGAGAGCAAAAGCTACTCCAGCTTATTCCTCTATCATATATATATGAGTATATACGGGCCATGTACAAGTGGGTGGACACACTACCCTTTACCCCAACACCTGGTTGGAGTGAAAGGAATGAGGAAGAAAGTGGAGGAGAGAATACGTGGGAAAAGATAAAGCACATGACAAGGAATATCATGATATAATCATGTTTGTAGTATTTGAGATCATCATATTTGATGCAAATAACCTCTTATTTTAGTGTCTAGTACATGAATATGGGCTTATTTTACCAAGTTTTGGAAAAATTCCAAAACAAGCGAGAAAGTCCAAAAATTTTGAATATAGCATTCTAGAGGGAAAACCAATAATGCAATGACAACAATATTCTCATGATACAAAATGGGAACCTAAAGAATCTTATAGTCTCTTAACTTCAATTCTGAGCAAGGAAATGTCACCAAAATCGGCTCCTATACAAGATTTTAGCAAGAAGTCTAAGTGTGAAATAGAAGGCTTAAAAGCTTTTATTGCATACAAAGAGGAAATGCTCTAGAGATTTCCTTATTGGAAGGCTTCTTGGAGGGAAAACACTACTATTGTAATTAATAGGACACACAAATTGATAAAGTATCTTGACAAAATGCGAGCATGTTACATTATAATTAATCCATAATTAAGAGATTAAGGGTGGGGATGTCAAGCGCTTTAGTTGTTGAGCATATTGAGATATGACACTTTGTATTTACGTATGTTCAAGTCTGACCACATTCCTAAGTATCTGACTTGTGGATATTAGAGGTAGGAATTCATTCATTTGGATATTAGAATATGATCAAACCTTTGAGTATACTTATGTTATGAGTATGTTCTTCATGTTTCCTTATTATTATGGCTTCTGTTGTGGATTCATGTTCTGTTCTGTGTTATTGCATTCACAGTAGTATGTTCGCAGTTCTACACAATGGATCTGCCAACATGTAGTACTTTTATATCCATTTATCCAAGGTGCTACAGAGCATAGCACATTGAGGAAGAATGCATAGATTTGTTTTGGCCAAATGTTGATAACGATTTGCACCCACCAGCTCAAGTCTTTGGAAATGAATTCAAATCAGTACTCCCATGCCCATACTATGGACCAACGAAGAGAGAGTTCATGCGACAAGTAGATATATCAGATGATTGTTTTGTTGCAGTTCATCCATCAAATGATGAATATGAGAATGTAAAGTTCCGGGTTGCAAATCAATGTGAAAAGGGATGATCAAGGAAGAGCTACAACATTTAGAGCAGTATGATATGAGCCAAAGGGTATGAAGGAGAATATGAGTAATAACACATTGTATACTAATTGTATAAAAAAAGAATGGGTCCCAAACCATGAATTGGTTTCAGAGGTTTCCATAGTGTGGTACCTAGGGTTTGCTTAGTAGTTGCATTTTTCAAAAAATTTCTTTTCGATGTGTGTCTTTTGTGAGCTTTTGAAGGTTTCATGTAACATGTGCTGCTAATTGTTGTGAGTTTTGATTAAATTGCAGGTGTTGCAATGTGATGTGGTTACATTCTGCTATGGAATTGTCATGGGGTTTTGGGGTTAGTGTGTTCTGATTATCATGTGAGTTAAGTAGGGATGGTGATCGCTTGAGTGAATGGCGAGGTAGCGTCATCATTTGGTGAGGAGTGGATTGTCGTGGTAATTGGTTGTGGGCAAGGTCAGAGAGCAGGCTTACCGATTGAGTGTTATTACCTTGGGTCACATGACGTAGGAGGGTCCCAGTCTGCCTTGAGGAGCTACCAGTATGAGCACTTGGGGCTGGACCAATCATAAGTTTTCACATGCACTACACGTTGCCTTTCACTATGGTTGGACTCTGCATAGTCCACTTGATTTTGCACTAATGCATGCACTGGGGTGGTATGCACACACTTTGCCCATGATGCACTAAGGCATATTGGTACCATCGAGTTTGGTTATCCATCTTTTCCTTGATATTTTGTGATGCGAGCATATGTCGCAAAGAGGTCCCGTCTTGCCTGAATGAGACATGAGCCATGGGTGCAAGAATGGGTTACCTTCTCTATGAGCTGAGTGTGGTAAGAGGGGTGGGTGTATGCCCAGAGGATCCCTTGTAAATTTGTGACTGAGTGGCTAAGGAGTGGAGAGGATTGCCATGGTCATTGGCATGGACATTCTTTTTTGTGTATGCACTAGGCACACACTGACATTATCCTTGCATTAGGCACAATTGATTGTGACTGCATAGCATTTTCCTTTGTGCTGCATTACCTTCTTGCATTCTTGCGTACCATTCACTTTGGGGTTCACTTTCGTTTGGGATGGGCATTGGAGCATCATTGTGTGCTATAGGATGCACTATTGGGGGATTTGGTTATGCATTTCACAAGTGCTTTCTCATGGTGAAGACCTCAATCCTTGTGGTCGGGATGGTTGTAGATCATTGAGGACTTTGGGCTGAGTCCAGGACTTGGAGATATGGCAAGGGGTGATGGACAGGATAAGAGAGAGGACACATGGATATAGCCTATTGGACCCCCCTTAGTGTCTATTTTTGGGAGACCACTCTCCTCCGCCACCTTTTCTGTGAGACCGGCGAAGAATTTGCTTTCCCCTTGAGCTTCACAATCAAGAGTTCTTTCCAGAATCTCCTCCCCCCCTCACACACAGAGATGGACGACGCAGAGATGGGGGGGGCTCTCTCTCCTAGCTCTAACTCCTTCTCCATTAGCCTCACTTCCCGGCTTCCCTTCTGATGTTTCCCACCCCTTTCCTTCATGTGTGACAGGCGGGCCTCTTCTTCTTCGTCCACTCCCCCTCTCATGGCTGCTACTCCGGGCTGTGCTCTGCTGCCGAATATCCCCTTCTCTAGAACTCTCCACTCCTCTTCTCGGACCTCAGGACTGCCTCCCTTCTCCAATTTCGGCCCACACTAGCTGCAAACTTCCGCTCCCGCCACTCTCTCCCACCTCAGCTCTGCCTCTTCTCTCACACTCTTCGGCATTGTGGAACCTCCTCCCGGCATCATAAAAAATGGAGACGACTGCTCAAAGACTACTTTCATGGGAGCTGTGGAGCGGCGACGTGACACTGGCGATGGCCAGGTTTTCTGTGCATTTGTTCTTTTTCTCTTCTTTTGCATATGGCCGCCACGTGGCCAAGTAGAAGTTATTTTTAAAAAATCATGTATAAAAGTTTTGCCCGTGTGCACATCGAGAGTTGATCCCGTGACTGCACATTCTAAAATCTACTATGCTACCATGTCTACACCTCATATTGATTTCAATAAACCACATTGTATATAAACTTTAATGAATGTGTCTTTTGGAATGGCCATATCTTGAGATCAGAACGCCAAAACTTGAAAGTTTCAAGAGAAAGTATAATCTATTTATGCTCCCCTTCCATGATGTGTTGTCCATTTTCTTGTTTGGATCTGTGAAAAGATAGGTGTGTGGACACCAAGTTATACTTATTTTTCCCATTTTTAAATTTTATTTACTTTGTTTTGGTGAAAGAGATAGCACTCAAATGTTTTCCTTGGAATTATTCACTAAGAAAGAACGGGTTTATTGTAATTCATGTTGGAAAGGATGGGACTCATCAAATGACTCATTATAAGGAATTTTTTGAAAAGGAAACCTTGGTTGGGGTTGTGGTCCTATGTCAAACTCCATTTGTTTTTTATGTCCTTCCATGAAAGATTATGTTTGAGGCCATAGTTAAATGGAAATATTGTGATGAAAAAGACACCTATTAGATCAATAATTAATGAGACTAGAAACTAGATTGTACATTTTGTTCCTATTTTGTTTTGTCTTGAAGTGCTTGAATTTGAGTACATGTGTAATGCATGAAGCATTGTGGTGTGATGTTACTAGGGGAACTAGAGATTGAATCCTACAGTCTTTCTTTTGGAATGGGTGCACAAACCTTGGCAACTACTGGCTTTGGATGTGGCCTTGGTTGTGGTAGTCTGAGTGATAGCGGGTTGATACTACAATGGCGACATCTT
Organism: Dipteris shenzhenensis; assembly: GCF_047967505.1. NCBI lineage: Eukaryota > Viridiplantae > Streptophyta > Polypodiopsida > Gleicheniales > Dipteridaceae > Dipteris > Dipteris shenzhenensis. The sequence continues at coordinate 28,888,259 of NC_141603.1, read as the reverse complement.
GTAGTTGTCTTGCACTTAGTGAGATATATCTTCTCCCCTTAGACCTCAGGACAATTTCCTATGTGGTTGGATTAGGGTAGCCCTAGGACTTCACACGCAGGTACAATCATAGTATCATGGAATTCAAGAGGTTGAAGAATAAATAAGATTACCAAAACCAAGTATTTCCCATATACACGAGTTCCTAAAGATGCTCACTATGGAAAATGAAGAATTTCTATGATAACAACCTTGAATTGAAGTCCATCATAGGATTGGGTATGCTATGGGTGGTACTTGTTAGCTCCTTTGTACCTCTTTGTACAAAGACTTATTGAGAGCAATGCTCCTTGTAAACATATGATAATGTGAAATTGCAAGCATAGCTATTGCTACTCAAAAGAGGCTTCTCTCATGTATATTCCCTCTCTAAATGTCTTAAGTTTGTGTATATGCACTCTTCTTTATTACGTATAATGTTTAATTTTTTTCATGGATTTAAATTAATAACTATAATTGTATTTTGGTCTAACTGAATGATTACTACGCAATTAAATATTTTCCATGGATTTTATTTAACAAATTTAAATGTATTAGAAATTTAAATGTTTTTCATGGATTTAATTTAATAATTTAAATATATTTTGATTGAATTGAATTATTAGCGCACAATTAAATGTTTTCCATGGAGAGTGAAAAATACGCTTTTTATGTCAAAATAATAGTTCCGGAGAGTGAACTTTTAATCTGGGAAGGTTTCTTAAAGTTATTTTTTAAATTTTCCTTGCAGAATTATAGAGTGAAAAACAAACTTTTTATTTGGAACGGATACTTGGAGGAAGTTAACTTTTCATTTGGGAAGATAGTGTTAGGAATTTAAGTTTTCATGTGAGAAGGAATTTTGGGCTTCATAGTTAACTTTTCATTTGGGATCCTTAAATGATTCCTCAACCTTGTGGTTGGGTTTGGTACACTACAACACAAAGTGTGGGTCATCTTGTGAGGGTTAAAGGTCATTGTGCCATTACCCCGGTTATGTACAATACTCAAACACATATATAAATGAATGAAAAAGAAGATTAGGGTGTTTTGCACCCCCCAAAACTTGTGTGGCTCTTTGTTTCTCTCTCTCCCTCTTCCATTCTGCTTCCATTAAGAGCACTCTCAATTGGTATCAAAGCCCGGGTAATCTAGCTGAGCGTGCACGAATGCCTGGAAGCTCAACAGCTCTGTGGGAGGAAGGAGAAGCTCTGTGGGAAGCATTGAGGGTGATTTTACTTGCATTCGAGTGCGCAGAGACCTTGAAGGAACCTTTGGAAAGTCACTTTGGTTTTGTGAACTGGTTTTGAGAGCCTGTTAAGTGTTTTCAAAGAAAAAGACATTTTTAAAGCTTTTCCCTATTCCGTTTGACGACAGAGACTGCGTATTGACTTGTAGAGGCAACTATTGCTTGCTTTTGGTGTCCACTTCACTTCAGGAGCTTGGAAACACCTTCATTCTTGAACCTGGGATCATTTCATTGGATTTCTGACTCACTATGCCAGTTTCTATGTTTTTCCTGCCCGGGTGTTGGAACTCAAGTTTGAAGCAACCATTTGCAAATCTGTCAGTTCCGGTGGACTCAGGAGGTCCTAAAACTTATATGTTGCTCGTAATTCACACTCCGGTGGAGTTTACAAATAGTTTTGTTTCCAAAAACGTTTTTCAAGCTGTGCCAATGATTGAGACCACGGTTTCCAAAATCGTCTGTCCCATTGCATTTCAGACGCCTAAAAACCCCTACCTGTCAGCTCTTGCACAATTCGGTGGAGTATTTTTAGAGTTATAGATCTCTGTGTAATGGATTTCGTCTCTCTGTTATGCATTTTTTATTCTAAGCTTTTGAAACCTTAGATTTATGCCACATCACACTCGATAAGTGTTAACTCCCATTTCTCACTCATCGGTTGGGATTTTGGAGTTCCAATAAAAGAGAGATATTTGTAGATTTTCTTGCTAAGTCCGATTATGCAATGGCACCCATGTTTTGAGGCATCTTAGGTTCTATTTTCAGTAGTGGTCATTGCCGTGGGACCATGATTTCTTGAGCACACCTTATGCAGATCACTCTAGTTGTAGTTTGAGCCATGTGTGCTCATTTGTGGTGTGCATTGGGCTGCAGTGGATGATTTATAGGCCATTTGGATGCATTACGATCCTTATTGGATGCAATGATAGGCCCAGATTGCCTTGTGGGGTGCTATTTTTATGGACGCTTTGCACATGGATGCTATTTTATGCCGAGGGACAGCTTTGACACATTGCAGGTGATGCACCATTTGGCACTTATTGGCATTTTGGATTGCCATTGCAATTGGCATTTTCTTTCGGGCCAGATTTGCTCATATGGATGCATAGTACATGCACATGAGTCAGCTGTATCTTTTGATGCTTTGAGCTTTGAGTTTTGGTAACATTTCACTCTATTGTGGCATACACATTTGGGTGCACCTGGTATTTGGTGTAATTCTCTCTTGCAGGCACGAGCATTTGGGATTTTGCTTCATTTGCATCATGGCATCCTCTTCCATGTCTGAAAAGCAGTTTTTCAGCATAAAAAGTTTGATGGGACAAACTTTTCTTTGTGGAAAGAACAAATAAGGGATGCGCTTATTCAAAAGAAGCAGATTAAACCCTTGGCAGGTATTGAAGCTAAGCCTATAGATATGTCTGAGGATGATTGGAATGAGTTGGATGCATTAGCAAAGTCTACTATTAGACTTCATCTTGCAGTGTCGGTTTATTTCACAGTAGTAAATGAGCAGACTATGGAAGATTGGTGGAAGAAACTGTGCACCACTTATGAGAAGGAAACTGCCTCTAATAAAGTTAACCTCATGAAGAGGTTGTTTGAGCTGCAGATAAAGGAAGGGGTCTCCATTGCTTCTCACTTGAATGAATTCAGTATTATTTTCAGCCAGCTTTAGGCTCATTAGTATGCTCCCTGGTTGTTCTCTCTTAAAGGCCTATTGTCCTTTAAGTGGGAGGTTGTGAGGGTTAAAGGTCACTGTGCCTTTACCCCGATTATGTACAATACTCAAACACATATATAAATGAATGAAAAAGAAAATTAGGGTGTTCTGCACCCACCAAAACTTGTGTGGCTCGCTGTTTCTCTCTCTCCCTCTTGCATTCTGCCTCCATTGAGAGCACTCTCACATCTTCCTCTATTAAGCGCATCGATTAACACATCATTGTAAGCATATGGTGGAATGGTAGTCATGGTAAAGTGGAGTGTTGTATTGGAGACCATGGGCCAAGAGAAGTGTACAAAAATGTAAATACTTTAGTTGAGAGTAAGGGAGAGTGGTATAAATATTAGGGTTAACCCTCCCTTAAAAAGGTGATTATTAGCTTGAGTATAACGACCAAATGGTTGAATTTGGTCTTCACTTTGTATTTGCACACTTGAGGAATACAAGATAGAGCTCTCTTTTTCTCTTTTTCTTTGAGTCTCCTTCCTTGTTTCCCCTTGCCTTTCATGGTTGGCCCCCTTGCATCCCCCCATCCCCTCCTCATCTTCCAAGTCCTTACCCTTCATTCCCCTTCTTCCCTCTCTTCTTCTTTATTCGGAACCACGATTGATAGGAGTCCAAGAGCCATCTAAGTAACACAGATGGATTGCTACACTTTCATTGGTCGCTACCATGAGTAGAATGGACTAGAGTACTCGCCTGTGCATCTACAAGATCCCCATGGCACGTGAGTCATCGCCGACTACACATTTTTGGCACCGTTGATAGGGAGTTCCAGGTGCACATTTGATTGTTTTTCTTCTCTCTATCAGTGGCTAAGTAAACTAGCAAAAAGCTTGTGGTTTTGGAGTTGTAGGAAAAGTGGTGAAAAGAGAGCTGGTGAGTGAAAATCATGAATTTGAGCTTGTTTTTTGTTGTTTTTTACGATGAAACTTGATGAGCAGATAGATTAAAGCATTGCTAAGCTCCCCACCATAACAAATCTCAAAGAAAACCCATATGTATATTTGACATATTTTTTAAGAGGTTTTAGGATCTAGAAAATCTAGAAATCTTCAAACTCCATTTTTGCACTTGTTTGCTGTTTGTTTTTCTTATTTTTTGGTTTGATTAAGCATAAGGAACACCCTCATGTAAAAAATTCCTAAACAAAACTTCAACACGTTGACTTAGCTGTGAGACGTTGACTTAGCCTAAGTCAGCACCTATTGCTTGACACCGGCAATTCACCTAAATTCATTAGTACTATTAAAACTACCATCAAAATTTATGATGCATTGACTTAGCCCAAGTTACTGCCTCGAAGACAGTGCCTAAGTCAGCGCCTATGGGATTTAGCTAAGTCAATGTCTGTGGGACTTAGCTAAGTCAATGCTTTGTGGGACTTAGCTAAGTCAGCACCGGATTTTCCAAGTTTACGAGCGAAAAAGCACGAGCGAAGAAGTCCGAGTGAGCATTTTTGCAACATGTTCCTACCTATATTATTTAACAAATCATACCAGAACACTATTACGTAGGCATAGGATAGACATGAAACTTATTTTTTCAATTCCAAAAGTACAAGTTTCATCTATAGTTTTTAAAGATAATGTAAAAACAACTCTTGGTCATTTGAAACCCCACCAGAATGATACATTTTCTTGAAGAACCATCATATATTAAAACTCAGTATTGGTTTTCTCCATTCTCCTCATACCCAAAGCACAATGGCCAAAACTTTCACCACATGTGGGTTGTTGCCTACCATAAGGAATTCTAGTTAAAAGGATTCTAGATATTGTCTATGCATGAAAGGAGAAAAAGAATATGATAAATTGCAAAATAGGAGCGGTACAAGAAACCATACGACCTTCCAAGTTACATGGATAGTGATACAAGAAGTCCATAACTTAAATCAACGTCTACATTTCATCCTGCTCATTTATATAAGGCAAGTATGTGTGATCTTATATACCACATCCAACAAGCTTATCACATCCAAGTAATTTATCAAGTAAGAGTGACACAAAATGAATGAATTGGAATGCATGTCATAGAATCTTACATCCAATATTGTCAACAAACAAAATAGAAGCTCAAGATTCTATCAAAAACACCTAATCATGTAGGTGAGATAACATTAATGTCTACAAGACCATAAGGCAGAAGCATATAACCAGGAAGATAAAAAAACCAAAAACTATTTCTCCTCTTGCCAATTCACTTCAAAATGAAACTCAATAAATCTCTTACATGCCTAAAGTAAAGGAAATCACCAAAAAAATAAGAACAACATTTTAAACTCACTAGTCCAATGGCAGACCAACATTGATCTCTTCCTCCTCAGCATCGACGTCCATGAGCACATGCTGCTGTGTAGACGATCCCACACTTGCATAAATAGCATCCACCACTCCTGCCAGTAGACCAGTACATATCTCTGGGTCACTGTCTATCACCAAACAAGAGCAACCAGAATGTAGTCTAGCCCTCAATCCTGGCCCTGTCCCTGCCCCCAACTCAAGAATGGAGCCATGTGGCAGACACAACATTTCCATGAACATAATTAAGAAAGTAGGACTCTTTTCAAGAGAGCCACGCCATGCACCTCCCATGCCTACCTTTCCAGAATGATGGACAACATGCAAGTAATGTGGAAGCAAGTTGCCAGCTAAGTTAATCCTCATCATGGAAGCCACATCCTTTGTAGATTCCATGTTAAATTTGGGTCTTTGTCCTATCCTCCTCATTGCCATAGCATGGAAAACATAATGCAGGCATTTAAAGGCTAGCATGAGAGAGCTAGAAAAGTTATGTACTGGCTGTCTATCAGTATTTCAAATTCTATGATTGTGCATATTCAGGATGCAAGCACATCGAAGGACGGGTGGGACACTTTGACAAAAATGTATAGCACAAATACGCAGGCCAGGAAAATGCAGCTCAAGCAAGAGTTGCATAATGTGCAGAGAGAAAATATGAGCATCAATGACTACCACATGAAGGTGAAGAAGATTACAGATGCACTTGCTTCCATTGGGTCACTAGTGGAAGATGATGATTTGGTTTCTGTGACCTTGAATGGTCTAGGAAAGCATTATGCACAATTTTGGACATCCATTGCTGTTCATGAGAATTTTCTTGATTTTGAAGAGTTGATTGCTCTTCTAATTTTTGAAGAACAAAGAAATGGTGGTGCATCTTCTTCAGGAGGAACCTCAAAAGAAACTGTCTTCTATTCAAATGCAAGAAGAGGTAGAGGAAGAGGTAGAGCAGGTCGATTTGGAGGCCGTGGCAGAAATCAGAATATGCAGCAAATTCAAGAAAACCAGTCCTATGGAGGAGGATGTGGTAACTTCAGAGGCAGGGGGAGCCAAAGAGATCGTGGTGGATGGCAGAGAGGCCAAAATGCAAACAGCAATGCTGAATGCCACTACTATGGTAAAATGGGTCATATGGTTAAAGACTGCTATAAAAAGCAAAATGACATCATGAGTGGAAAATTGCAGCAAGGCAATTATGCATCCTCTAGTAGACAGGGTGATGACAAAAATGAGCATCTGTTTGTGGGTGCAGCACATGACTAATTCTGTGACAAGTGTAGAAGAAAGCAATGATGTGTGGTATGTTGACTTGGGTGCGTCAAACCACATGATAGGTCATGCAGAATGGATGCAAGATGCAAGAAAAATGGAAAGACCAGGATTTGTGGAGACTGATGATGATACTACACATCCTATTGTGCAGATTGGTAAAATTCCTTTGTCTATGTAGGATGGGAAAAAGAAATACTTGTCTGATGTATTTCATGTTCCTAATATCACCAAGAACCTGGTTTCTATTGGTCAAATGGTTGAGCAGGGCTTGCAGGTCAGATTTAATCCTCATGGATGCTTTGTTGAGGATATGAAAAATAAAGGTCGCTTGATAGCAAAAGGAAAGAAGAAGGGCAGGATGTTTACATTGGATGTGGATATGCCTGAATTGAGTGTAGCAATGTTTGCACATGGGACTAGTGCAGTTGCAGATATTGATATCTTGCATAAACGCATTGGTCATGTTAATGTACAGTGACTTAAATCAATGCATGCCTAAAATATTATTGCAGGATTGCCTAAGTTTAAGGTTGCAGAAATGCATAAGATATATGAAGCCTGTCAATTTGGAAAATAGGCAAGGAAACCATTTCCTAGACATGTTCAAGAGAGTAAGAGGCAATTGGAATTAATCCACTCTGATGTGTAGACTACTAAAGCGCATCTATTGGAGGCTGTCATTATTTTGTCACTTTTATTGATGACTACAGCATAAAAGTTTGGGTGTATTTTATGAAAAAGAAAAGTGAGGTGTTTGGGCATTTCAAAGCTTTTAAAGCTATGGTTGAAAAAGAAACAGGCCTGCAAATAAAATGCCTAAGGTCAGATGGAGGGGGAGAATACCTCTCAAATTAGTTTGCAAATTTCTTGCAGGAGCATGGCATAAAGCAACAGTAATCATGCAATCATACCCCACAACAAATTGGACTTGCAGAAAGGGAAAATAGGCATATTGGAGAGGTATCTCGTGCCATGCTCAATGAAAAAGACTTGCTAGATTACTATTGGGCTGAAGCAGTTGCTACAGCAGTGTACATAATGAACAGAACTCCCATTGCAACAATACATGCATGATGCCAGAGGAGAGGTATACTGGTAGGAAACCAGATATTTCTCATTTGAAAGTTTTTCGTTGCATTGCATATGTTCATGTACCAGATGAGTTGAGATCCAAGTTGGATCCAAAAATTGACAAGTGCATCTTTATTGGTTATTCTCTGCAGCAGAAAGGGTATAGATGCTATAACCCTTCTACACGTAAATTTACAGTGAGCAGAGATGTTTTTAATGAGATGAGCAGTTGGTATAAACATACACAAAGGGGGAATATACACAAAGGTGAAGGCTTTCTCAACTTTAGATTGGGAATTTCTTATTCATGGATTCCATTTCTCAAGTCTATCATAAGGGATTCTTCAATCGACTAGAGCCTCGTCATAGTCATAGTCATATTCTTCGATTGACTAGAGCCTGGTCATAGTCATATGCTTTGGGTCATGGTTATTGTAACACAACAACTAAGGGGAGGAGTATCAAACAATAATTTGTTTATCTCTCGCCCATTCATTAATCTTTCATTCTCTTTCTTGAAAATATCTATCATATTCCATCATTCCTAGAAACATATTTCATCATTCATAGGAACATAGACATGCACGATTCAAGTATCACATCCCATGTGCTTTCAATCCTTTTCAAAGTTCAATCATTCCCTTCATGTCCTTTTTCCAAAGATAAAATCACATCATTTCATTTTATTTGTGCAATCCTTTCAAAGGGGATAGAAAAAAATATTATCTCCATCATTCCCTTAAGTGACTTCTCAATTCCCAACATCTTTCTTTTCCTATTTTAAGGGAAATCACCTTCTTTCATACCAGTCACTTGGAGAGGTTTCCATAATTCCAAGAGGTGAAAGGGAAAAGAAAGGGGGATGGGAGAAAAGAGTCTTGGCTTACTCGGTGATGTCTAGAGTTATGGAGTGGATAACTCTTCCCCATCATATCACTTTTCCAAAAAGGTTAGTATCTTGAAACCTTTTTAAAAATAAATAAATAAATAAATCATTCCTTCTAAAAGCATCCTCAAAGCATCATAGCTTTTTTAAAAAAAGAAAAGCATGATCTTTTCTCTTTGATTTTTTTTTAAATTTTGGACACCTTTTAGTGGGTCTATCTTTTCATTTTCCTCTTCTCGAAAAAAAATTGATGCATAAAAATCAATCATCATTTAGTCAATCATAGACACAGAATCTTCTGCGCTCTGATACCAATTTGTTACATCCTAAATTTGGCCTTACCCTACTTGGCTGACCCAGTTTCCTTAATCATAGATATGCAACAATAGAGGTGTTCTATAACTATTTCTCATCCATCGAACTAGATCGTACTAGGTACGCCATGTCATAATTCCTTGAGGGTGAACTCATGTTGCATTAGAGGAGCGATTCATAATTATTCTTGTGATCTTCTTAAGGGGAAGAACAACATCATGCTTACGCACATAATGGCTCCCTCCGAAGTGAACTCTTCTAATCCAAGAGGATGGAGGTTCCTTATTGGAAAGGGAATACACACATCATGGAACATTTCACCACGTTCACATAATCGTGCTCCTGAAGTGAACTCTTCCAACCCTTAAGGATGGCGGTTCCTTGCTAGAAAGAGCACATACATCACAATCACTTCACATACATGTAAGGGATAACATGTATACATTTACCAGCCATATAGGTGGTCTCAAGAAAATAAAAAGGAGGGGGAGTTCAATTCCATTACACCATCCATTAGTGATGGTTTCAAGAAAGTTCCAAAAAGGGAGATTCACATATTCGCACTCCTCTAATTAGGAGTTTGTTCCTCAAAGGATGTGAGGACGAGGTCCCTCACCATGGATGTCTTCATGATGTACATCACTTAATTGGAACAACTCTCAATAGAGGATTCACAACACATTCACATTCACAAGCCTCTGTCACCCTTAACTTCTCCTAGTGGATACGAGGATTCTACCATGTGTATCTCTTAGCAGTGTGGCCACTTTCTAGGAGGGTTAAAAGATGTCGAAGACATCGTCACTTGGGGAAATTTTTCATTGTTTAAAAGATTTGTGAAATCCAAATTCCGAAATGTTACAAAAAGCGGTTTTGCGATTTTTGAACTCTACACTATCGATTTGTGCATCCTACAGAGCTTCTCATAAAAGAATCATCACCCATGCATATGACCACTTAAAGTTAATGGTCTAAGCATCCTAGGAAGGTTGGTGAAAGCGCAATCGCAAAATCACATTACATGCAAAAGATAATTAAATAATTATCTATGACTAGGATTAGGGTTTGATGCCGTCATCATCCCACATCAATTCCTTCAAGATGGAACTCTTCCTTTTCATAAACTTGTTAGTAATAAGGAATTTGAAACATGAATAGTGCAAAATATTGCAAGGAAATTCAAATCCTAGTTCTACTTGAACATAAAGAACAAAATGCATCAAATAGCATACACATAATGCAAACCATATGGGATCCAATGGGGGGATCCCGGCCCGAAAGGATATAAATAACTTTGCCAATCTTTTACATGCAAGCCACCCTCAATAAGAGCACCATTGATGCCAGAATCATCTCCAAGCTTCGAAAATGGCTGCCAAGGGTCCCGAACATCGGTAGGGTTGTGTACAACCATGAAGCACCAAAGTGGGGGTGAAGTGAGGTGAGGAAGAAGCCTAGAGATAGGCGAAATTGATTCTAGGGAGAGGAGGAGATTCCGGAGATGGAATGGAGGTAGGAGAAGGGCTAGAGGATTAGGTTTCACCATCGCAAGGGTTTGGTGAACAGAGGGAAGCATGTAGACACCAAGATTGAGAGTGGGGAGGTGAGTTAGATCCAGAGACAGAGTTTTGGTACATGTTTGGGGTCCAAAAATGAGTGTGGGAGCCCCTCTTTATATATATATTTTTTAGTTAGGATCTAACTTAGTTTCCCTTCAGTTTCATCCAGTTTCCTCTTAGTTTGGTTGGGAACCCATGGTTTTAGAACATGGTATAGCCCCATAGTATTGTGGGAGATGGTATGAGAGGTAGTGGTTTTGGTGGAACATGGTTTTGGTGCTACCAACTGGGAGTAACTGGTAGTTACACTTAGTTGGTTCTGGTTTAGTTTAGTTTGCTCTTAGTTTAGTTCATCATGTTCTTTTGAATGGTTGGGATTAAATCCCTAGATCTAATGGTCATAATTAATTGAGCACTTTGAGTCCTCTCTAGCCTTCTCCTCAAAAATCCTTTAATTGGTTCAAATGCCCATATCCTGGGCTAAAGAACTCCGAATTGAGTTCCAATTTAGATTTTGATTTTTGTGTTCTCTTGGCAACAGCCCAATTCACTTGTAGTGTAAACAATGGCAAAGTGGCTTATCAAGCGATATCACAATCAGGGAAAGTGTTCAAGGTACTTGCCATCACAATTCTTTCACCATAATCATATTAGTACTTTTTCTAATATGCTTCAAAAACATAATTCATAATTCATCATAATTCAAATCATATACCTTTCATTTCTTACCCCTTTATTACCTCTTGATCATTCATGCACATCCACAATGTGTCTTCATCATCAAGTATCAAGTCACGGTCATCGATCAATCATCATGAGGCATAGTCCAGGTCTAGTCATCATCATGTCATAAGGCTTCATGTGGACCTGCCAACATCATCATCATCAATCCAATTCTTTATGGGGTTAGTCCAAATCATCTCATTCATCTTTCTTCTCAACCTTTATTCATGGTTAAGATTTGTATGGTCTTAGTGCTCTTGACCTTGGGCATAACTTGCCCTTCGTTCTCATTAGTCTTCTTTTGACTAATTCATTATGCTATGGCATGCGACGATTGTTAAGAGCATTCATCATAGTTACTCATTCATAGTTCGGAGGATCATTATAGTTACTCTATGGTATGTAACCATAGTCAAAGGGTTCATTATGGTTAATAAGTTACCATGGTTGCCCTAATTTGTAACAAGAGATGTGACACACATAATGGTTCCATTACTCTAAACTTATGTCCTTTCATACAATCAAGGTTAAATCAAGATCATAAGCTTCAATACTTCTGGTGTATTTCTACATAAACACAACCTCGATCTATAGACCCCATCCCCCCCTTGTTGCATAATACATCATATTGTTTATGAAGGCTTATAGATATGTCCTTGGGTTTGCATATTTTATATAAGACTTTGCCTACCTATTCAGCTACATGTAGGTACACATTCATAGGTACGTGTCTTTTGTGTATGTAGAACCTGCATATTTTTTATATAGCTTTGTCCCCCACCCTTGCTTTACTCTTGCATAGTTTTGTATAAAACATTTCCCCTACCCCCCTTTGAATTTCATGATGTATTTTGTTAGTTGGCACCTCATGTCTATGAGTTAATGAAAATTGAGGGCTCAATAGTTTATTATAAGCACCAAGGTGTCATGGCAACTTGTTACTAGTTAATGAATGTCAACCCTGATACATCTCAATGGGGGTTGAGTGGTACACCTTGGTAGTACACCTTAATAGTCAATACACCTTGATATGAGTAGTATATCTGAATGGGGATCGAGTAGCATAGCTTGATATACCTCAATGATCAATTTGCAAGGATATCTCAACTTTGATATCTCAATGGGGATTGAGTAGCATAACTTGATCTACCTCAATCATCAATTTGTAAGGATGTCTCAGCTTGGATAAAGTTTTGGACTTGATGAAATTTGGAACTCAGTGATTTTTAAACTCAATCCCATGTTAATATCACAAAAAATTTGACTCTTAGATCATACAAATCTCCACCCAAACTAGACTTCTAATGCAATGTAAAGAATGAGGAGAAGAGGTTGAAGTTGAAGAAAGGGGGAGAAACAATTATTAGAGGGAAGAGTGCAGAGAGGCCATGGAGAGAGGAAAAGAAGAAAGAGGGCATCAAGAGGAGAGAAGAGGTTAAAATTTGTTCTAATACAACTGTAATGAAGGAGACAGAGAGGGAGCAAAAGGGAGCAAGGGAGAGCAAGAGAGCGAGTGAGAGAAGAATAGTTGTATTACTTCAATGGTTCAATGATACAAGTTGAATGATTATTGGATTTATATAGTCTCCACTTCCACCATACCCATAAGAGCCCTCTAAGGGTCTATTCACACCATACTCCTACTAACACCACAACTCTATTCTAGCATCTATCCTGGATTGACCTCTAGTCGTGGTACAACAAAGCTCACGTTGCAACATGTGCATAAAAAACATCAATAATCTTACAAGACCATTTGTGCTAATTATCAATATTGAAAGAGTGACTCATGATTCTAACTTGACAATGTTACATTTACAACACCATACTATTTTTTCTTAAAAAAAACATCGATAGAGAAACAATGAGAATTAATATTCATCAATCAATCATAAATTAATCATACAATTTTGTCTCAATACTAATACAACATCAATAGAGAAACAATGAAATTAGTATTTGTCAATCATTCATAAATTAATGTGTTGTTCTCATCATAATTCTTTGAGCTTTGAAACCTACTTAATATTAATCATCGAGCTTACTCCAGTAAACTAGCCTATTCTTCTTTATTGAATTTTATGTATCTATTACATCAAAATGGATTATGACAAAACCATACACTTAGTGATACAATTTTTCTACATTAGACTTCTAAAAAATATTCTATTTTGGAACAATTGTTTGCAGTTTTCAAAATCATTATGTTTCTGACACGTTTAAGAGCAATCAAGAAAAGAGTTGACTAACACAAACATCGAATATCCATTTGGTAACGTTAGAAATGCCTTTTGCTAACAATGTTGGTGAAGAACCAAGCATTCATTCAATAAATGACAGCACTTCAAGTCAATATAAATTTAGATCCAGAGACAATGACAAGAAAACTAACATTTTTGTTTTAAAAATGTAAATATTTCTATATATGTACTCCCCTTGGAAATTGTATGCAAATACCATATATTTAGTCTATATGAAGGATATAACACATACATTATTTATCTTTGTGGTCCTTAAAGTTATCCTTTGGGAATTGGACATCCATCAACATATTGCTCATAAATAATGATGCACGATGCATGTTGGATGCGAAAACAAATGACCTATCAACATATGCAATATAACTATAGTGCTTTGGCTACAATATGGCTCTTACTCATTTAGTAGCAATTACCAAAGATCAAGGTAACAATATACTAAATTTTTGGATTTAAAAAAAATTACATTTAACAATTACCAAAGATCAAGGTAGCAATATGTGGATGTGAAAAGATTACAATATGACATAAGGCAAGAACCTAAGCATTACAACGACAAGGAAACACGCAATCCTTTACTATTGCATTTCATATAATTTTCTAAAAATAAATGTGACATTGCCAATGAAACAAATTAATAAGTTCTCTTTGTCCTTTTTATTGCATAACTACCAACAACAACAATAGTTCAACTCTTATATTAAAGTGAATAAAGGCATAGTATAATATTTTTTTTCTATTGAACTACTTGCAACTGTAATGGAAACATTTTTTTATGCCACCCTTACTACTTACATCAATATTATAAACCATTTGATGAACTTTCAATGTTAATATTTGGAAACTTCAAATAATGTAGATTACGCACAAAAAAGGCACACATAAAAAAATGTTATACTATGTTACAACATACTTTTATGACATTCAACAAGTACAAGGAAATACTATTACCTCAAAGTAATTTAACGTGAAGTTATCATATGGGTTTCACTCTTGACTTCTCAAACTACTTTTAACTCCACTTTTGTTGAAAATTTATGATTGCAAATTTTGTTTGAACCATTTGTTATTATTATGTCATTATCATGATTTTGTTTCATTTCCATTAAAAAAAGTCAAATTTACATAACAAAATTCATGGATACAAATTTTTTTTGATTCATTTTTTTCCCTAATATGATTATCACGTTTTTAATTCCATTTTAAATTGAAAAAACTCAAATTTTAATGTAAAATTAATGAATGCAAATTTCAATCAACTTATGTGATTGGATATCAATAATCTTTCTATATTGTCTTTATGTGATTGGATATCCAGTATGATTACTTCAATGTATGACATTTCTCAAAGCTCTATACTACTTTTGATTATGTAATTACTTCAGACTCCAATTTTGATCAACATACGTTACATATTACAATCATTCATGTATGCAAATATTTATTATATTTGTATTATATTTATGCCATTAGATACTGATTTTTAAATTTTTACTTACATTCTATTCAAGTATGAATGCAATCAAATTACCACCTAGTGCCTCTCAATTAATTTTTGTTATTGGATATCAATAATCTTTCTATATTGTCTTTATGTGATTGTATATCTAGCATGATTACTTCAATGTATGACATTTCTTAAAGCTCTATACTACTTTTGATTATGTAATCACTTTAGAATCCAATTTTGATCAACATACATTACATATTGCAATCATTCATGAATACAAATGTAATAAATATTTGTATTATATTCATGCCATTAGATATTGATTCTTAAATTTTTAATTACATTCTATGCAAGTATGAATGCAATCAAATTACCACATGGCACTAGGTGGCACATGGAATTGCCCTCCTTATGAGGCACAAAGGGATTTATGTTAAAAAAGCTCTAAATTTCTTAAGAGTTGGTTTGAAGAGTTGCATAACACCTTATAGGGATTGAGCCACCAACCATGCATGAAGGATTTAACTAAGTTATTTTCTCAAAAAGGATAGTACAAACTAGATCATTTGGGTTATATTGCACTTCCACTCATCCTTTGTTCTAGTTCTTGGACTCCTCTTTTGCAAGGTCTTTAGAATGGTTGATCTGAGAATTGGGTTATAGTCTTAGAGGAACTAATACCATTCCATTACATCTTTGTACCTATTACATAAATGCAACTCCAAATATTTTGGATGAAAGGTAAAAAATACAAAGCTCTCAATGAGCTGATGTAGTGTGGAGCTATGAATTGTTATTTATTTATAGCCATGTTGGATTGTATGGAGGCAACCACATGTCCCCCTTCCTAGGAGATCACCCATCCTAGTTTTTTTCACATGTGAGTGCACTTAACTAGAGGTTTCCAAAAATTGTTCTAGCCATCCATACATCGAAATCTTAAGGTGATGGATGTCCTACTATATCTCTTCTAACAAGGCTAGGATTCAAATTCCGTGCTACATACCAAACTAGTCTTCATGAGAAGTGAGCATTGCTTCTCCAACACCCCTCCTCAAGCCACATTTTTTTGGTTGAGGTCCTAGCTCCCAAACTCACAACCGTGGCAAAACTCCCTCTTATTGGGAGGTCACCCATCCCAATGCTAGAGGTTCCCACAAATTGGTCTAGCCATTCGCACACCAAAACCTTAAGGTGATAGATGTCGTCCAATCTATCCAATTTATGGAAATCTCTCTTAACAAGGCTAAGGTTCAAACATAGTGTTGCATATCAAGCTAGTTCTCACTAGATGCATAAATTGCTTGTCCAACACTATTTTATAAGCATTCAAGAATATCATCTAAATTCTAATGTAGGGGATTCACCTACATTGATAACATTCTCCTGATTCTTGTATTGAGCCTTTATCTCAAATGATTTGTTAGCAAATGAAACGGGCTCGCAAATGTGACTTCAACTCCCAAAGCTTTACTGAGAAACTCCATCACTTTTGATTTTAAGTTTGCTCCTAAATCACTTCAGGATAACCATGTCTCATGATAATTTAAGTGATAAAAATTTGAGCCATGGTATTCATGAATGCATCAAGGATGGCCTTTGATTCACACCATCAATTGATAAGGTATTTTGTAAAACTATAACATGCTTGTTTCATGTTTTGGGTTGAGTAAAGGGACCCGTAAGATCCTAAGTGACCAATTGGAATGGTTGATTAACAACAATGCTATGAAGTAGGTATATTGGTTTGGTTCTCATATCTTTACATTGTTGACACTTGAGGCATTCATGACACAAATATGTCCAATAGAAATTTTCACATAGAGAAGCCAAAACTTAGTGTGCAAACCTAAATGGCCAAAGACATGAAGAGAGTGATAATATTGGACATAATTGTTGATGAGTGTAGTGGGAATGTGTGATGAATTGCCCATGAATTGTTTGCACAATAGTAAAATAGGTTGTATTTGATGAGACATTTTCTTATGATAAGGACTCAGGTTTAACTATCATAGAGACAAAACGATGGCTTTGAGCTTTGGATCTTATGACTATATGGAAAGATGTTGAGGATTTTTGGATGTTCCATAGGGAGACTATTAGCATTAGGGGAGCTACTAGGAGCTTAGGTTCAATTGGACATTGAGGGGATTTTGAGATAGTTTGAAGATTCTTTATCTTAACAACTCAATTGGACATTGAGGGGATTTTGAGATTGTTTGAAGATTCTGTATCTGAACAATTGGACTATTAGTAGACTATATGATGCTTTTTAACGAAAGAGCTTGAGACAATGTATCTACTATAGGTTTATGCACACATGTAGTGTTATGTGAATAGGGGCTTACCAAGGGCCATCTTAGACATTTGGTGTATATTATAAAACCTATCTTCTTGTGTACTTCGCTATTTAGTTAACATAGTTTGGGCATTTCTTTCGTGAAATCTCTTTCTTTGCTCGAAATCTATTTTGTTGTTGGGCAAAGTCCAAGATGTTTGTCATTTGTAGGATTTTGTACTCAAATGCCAACACTACATTGTTGGTATAAAGAAGCTACTATGCATGTGGAGGATTAAAGCATATTGTCTAATCTATGAAAGACCTTTGCATGACATAATCTCAATGTTTCCACCAAAGAAATGTTTTATATGATGCTTTCAAAGATGGAAAAAGAAAGAATGATAGAAACAACAAGCAATGTTGTCCCAAATGCATCACCAACCATGATGTTATTACATACTTTATTGAATCATTATGGTAAGTGCCTTTAAGGATCCATTCATAGCCACGTCAATCCCTTCACACTATAGGTTGAGGCCAATCCCTTCACACTATAGATGGAATTCTCCACAAGTGAGAATTTTGCCTTCCCACTCCTTATAGGTTGAGTGTAGGTCTAAATTACCACATGGCATCAGTTTGACACTAGAATGCCATTCGATGCCACGTGGTGATTAGCTGTGAGTCAAACTATGAGGCCACAGGACTATATAGGAGTTAACAACGTCACAATGGTGAAGCATTGGGGAGGATCTCCCTTGATGGTAGTATCACCCAATTTAAGGACTCGAAAGTCATAGGCGAGTGGAGCATCAATCTCGATTTCTAACAGAGGATGAAGATAGGGCCTTCCTATCAATTTTACAAATCTAAAATCCAATTTTCATATATTTATTTCAAAAATGGCCGGGGGGGAGGGGGGGGAGCCGAATCTGGATCGGGGGCAGGGGGGAAAGTCTTCCCCTCCGAAGGAAGGGCTCCCCGCTGACTGAAGGGTGGTACTCGCTGAAGGCTGCGAGGGAAGGGGGGGCTTGGGTGCCTGTTGGGATGGGAGTGTTGGGATATCTCAAGGTGTATGCCTCAGGCACACCTTATGTTTCTATGTGTGAGTGCTAGAGGCACAGTTAGGTGCCCACAAGCACAGTTAGGTGGTGGAAAAGCCACATAGGATGATTGAGTGAATCTAGGAGCAGATTGAGGAGATGATTGAGGAGCTTTGAGGTCATCAGTGATGTCAGTGACCTTGTATGAGGTGCCTACTTAAGGACCTCTTTCTTCTTCATTCTATAAGCAAGTATTCTGATTTTGTGTCCACTCTACTCTTTCCTTTCAGTATTCCAACATGGTATCAGAGCCCTTTGATCCCCCTTGAGCCCATTTCTGCCACATCATCATCTTCTTCTTCATCTTCTTCTTCTTCATTTTCCTCTTTCTTCCCAAAATCTTTGAGAGCTTGGTTCTCCATATACAAATAGCCATTGCCCAAACCCTCTGAGCTGGAAACTCCTCTAGTATGGGCGAACTTCCACCTGCAAGCAATTGAAGAAAAAACGTCTGTGGTGGCTGCCATTCTCCAAACAGCGAATTTCTTCTGTTGCTCAATACTCCCTGCATACTCCGCCATTGCCTGAGCCCTCTTAGGAGTAGATGGGCGACCTCAAGACGAAGATTTTGAGCCATTTTTCAAGTCATTTGGTTCAGTAACGAGGGAGAAATCGTCAAAACTCAGTTTCAGCCTGTAGCAACTCTCCCGGGCAAAAGTGCGCACCATTTCGTCCAACCTCTGTGTTGGACCCTCTCTGGTATATGAGCTTTCTTTTGCTTCAGAAAGCCCTCTTTTCTTTGCTTTGAAGAGTGAGCTACAAGCCCTCCAAGTTCAGCTTTTCATTTTTGACAGTTTTGGACAAGTTTTGAAGATGATGCTACATAAAATGCTACTCTAGCATTTCTGAGCTTTTGAAGTTTTCAATAGCATCAATACAAGTGTGGCTTCAGTTTTGCTTTGATTTGCTAGACCTGGTTGTGATTGGAAAGTGTTTATTTCATCCACTTCTATGAAGCATGTAAAAGGAAGCATCATTGTTTGAAATCTAGTCACTACTATTTGCTACATTAAATGCTTATATTTTGAAGCATTTCAGTTGTTATTCTAAGCCTTGTAAGAGAGAAGATACTACCCAATACTTGGGTTAGAGCCTCTCATGGCTTGCTTATGCAAAATATGTGAAAAGCCAAAACATAAAGCAATGTCTTGTTATGCTACAAAGGATGAAAATGCCAACCTGACTTCCTTGTTGAAGATTGCCAAAACAATGGTTGCCAAAAAGGAAGCAACTACAGAGATCTACCCTCTCATGGCACTTTTATTTGACTCCAAGTACAAGAAAAAGATGAAGGTCAGACACCTAAGATATGCTTCTCTACACAACTATGGAGATGACAAGATAATTGTTCTCATGAAGGATATGACTTTTAGATCCACTTGTTCTATCATAGTACCATCTTATAAGGCACTAGACACTGCCCATGTGGTAAGACCTTGCCTTGACATGGATATTTTGCCTCCACAAGATGAGGCATCCCATGAAGATTATGCATTTTAAACTCATCTCTATGTATGCTCCAGATCACTCTTTTTATGTCAAGGTACTCAGCCTGGATAGTCCTCCAAAATGAATGAAAATAAATTATTGTGTGTTGTGTTTTGTGAACACCTCTGGTCACCTTATGATGTAGGCCATGTGTATGTTTGTTCCATGGTACCTCCTACAGACATTGTGTGCATGTACATGTAGGAGAGATAACCATTGGAAGGTCTGTTTGTATCCCTTTCTGTTTACCTTACACCCAAGGGAACCCTTGCTAGCATGAGAACCTAGCCATAGATTTATCCTTGACCACCATGAGATGGCATGAGAAACTATGAGACTAGATGTATCCTTGACATAGCCTGAGGCATTTCCTTGAAGGGGGGTTTGTTGGGATATCTCAAGGTGTATGCCTCAGGCACACCTTATGTTTCTATGTGTGAGTGCTAGAGGCACAGTTAGGTGCCCACAAGCACAGTTAGGTGGTGGAAAAGCCACATAGGATGATTGAGTGAATCTAGGAGCAGATTGAGGAGATGATTGAGGAGCTTTGAGGTCATCAGTGATGTCAGTGACCTTGTATGAGGTGCCTACTTAAGGACCTCTTTCTTCTTCATTCTATAAGCAAGTATTCTGATTTTGTGTCCACTCTACTCTTTCCTTTCAGTATTCCAACAGGGAGGAGGGGTGACTGATGTTGAGGCTGAGATGGACCCGCTGAGTGATTGGTCACCGAAGGGCCCCGGCTATGCCACCTCTAGGGGCCTGCTTGTCAGGGGGATTAATGTCCATCTTGTCCTTCCCTTCCCTTTGCCTCTCGCGCTCCCTATTATCCTTGATGTTCTTGTTCTTCGTTTTGCAATTTTGCACCGTGGTCCACTCGTTGCCACGAGTGATAGCTGAACCCTTTTCTCTGCCCTGACTCTGTGGGGGGCGAGAAGTCTGGGCCCGTGCGGGTTGTTGGGGTAAAGGCACATTGCCACCCTTTAAAAGTTATGACCCCTATGATTGTCTTAAGAATCCCTAATCCTAATAAAACCTTTGAGTTTGTGGTGTGGCTCAACACATTTTTACACACCCACACTTCTTGTGTCTCCCTCTCTCTGTCTCCTAACGTTCCACTCTCCTCTCTTTCCCTCACAAGTGGTATCAGAGCCACTCTCTCCCTCTCATTCCTGTCTACCCCTCCCTCTACCCCTTCCTCTCCCCTCGGGTCTCGTGCCCTCAGCAGCGAGCAGGGCAGTAGCGCGCGAGCAGCGCCGCGCAGCAGGGCCGCGCAGCAGGGCAGCAGCGCGCAGGAGCAGCCGCGCGCGCAGCATTTGCGCGGGCAGCTATAGCTGTAGCAGCAGCTAGCTGCTGCTAGCTGCTACCCGCCTACCGACGGCCGCAGCCTACCAGGCGACCGCAGCCAACGCGCGCAGCACCGACGCAACCAGGCTGCACAGGCAGCCGTACCGGAGCGACCAGCCGTGATAGGTACAGCCAGCCGTACCGACTGTACGGAAGCCGTACAGGCAACCGTACCGGCTGTACGGACGCGTGCACGTACAGGCAACCGTACCAGCCAAAATTTCGACGATTTTTTTTTTGGGGATCCGTGCCCTTCAGGTACAGGGTACAGCAGGTACCCTGTGCAGGTACAGAAGGTACAGCAGGCACAGATTTTTTTTTTTGGGAAGAAGGAAAAGAGAGCACTCTGCTCTTTTGATGCATTCCCAGACCTTAATTTGCAGAGGGCTTTTATGCTTTTGCTGAGTGCAAATCTCAGTTTTTGGGTGACAATTTCAAAGGGCTTTTGCTTGGAAGTGTATGCAGTGTATGCCTTGAGGCAGTGTGGAGCCAGGGTGCCCACATTGGTCTTGTTTTCCGCAATGTATCAGTGACATTTCTTTCCAGGTCACATTTTGTGTACAGCACTTAGAAAATCTCAGTTGAGCCACGCTTGGCCAGGGCGCATCGAGTTTACTCGGTCCCTAACTGTCCATCGTTGACAGTGCTCAAAAGATTTTCTCTTCAGTGTTTGTACGTTGGGATCTGTGTTGTTACTGTGTACACAGAGCCGTTTATGCATTACTTTGTCAGGTGAAAGTGCCAGGAGAGCGTTGTATTTTGTATGCTACCTCAGTGTTGAGGTGTTTTTCACTTGGTACAGGTGTCAAATCAAGGGGCTTTTGCCCAGATTTTGCTTGTGAGGACTTGAGTTACTGTTTGAGAACTTCAGATGCCTTTTATCCCCTTGGCAGAAGGGTCATTGTTTGGGATTTGTCCCATACTTTGTTGCAGGTTTGTGACAGGCTGAGGTGTTTGGAGCCTTTTTCAGTGGACAAAACAGTGTATGACAAGTGGTTTATGCATATAAAATCAGTGCAATACCTCATCTGAGGTGGGAGAAGTGATCAGGACATCAGTGTTTTGTGTTTCGTCAGATGATGATGCACTTGTAAAGCACTTGTGGAACAACTGCAGCATTCTGTAGTTACTATTTTATGCCTATTTGAGCACGGTACAGTGTGTCAGAAGGTACAGTGACTGGAGGGAAAATTTTCTGTTTTGCTGCAGATTTTTTGACAGTAAAAACAGCACTATTGTGAGTGCTCCTGGCTCTTGATAGAGCAGGTTTTCTAAGAAATCAGAATTTTATTTAGTCATTTTTTGACTTACAGGGAGTCAGGCACTTTCCTTGTCTGATATGGCATCAGGGGGAAGTGAATCTTCAATACTGAACATAAAGAAATTGGAAGGGGCACACAATTATGCATTATGGGCAGAAGAGTGTTTGAATGTACTTCTGCTAAAGAAGATTTCTAAGCCCATAAGGGTGAAGGGTGTCAAGCCATCTGGGATGGCAGATGATGAGTGGGAGGAGCTTGATTTGTCCACAAGGGCTGCTATCATGCTTACTCTCACTGATTCTCTTGTGTTCAATGTTCAGGCAGAAAAGACCTCTTATGGTCTATGGCAGAGGCTAGAAGAGTTGTATGCCCAAAAGAGCTCAGCCAGTAAGGTTTATTGGTTGAAGAAGCTTGTCGACCTTCACATGAAGGAAGGTACAGCTATGACCTCACACTTGAGTGAGTTCAATGCCATCTTTACACAGCTTATCGCACAGGGACTGAACCTTGATGAGGAGTTCAAGGCTACTTTCTTGTTGTGTACCCTCCCTGAGAGTTGGGACACTTTTAAGACAACCCTGTCTAATTCAAATGTCACTCTTATGTATGCTGATGTGGAGAGCTCTCTTCTCATGGAGGAGATGAGCAGGAAGAATAATGCGGGCAGCAAGTCTTCCAATGCTTTGCAAGTACAGGAAAGAGGTAGGACTCAGCAGAAGGGGAGATCTGCTGGCAAGTCCAAATCCTGCAGTCATTCCCATGGCAAAAAGGATATTGAATGCTTTTACTGTGGCAAGAAGGGACATGTGAAGTCTAAGTGCTTCAAGTTTATACGGGATCAGAAAGCCAAGAAGGCTGAGACAAAGGATGCAGGCAGTGGAAGCAAAGGCAAAGGCAAGGCCAAGGCAGATGACTTGGATGCAGTGAATGTTGCAGCAGAGGACAGTGACAGTGACAGACATGATGTATTATGTTCTTCTGCTGTAATTGCACATACATTGGTTGTTGATGGCCATGACATGCACACCTGGCTCTTGGATTCAGGTGCTTCCTTTCATGTTACGCCTCATAGGGAGTGGTTTACTTCCTACACAGGTACTCATGGAGTTGTTTACCTTGGGAACAACTATGCATGTCAGATTGCAGGGATTGGCAGTATATAGATAGTATTCCCTGACGGACGCATATTTATGCTTGATGGTGTTCGCCATGTGCCGCAAATCAGGAAAAATCTGATTAGCACTGGCTTGTTGGATGACAGTGGTTACCACACCACATTTGGGGATTCCAAATGGGTGATTACTGATGGCCAGGTTGTAGTGGCTGAGGGTTATAAGAGTGATACCTCTTTTCCCCTGTAGTCAAGATGACTACTTTGAGAGCAGTGTTAGCTCTTGTTGCTCATGAGGACATGGATTTATGTCAGATGGATGTGAAGACTGCTTTTCTTCACGGAGATCTCCATGATGAGATCTACATGAGTCAACCAGAGGGATATGCTGTTAAAGGGAAAGAGCAGCTTGTGTGTAAGCTCAAGAGGAGCTTGTATGGACTCAAGCAGGCGCCAAGAGAATGGTACAAGAAGTTTGATGCCTTCATGCAGTCCCAAGGGTATCATAGGTGTGAGACCGATCACTGCTTGTACACCAAACGGGCAAAGGATGGCAGTTTGATGCTACTCATTCTATATGTGGATGACATGCTGATTGCCAGCAAATCTCAGCAGGAGATTAGTGCTTTGAAGAAGCAACTGCATAAGTCTTTTGACATGAAAGACTTGGGTGATGCAAACCATATTCTTGGTATGCGGATTATTCGTGACAGGTCCAAGGGACTTTTGTTTCTGTCACAGAAGGAGTACATTGACAAAGTACTGTAGAGGTTTAAAATGGAGGGGGGGAAGTCTATTAGTACCCCGTTGCCTCCACATTTAAAACTCAGCAGTAAGGACAGCCCCAGATCAGATGATGATAAGGCTGAGATGGCCAAGGTTCCGTATGCATCTGCAGTTGGTTCTTTGATGTATGCCATGGTTGCCACTCGTCCGGATATTGCTTTTGCGGTGGGAGTCATCAGCAGGTATATGGCAAATCCAGGCAAGTGGCACTAGGAAGCAGTGAAAGGCGTCTTGAGGTATCTCAAGGGTACCAAAGACTTGTGCATATGCTATGGTAGGCAGGATGCATTGGTCCATGGTTTTACAGATTCAGACTATGCAGGGAATGCAGATAACCGGAAGTCTACTACCGGTTATATTTTCACATTTGCAGGAGGTGCTATATCATGGGTGTCTCGGTTGCAGAAATGCATTGCATTGTCAACCACTGAAGCTGAATATGTTGCAGCCACTGAGGCTTGCAAGGAAGCAATATGGCTTACTCAGCTGGGGCATTACAGGAGATATGCCAGTTTTGCATTGTGATAGTCAGAGTGCTATCATGTTGGCAAAGAATCCGGTCTTTCATCAGAAGACCAAGCACATAGATGTGAAATACCATTTCATCAGGGAGGTACTGGAAGACAAGCGGCTTGAGCTTGTGAAGGTGCATACTGATGATAATCCTGCAGATTTGCTCACTAAGAGCTTGCCTACAGAGCGGTTTGCACATTGTCGCCACATCATGGGATTAGGATGAGACCATTCTTATTTTATGGTCTTGTATACAGTAACTGTATATTGCTGTAACTTTTATTCTTTTCTCCCCTTTAGGCACATTGGCCTTTAGGTGGGATGTCGTTGGGGTAAAGGCACATTGCCACCCTTTAAAAGTTATGACCCCTATGACTGTCTTAAGACAGTCATAGGGTGAATCCCTAATCCTAATAAAACCTTTGAGTTTGTGGTGTGGTTCAACACATTTTTACACACCCACACTTCTTGTGTCTCCCTCTCTTTGTCTCCTAACGTTCCACTCTCCTCTCTTTCCCTCACACGGAGCTAGCTGTTGGAGGTGGGGCCTCCGGTGGATCTGGGGCACCCTGTCCCTCCATAGCTGCCTGATCATGTGGAACTCCCTGAATCGAGCCGCAAGTCCCTTTTGGGCATTCCTTGGCCAGGTGGCCAAAGACATGGCACCTGAGACACTGACCTGGGAGACCTATGTACATCACGGGCTGTAGGATCGGGTTGGCCTCTACGCCCATCAATGAAATGAAATCTGGTAAGTGTGAAATGGAGTCCATGGCTACCCGTATCTTGTGGACGCCATCGCCAAGTAAAGAATCGCGGAAAGAGTGGATAAGAGGGGTCCCAAACCTATTGCCTATCGCAGGTAGAAGGTGGCAGAACTCCATAGCCAGACCCGGGAAGCTAAGGGTGACTGGGTACCATGGGATGTGGCGGATGCCCTTGAATCGCTCCACTGTGAATCCGAGAAACCAAGGCACCAGGGTGACTAATTTGGTGCCGATCTGAAACGGACTGCGTGTCAACAGTTCGACCGCTGCCACCTCAGAGGGGAGCCGGATCAGAAAGATGCCACTACCTAAGAGGACCGTCTCAACGATGTGCGAGGCCTCGACCTGGAGGCTGGCCTGAAGCCAATCTTTGAGCTCTACTCGAGGGGGGGCAAAGCCCACAATCCTGCTTAGGAGGGCGGTTTTCCTGAGGTCCTTCAAGCGCTGCCGAATGAAAGTGGTCTCCTCGTCTGAAAATTTTATCGACAGGCTGGTGGGCGAAGGTGGGTCGTGGACTCCACGGGTGCCGAGGCTGTAGCCGCCATGCTGACAATGAAGTGCTGAAACCAAAGCTCTGCCTGCTGGTAAAACGGAAGGAACCCCAAAAAACGAGGGAGAACCCCACCGAGGCAGAAAAAAACAGAGCCTCGAGTGGGGGGGACAGACGGGGACGGCGGGAGAAAGGGAGAAGAGGGGGGCTCCTTGGGAGGGGGGGGTGGGCACAATCAGAGAGGGGGCGGGTGAAGAAAAAAACAGGGAGGGAAGGGTGGTGGGGGGCTGTGAGGCACAGCGCGAGGGGGGCGGAGGGGGTGTGGTCCTACTCTAGACTATGTCTATCTTCAAATGATTATCTGCTCCTTTTGGTGCTTGATAGGTTACTTTGGCATTCTTTGATTTCACTATCATTTTGATTCTACACAGTGAAATATTGGCGTCAAGGTACTTTAGAAGCAATTTTCCAATGATGAACAAAAAGAAGGATGTAAATGTTGATTCCAAAAGGTGGGATATGAAATATCCCTGGCCTTTGCATTCCACCTTGTTGTCAAAGAGGTATGTGATTTGCTTCGTTTGGGAGCTCGTGGCCTTCATATTCAAAGCTGCAAGTATTGAAGATGCATGTGATTGTAGCTTCATCGATGCAGACCTTTTGGCCTTCGAAGGTGAATGAGTGGTCCGTTGTGTTGTAGGCCGTGCTGATGGAGTGAGCCTTGGTAGGATTGAATTGTTTAATCCATGGCAAATCCTGAAAGCTTTCCAAGGATGTTGCCGAAAATAAGTGTCGGTTGCGTTGTTGAAGATGTAGTAGTAAGGGCCACTAGCAGGGCATCCCGCAGGCGACGCGCGCACGACAGCGCGCAGGCATCGCAGGGCAACGCGGGGGGAGCTTGCATACGCAGCAGCAGCTAGCTGCGCGTTTTTTTGGGCAGCCAGTGTACCTTCGTACAGCCACTGTACGGACGTACGACCGTCCGTACCGCCGTACGGACACCGTACAGGCGGCCGTACTGTACGAACGCCGTCGTACGGACTGCGTCAGGGAGGCCGCTGCGTCAGAGGAAGGTGCATTTCGAATTTCTGGTTTTGGGATTTGTACCCTGCACAGGTACAGCAGGTACAGCTGGTACAACAGGTACAACAGGCATTTTTCTTTTGGGAGAAGAAGAAAAAGAGAGAGCACTCTGCTCTACATTCCCGCTTGCTCTGTTCTCAAAACTGTGTTGAAGGTACAGCAAGTACCCTCGTGTCCCTCGTGCTTGAGGTGACTAGTACCACAGTGTGTGGTGGTTGCACAGTTATCTTGTTTCGGGAAGGTAATGCCTTGATTTTGCAGAGGGCAATTATGCTTTTGCTGAGTGCAAATCTCAACTTTTGGGTGACATTTTCAAAGGGCTTTTGCCTGAAAGTTTATGCAGTGTATGCCTTCAGGCAGTGTGGAGCCAGGGAGCTCACATTGGTCTTGTTTCCGCAGTGTATTCAGTGACAATTCTGCAGGTCACATTTTATGTCAACACCTTGAAAAATCTCAGTTGAGCCACGCTTGGCCAGGGCGCATCGAGTTTACTCGGTCCCTAACTGTCCATCGTTGACAGTGCTCAAAAGATTTTCTCTTCAGTGTTTGTATGTTGGGATCTGTGTTGTTATTGTGTACACAGGGCTGTTTATGCATTGCATTGTCAGGTGAAAGTGCCAGGAGAGCGCTGTATTTTGTATGCTACCTCAGTGTTGAGGTGTTTTTCACTTGGTACAAGTGTCAAATCAAGGGGCTTTTGCCCAGATTTTGCTTGAGAGCACTTGAGTTACTGTTTGAGACCTTCAGATGCCTTTTATCCCTTGGCAGAAGGGTGATTGGTTGGATGTGTCCCATTTTCTGTTGCAGGTTTGTGACAGGCTGGAGTGTCTGGAGCCTCTTTTCAGTGAACAAAACAGTGTATGACAAGTGGTTTATGCATATAAAATCAGTGCAATACCTCATCTGAGGTGGGAGAAGTGTCCAGGACAGCAGTGTTTTGTGCTTCGTCAGCTGATGATGCACTGATAAAGCACTTGTGGAACAGCTGCAGCATTCTGAAATTACTGTTTTATGCCTATTTGAGCACGGTACAGTGTGTCAGAAGGTACAGTAACTGGAGGGAAATTTTTCTGTTTTGCTATAGATTTTTTGACAGTAAAAATAGCACTATTGTGAGTGCTCCTGGCTCTTGATAGAGCAGGTTTTTTTGAGAAATCAGAATTTTATTCAGTCAATTTTTTTGACTTACAGGGAGTCAGGTACTTTCCTTATCTGATATGGCATCAGGGGGAAGTGAATCATCAATTCTGAACATAAAGAAATTGGAAGGGGCACACAATTATGCATTATGGGCAGAACAGTGTTTGAATGTACTTCTGCTAAAGAAGATTTCTAAGCCCATAAGGGTGAAGGGTGTCAAGCCATCTGGGATGTTAGATGATGAGTGGGAGGAGCTAGATTTGTCTGTGAGGGCTGCTATCATGCTTACTCTCAATGATTCTCTTGTGTTCAATGTTCAGGCTGAAAAGACCTCTTATGGCCTATGGCAGAGGCTAGCAGAGTTGTACGCCCAAAAGAGTTCAGCCAGTAAGGTTTATTGGTTGAAGAAGCTGGTTGATCTTCGCATGAAGGAAGGTACAGCTATGACCTCACACTTGAGTGAGTTCAATGCCATCTTTACACAGCTGATTGCACAGGGGTTGAACCTTGATGAGGAGTTCAAGGCTACTTTCTTGTTGTGTACCCTCCCTGAGAGTTGGGACACTTTCAAGACCACCCTGTCTAATTCAAATGTCACTCTTATATATGCTGATGTAGAGAGCTCTCTCCTTATGGAGGAGATGAGCAGGAAGAATAATGCGGGCAGCAAGTCTTCAAATGCTTTGCAGGTACAGGAAAGAGGCAGGACTCAGCAGAAGGGGAGATCTGCTAGTAAGTCCAAATCCCGCAGTCAGTCCCGTGGCAAAAAGGATATTGAATGCTTTTATTGTGGCAAGAAGGGACATGTGAAGTCTAAGTGCTTCAAGTTTATACGGGATCAGAAAGCCAAGAAGGTTGAGGCAAAGGATGCAGGCAGTGGAAGCAAAGGCAAAGGCAAGGCCAAGGCATATGACTTGGATGCAATGAATGTTGCAGCAGAAGACAGTGAAAGTGAGAGGCATGATGTTTTATGCTCTTCTGCTGTAATTGCACATACATTGGTTATTGATGGCCATGACATGCACACCTGGCTCTTGGATTCAGGTGCTTCTTTTCATGTTACTCCTCATAGGGAGTGGTTTACTTCCTACATAGGTACTCATGGAGTTGTTCACCTTGGGAACAACTATGCATGTCAGATTGCAGGGATTGGCAGTATACAGATAGTATTCCCTGATGGACGCATATTTATGCTTAATGGTGTTCGCCATGTGCCGCAAATCAAGAAAAATCTGATTAGCACTGGCTTGTTGGATGACAGTGGTTACCACACCACATTTGGGGATTCCAAATGGGTGATTACTGATGGCCAGGTTGTAGTGGCTGAGGGTTATAAGTGTGATACCTTGTACCCTCTTTATGTTTCCAGTGTAGGTAATCATGTTGTTGCCATAACCGAGCTGCCAAAGGTTTCATTGTGGCATAGCCGGTTGGGACACATGTCCATTAAAGGAATGCAAGAACTGTCACGTTTGGGTTATCTGCCGTCTCTTTTATTTTCAGATTTGCCTACTTATGATCATTGCATTTTTGGAAAGCATTCTATGACTCCTCATAATAGGAGAACTCCCCAGAATAGAGCACCGCCGCTTGATCTAGTGCACACTGATTTGTGTGAGATGCCACAGCTATCACTAGGGGGTGCAAAGTATTTCATTACTTTTATTGATGATGCCACACGCAAAGTGTGGGTCTATTTCTTGAAGCATAAAAGCGATGCCTTAGATGCTTTCAAGAAGTTTGTCGCTCAGGTTGAGAATTGGACAGGTCGCAGGCTGAAATGCCTCAGATCCGATAATGGGGGTGAGTATGTGTCAAATGCTTTTGTACAGTTTTGCGAAGCTAAGGGCATTAAACAGGAACTCACAGCCCCTCATAATGCATCTCAAAATGGTGTGAGTGAGCGGATGAATCGAACTATTCAGGAGAAGGTTCGATGTATGTTGTCTTATGCTGCATTGCCCCATGGCTTTTGGGCAGAAGCCGTGCAAACGGCAGTTCACATAATTAACAGGTCGCCGAACAAGGCTTTGGAGTTGAAAGTGCCAGAGGAGGTGTGGTCTGGCAAGCCACCTTCATATAAGCACTTACGTGTGTTTGGCTGCAAGTGCTTTGCTCATATACGCAAAGAACTGCGTACCAAACTAGAGCCAAAGTCTTCCAGATGCATCTTTATGGGTTATGGTGACGAAGGTGAAATGGGGTACAGGTTATGGGATCCCGTCAAACGGAAGATTATACGCAGCAATGATGTCATCTTTAAATAGGATAGTGTACACAAAGAACCCGTGCAACCTGTGGAATACAGAAGGGTTATTTATGATGATATCGGACAGCAAAGAATGCCCATTTATATGCAACAGCAGGCTGCTGCAGATAACCCTGTTCAAGAGGGTATACAGGCTGAAAATCAGCCAGATAATTTTGCCAATGATGCACCACTGGATATGCCAGCAAATGGGGCTGTAGAACAGCCAGATATGGTGGTACAGCCACCCGTCATGGATGACGAACAGGCTAGACAGCAGCCTAATATGGAACATTTTGTTAGGAGGAGCACCCGTGTACAACGGCCTCCTGACAGGTTTGTTCCAGGAGCCAATAATGTGGCTGATTTTATCATGCTGACAGATTGTGGTGAGCCTTCCAGCTTCAAGGAAGCTATGGGAAGAACAGAGAAAAGGAAGTGGGAGAAAGCCATGCAATCTGAAATGGACTCCCTACTTCAAAATGATACATGGGACTTGGTGCAGCTACCTGCAGGCAGAAAGGTTTTGCCATGCAAGTAGGTTTACAAAGTCAAAGTGGATCATCTGATCTGGGGCTGTCCTTACTGCTGAGTTTTAAATGTGGCGGTAACGGGGTACTAATAGACTTCCCCCCCTCCATTTTAAACCTCTGCAGTACTTTGTCAATGTACTCCTTCTGTGACAGAAACAAAAGTCCCTTGGACCTGTCACGAGTAATCCGCATGCCAAGAATATGGTTTGCATCACCCAAGTCTTTCATGTCAAAAGACTTATGCAGTTGTTTCTTCAAAGTACTAATCCCCTGCTGAGATTTACTGGCAATCAGCATGTCATCCACATATAGAATGAGTAGCATCAAACTACCATCCTTTGCCCGTTTGGTGTACAAGCAATGATCGGTCTCACACCTATGATACCCTTGGGACTGCATGAAGGCATCAAACTTCTTGTACCATTCTCTTGGCGCCTGCTTGAGTCCATACAAGCTCCTCTTGAGCTTACACACAAGCTGCTCTTTCCCTTTAACAGCATATCCCTCTGGCTGACTCATATAGATCTCATCATGGAGATCTCCGTGAAGAAAAGCAGTCTTCACATCCATCTGACATAAATCCATGTCCTCATGAGCAACAAGAGCTAACACTGCTCTCAAAGTAGTCATCTTGACTACAGGGGAAAAGATCTCATCAAAGTCAATGCCCTTCTCCTGCTTAAATCCCTTGGCAACCAATCTGGCCTTATACCTCGGTAAAGCATTTGTATGCCATGGTTGCCACTCGTCCGGATATTGCTTTTGCGGTGGGAGTCATCAGCAGGTATATGGCAAATCCAGGCAAGCGGCACTGGGAAGCAGTGAAAGGTGTCTTGAGGTATCTCAAGGTACCAAAGACTTGTGCATATGCTATGGTAGGCAGGATGCATTGGTGCATGGTTTTACAAATTCAGACTATGCAGGGAATGCAGATAACCAGAAGTCTACTACCGGTTATATTTTCACATTTGCAGGAGGTGCTATATCATGGGTGTCTCGGTTGCAGAAATGCGTTGCACTGTCAACCACTGAAGCTGAATATGTTGCAGCCACTGAGGCTTGCAAGGAAGCAATATGGCTTACTCGGCTGGTGGGAGATTTGGGCATTACAGGAGATATGCCAGTTTTGCATTGTGATAGTCAGAGTGCTATCATGTTGGCAAAGAATCCGGTCTTTCATCAGAAGACCAAGCACATAGATGTGAAATATCATTTCATCAGAGAGGTACTGGAAGACAAGCGACTTGAGCTTGTGAAGGTGCATACTAATGATAATCCTGAGATTTGCTCACTAAGAGCTTGCCTACAGAGCGGTTTGCACATTGCCGCCACATCATGGGATTAGGATGAGACCATTCTTATTTTATGGTCTTGTATACATTAACTGTATATTGCTGTAATTTTTTATTCTTTTCTCCCCTTTAGGCACATTGGCCTTTAGGTGGGAGGTTGTTGGGGTAAAGGCACATTGCCACCCTTTTATTAAAGATATGACACCTATGACTGTCTTAAGACAGTCATAGGGTGAAAAACCTAATCCTAATAAAACCTATGAGTTTGTGGTGTGGCTCATCACTTCACACCCACATCTTTTGTGTCACCCCTCTCTCTCACTCTCTCCCCGTTGTACTTCTCCCTCATTCTTTCCCTCTCAAAAGTTGCTGCTGAAGAAGGTATGTCAACGTGGCTTTCGAAGTGTATAGAATGAGGAGGGGGAGGGCTAGTTTTATAGCCCTCAAGGGGCTCACCCGACCATGCTCTAGCGGGTTGGGCCCTATGGTCTACCAGCCCCCTTCTCTTATGGGGGACCAGCCCTTATTGGGCCGACTTATCCATGTGGGCAGACTGCCCAACCTTTGCCTCGTCCTAGTGGGCTGACTATTCCATTTTAACCCCTCCTGGCTGTCCAATAGTTTGTCGACTATTCTGCCCTGGTATAGCTCCCTTGCTCTACTCCATGGGCCGACCATTGAGCTTGCTTCTTGGCTATCCAACAGGCCGACTTGATAGTCGACCATGTTGTCCTCTAGGAAAGCCTCTTGCTGGCTGTCTAACAACCATCCCTTGCTGCCAAATATGCAACAATTCCAGCCTATCTTCTCTGCCCTGATCAGCGCCACGTGGGCGCCATTGTTCCAGCCAGCCATCGTCCAGTTTAGCCCCATGATTGTCGCCAAAGGAGAGCTCTGCCTGTAGCACTTTGTCGCCGCCAAGATGCTCCATCTGGCTGCCACTCCTGTCGCCATCCACGGGCTCTCCATGCAACCTTTTGTCGCCTCCAACCTGCAGTACAGGTCTATGCCCTTCCTTCCTTTGTCTTTGAGTACTTTGCTACCCACATGGCAGCCCCATCAAGCATACACTCCCTAATCTAATGCATGGCCACCTCCCCCATGCTCTCCTCATTTGGGGGCTTAGAAATGGGGAGGTGACCAATTACATAATTCCAACACCCCCTCTCACCGACCCATCTCACCCAAATGATGAACTGTCGATGCAGACGATCCACAAGCACAATAAAGGCCCGCCCGCCAAACCATGAGGATGTCAATGATGATTCCTGGCTTCTCATCTAGTGGCTCCCGCTCCGCCAAGCACAGCTCCGCATAAGCACGCCGCCTTGGTACATGGGTCCATCCATGGTAGCACCTAATGGCACCACCTCACTCAGTCACGATCCTACTGTCGGACTTGGTCACTATTGGCAAAGTCTTCCTCTAGATGTCCCCCTCGAAAGAGGTGAACCGCCTAAGGTCATCAATGTTGGTAAGCTGAAAGGAAAGGAAAGAGTGGACACAAACTCAGAATACTTGCATTACTTGCTTGTAGAATGAAGAAGAGTGAGGTCCTTAAGTAGGCACCTCATACATGCTCACTGACATCACTGATGACTTCAGAGCTCCACAATCATCTCCTCAATCTGCTCCTAGATTCTCTCAATCATCCTATGTGGCTCTTCCACCACCTAACTGTGCTTGTGGGCACCTAACTGTGCCTCTAGCACTCACACATAGAAACATAAGGTGTGCCTGAGGCATACACCTTGAGATATCCCAACAATCAAGCCATCCTGCACCAAGGGTCTGTTTCAACCAGACCTCCACCTGGCATGGAATGAAACTAACAAGCACACTTGAGTAATGAAATCCCAAGCATGCAACCTGATTACGTGAAATGGTATCAATGTGTAGATCTACATGATCCCCCTCTGAATTTGTGAACTCTCCATTTTCCGACCATGTTTCGATGTCAGACATAAGCACTGTGATACTTGGGTCCACAAACTTGGTCTCTAGGACACAACGTGTCATCATGAGGAGTAGTTGGTCTACCACATTTGTCTTTGTAACCTATACTGAATATGAGCCCTCTCCATTGGTATTCTGATCCACCTTCTTCCTCCAATCCTTGGCAAAGTGCCCTGGTTTGTCGCAGTAGAAGCACTTCTTTTTCTTTTTCTTTTTCTTTTCCTTCTCGTCATCCGAGGAGCCCGCTCCATCATCATCTTTCTTGGGCTTGCCATCGGACGGCTTGCCCTTGTTGAATTTGCCTTTGCCCTTCCTTTGAGCAATAAGGGCTTCCTCACCAGTGGATCCCTCGTATTTCTTCTCATGAGCTTCTTCTTGCAAAAGCAATGGTACCAGCTACTCAAGGTCACTGGTGGTCCACTCCTCCCTACGGTCATTGCCATAACAAAGCCCTTGTACCTTCGTGGAAGACTGCCAAGCAGAAGCCTAGCCATCCGAGATGAATCCGTGGCAGTGCCAACTGCCGCCAACTTGTTCCGGATCACCTTCAT
Source organism: Dipteris shenzhenensis (assembly GCF_047967505.1). Classification (NCBI taxonomy): domain Eukaryota; kingdom Viridiplantae; phylum Streptophyta; class Polypodiopsida; order Gleicheniales; family Dipteridaceae; genus Dipteris; species Dipteris shenzhenensis. The sequence continues at coordinate 28,853,478 of NC_141603.1, read as the reverse complement.
CTTGGGGATATGCTGCTCAATATCTTCACCGTCATCCATGCTCAGGCCATAGAGATCCGTCTCTAGATCAAGGATCCTAGCATTGTTGTTGAGCTCGTACATATCCCGCAATATGGTCCATGCGGCAAAGGATGTGTCAACCAATTGAATGTGGGGAAGCACCGTATCTGAGGTTGTTCCAATGATGACCGCATTGTAGGCCATCTTCTCCCGGTCATTTTGATGCCCTATGGGCCCTGGTATGAGCCTTGTAGGCATAGTTATAGGCTTTTCAGAGTTTTATGCCTATTATGTCACCTATGACTTTAGGGCATATGTGACACCTAGGACACATAGTCCTAGGTCTCTTTTTTATTATACTGTACTTTATTTTCCAGCAGTTCAGTTGACGTGACGGCTTCAGCTCTTGCTCCACTACTATGCCTCCTTCCGCTTCTTTGAGCCTACACTGGTATCAGAGCAAGCATTGCCTCCTTGTTCCAGCCCTCCCAAGCCTACCATTGTTCACTGGGAGTCCTTTGCTCATGCTGGTCGGCATGTTTCACTCACCTGTACAACAGCGTGGAACTTCCCTTGGAGTCCTGGAGCCTTTTCGTCATGGGAAACCTCTTCCTAGCACTCTTCTGGCTGAGGCGACTCATCAGAGGCACTGCTGCAGCAACTTCGAGGGCAAGCGTGGGCTGTATTGTCACTTTCGGCGGATCTTTTCAGTTGTAAAAGCTTCTAGAACAGCCACCTATTATTCGCGACTGTTCTAGTGGGAATTTTGGAGGTCCCTTGCACCCCTTCTTCTAGTTCGCGGCTTCTACGTGACTATTCCAGTCCCTCTCCAGCCCTCCCTCAACTTTCAACTGCTACAGCTGCCCCTCCTAAATCTTCTAGCTTCATATCTCAGCAAGGCGCCTCTTTCTAAACTAGAAGAACACTCCAAACACCTGTCCTAGCCACGCACGTGCCAAAATCAGCTCCTTGTGGGCTGTTCCAGTTGCGTCTATTCTCCTACAGGTGGCAAATTTTTTACAGCAGCTCCTTTGAAGGTTCAATTGGCTCCCAGAGGTCTTCTACATCAACATTGCTCAAGTTTCACTCCGACATTGCTGTTCCATATTGCCTTTGCTGTGTTTTCATTGATTTTGACAGTTTTGACTGTCAAAACCCTAAATTACAGCACCCAAATTTGGGGCTTTTGCTGTATATCAGTTGCCTTTCTCAATTTGGGTTACATTGAGGCAGTTTCACTCAATTCCAGCCACCTGGAATTATTTGGGAACTGTAATTCAGTTCCACAGGTCAATTACAGCCATATGCTCTTGGAGCATGGGGACAAGACGGCATATGGGGTAACCAATGGGCATTCCTCCCCTCGTCAACAGACTCTTGTGCCTCCTTCCTCGATATGTCTCTACCTCCCCGGTCACTCTCGTGCGATACCGAAAGGTTTTCCCACCCTGTCATTATGCTTAGTAAACGTATTTGCATTTACCCGCATTAGAAAGGACATTGCATGGTAAAGCTTGTGTGCTGAAGACCCCTGGTAGAATGAGGAAAGCTTTTGAGGTCGACCAGCCACACTTTCTCCCCCTAGTACAAAGCCCGTGTGGCCCATAAAAGAGTACACACTGCAAGCCTGACTAAGGCAAAGGCTAAGGGCTTGCACGGGCCCTGTGAAGCAACGAAGAACGGCTCATAGGGCTACGACACACCTACGTCAATTTTACGAGAGGCTATGGTTGGGACCAGAATGGAATGAACGTTGTAGCCCATGCATTCGTTATTTTCCCGTGGAATTTGTTAACGCCAGTCCCTTGTTTATGTCAAGGATACTACAGGACAGCTAGTCCATCTTCATCGAATAGATTTGGACATGGCTATAAAAATACGTCGCTCCACAGTCATCTGGGATCAAGATATGGGACATGACCTTAAAATCGCGTACATTGGCATCTTTTGGGTACCTAAAATTCTCAGTCCCACTATTTATGCACAGGGAGTAACCAAGCTCAATGACCTGCATAATGGGACGAAGAGAAAGAGGAGGGGGAACCATAGCACCTCCATGACCAGTAGAGGATGACTTGGCTATAAACTCCACACTGCCCTAGTGTAGTAGTGTAGAAACATACAAATGCACTGCACGACACCCCCTTTCACGACATTGAGCAGGGTTAGTACGAGCCAGCTCGTTGTAGGTCATTTTTACTAAAACACATTTACTCTTGGATGCTTGGAGATATAGTTGGATCTGTGTTTAGGTATGGAGTACACTCGAGATAGCATTCGATGGAAAGGCTACGCACACGTACTACTTAGTCTCTAATCTATGCTATCTAAGCATTTTATGAAAGGAAGGGGGAGTTTTGGACCTTCTTGAGCTGTGGAGACAGATATGTAGGAGGAAGGACTCCTATTCAGGACATCGGTACCTACAACATGCTTATGTTTTCCTCTATATCTATTTAGGGGAATATCAGTAAGGTAGACTAATGATCTTAAAGGGATGCTAGAATTTTTTCAGACTAATACTACTGAAGTTCCATATAATTCTTAAGACAGGTCTATTATATAGCTCTGGTATATGTGTAGACAAAATTCTATTTGCTGAGATTACATGGACTAACATAGGTATGCATTTATATTGACTGTTGACCAAGTAAAAAACAAAGGGCTTTTGAGGTTTCTTGCTGTACCTCATTCCCTTTTGCTGTTCCAAGCCCTTGGACTTGCATATCTGTGTTTAATCTTCAGCTTACCACATAATAAATCCATCAGTTCACTCCTGAAACCTGGACCTCTATCAGAAAGCAACTCCAATGGTACACCAAATCTACAACAGATATCCTCATACACAAACTTACATACAGATTTTGCATTGACAGCCCGTACTGCTCGTGCTTCGGCCCATCTCGTCAAATAATCCACAGCTGTCAGCATATAACAATTTCCCCTGGCTGTCATGGGTAGAGGGCCGATGGCATCTATTCCCCATTTCTCAAAAATATTATAAGCAAGCATGATATTTCTGAGTTCTCGATGTAAGATCCTCTTACTCATTTGCTGACACTGTAGGCATGACTTGCACCAATGTCTTATGTCTCTCTGGAGGGATGGCCACACATATCCTTCTGTAAGGATTTTCCTTAGCATGATTTTGAAAGCAAAATGTCCTCCACATACTCCCTCATGATTAGCTTGTAAAATATGAAAAACTTCCTCATGCCAGGGAATTCTTCTGAGCACCAGATCAGCTCCTTTCATGTAAAGAACATCATCTATCAGACAATAAGAAGTACAGCTTTTAATAAATCTGTATTTTCTTTGTTTTGGAACTTCTTCAGGCACTTTACCAGTTAACAGGAAGCTTTCCTCACAAGCTAATGTCTCCCTTCCTTTGTATAAGGGTTCCTGCACTCCTACTGCATCAACATAGGCTGCTGTAATTTCCTGCGCAGCATCATGTGCATTTACATTCTTACCTCTTTCAATATGCTGGAGTGTCTAGGCATCCAATTGATTTAATAGTTTTTTCACCGCACTTATCCATCTCTTCAGATGAGCATGCTTAACCTTCCAGAAACCTAAAATTTGCTTCACAACCAACAGAGCATCTCCCTTAATCATGAGTCTCTTAATACCCAGACTAATGCATACTTTCAAACCTTTGAAGAGGGCTGCATATTCAGCTTCATTATTACTATTGGCTTCAAGCTGAATTCCCATTTTCCGAATCTCATTTCCTCCAGGATCATAAATGACAATTCCTCCTGTACTTTTATTTAAACTTTTTTTGTAAGATCCATCAAAGTGTAAAACAAATGCATCATCTAGTACTTTTTCTTCATTCATGTCAGTGTTCTTCTCCACATCTTCAACTAAAATACGTCCTTCCTTATAGGTGAGGAGATCAGCCAAGGAACCTCTGGTAGAGTTCTCAACCAAGAAGGTAAAAGAGTACTCCTGTAACTCTACTATCCATTTAATCATGCTCCTAGAGATGTTTGTACTATTCAATATATGAGGCAGTAGTGAACATGAGGTGAGAACCACAAAAGGCCTGGACAATAGATAAGACCGAAATCTCCTACAGGCATACAAGAGGCTAGCCAGGACCAATTCAGCTGCTGAATACTTTCTTTCTACTTCACTCTTCACTCTATTGGCATAGTAGATTGGCCTCATATATCTCGAACCCTCTCCCTGTTGCAAAAGAATAGCACCAATAGCATCTGGTGTGAAGATAGTGGGAGAGAGGAAAGGAGTCTCACTTGCGGCTTTCTCACATACACAATGGGAGAATACACACAAACGTGGAGGCTGAAAACAGTTTTCCTCTTCTTAGTTGTGAAAGCCAAAAGAACTCTAGTACAAAGAAATAGAAGAACCCTATATGTGGGTCTCAAACCAAACTCAACTAACTAAGGTGGCATACTAACTGAGCCACGGACTAGAGTAGATAAGGATAGCTGTCATCCAGCTATTATTCGTGGGCGGTGTACCAACCGCATCTGTAGCTAACAAGTCAGTGACATAAATGCACAACGGTCACCCTGGCATATCGCGACTGAAGCTCGATATCTCAACACTCCCCCTCGAGCTCAATCCCAATTCCTGCACACCAAGCAGGTCTCTGAACTTGCGCAGCTTCTCTGCGCCCAATGCTTTCGTGAATATGTCAGCTACCTGATCCTCTGTGCTGACATAAACTAGATCAATAAGACCTAGTAAAACCTTCTCCCGCACATAGTGATAATGCACCTCAATGTGCTTTGTTCTAGCATGATAGACTGGGTTATTTGCCAAGTGTATACTGCTCATGTTGTCACAATAAATGACAACTGGCCCATCTGTAGACTGATGCATATCATAGAGTAGCTTATGCAACCAAGCTATCTCGCATGCAGCCATTGCTGCACCCCTGTACTCAGTCTCTGTGCTCGACAAGGCAACTGTAGGCTGTTTCTTGCTACTCCAAGTGACTGCAGCACTCCCAAAAGAGAACACATATCCACTGGTAGATCGTCTATCAGAAATACTACCAACCCAATTAGCATCAATGTATCCATGCAACTGCATCTGAACCCCAGCCTCATAAAATAGTCCATACTGCAATGTGGACTTCACATACTTGAGTATGCGTCTAGCCGCATCCAAATGCGGTTTCCTTGGAGCCTGCATAAACTGACTTACCAATCCAACAGCATAGCTTAAATCTGGCCTGGTAATAGTCATATAAATCAAACTTCCTACTATGCGTCTGTACATAGTAGGGTCTTCCAGAAGCTCACCTGCATCCTTGCTCAGCTTCACATTCTGCTCCAAAGGAACTAAAATAGGCTTACAGCCTATCATCCCATATTTGGATAGCATGTCCAATCCATATTGCCTCTGCAAGAGCTGTATCCCACTTGGTGATCTAATCACCTCAATGCCCAAGAAATAACGCAGCTCTCCCAAATCCTTCATCTCAAACTTCTGCCTCAATAGCATTTTCACATGAAGGATATCTTCATCACTATCACCTGTGATGATCAAATCATCAACATAAATGACAAGCAGCATAATCCATTTCTCTGTTTTTCTCACATAGAGTGAGAAATCTGCCTTGGAAATCTGAAAGCCAATAGTGACAAGATATTGTCCTATCTTGTCAGACCATGCTCTAGGTGCTTGCTTCAAGCCATACAAGGCTTTCTTCAACCTGCAAACAAACTCAGGATGAATAGCATGAACATAACCTGCTGGCTGCTCCATAAAGACCTCTTCTTGCAAATCACCATGCAAGAAGGCATTCTTTACATCCATCTGATGTAAAGACCATCCCTTTGATGCAGCCATAGCAATGACTGCTCTTACAGTTGCCATCCTTGCAACCGGAGTGCATGTTTCTTCATAATCAATGCCATATGTCTGTGCATACCCCTTGACAACTAATCTTACCTTGTATCTATTCACAGAACCATCTGCATTGTGCTTGATCTTGTAAACCCACTTACAACCGATTGCATTCTTGTCTTTAGGCAAAGGCACCAATTCCCATGTAGCATTTGCTTCCAAGGCATCCATTTCTTCATCCATGGCTTTCTCCCATTTTTCATTTCCCATGGCTTGCTCAAAATAAGTGGGTTCTGGTTCTTGTACCACTTTGACCATATTAAAGGCATAGTGAATGGCTGTAAATCCATCATATTTCAGCCTATCCACAGGATACCTAACCCTAGTAGACCTGCGCAAAATAGGCTCACTTCCATGTGCTCTCAAAACATCTCTGGTTTTCCTTACTCCAGGTGTAACAACAGAAGGAATACCCAACTCATCATCAATGCTCTGTTCTGAGCCACTGGATTCACCATCCACATAAGAGTGACCTGCATTCACATCAAACATGGGCTGATCTACCTTCTCTTTTCCTTTTCGTGATACCTGCGTACCACTATCTGCATTGCTTTGAGGAGATTCTCCTGATCTCAATCTGCCTGTCCATGGCGAGATACGTGAACCACTGCTAGAGGACACTGCAGGTCCACTGATATTTTGTGATTGCTGCTGTGAATTTTGTGCAGCATTACCATTTTGTGCATCTACATCAATCATCACATTTACTGATTTATACCAACTGCTCATCTCATCAAAAACATCTCTGCTCACTATAAACTTACGAGTAGAAGGGTTATAGCATCTATACCCTTTCTGCTTCAGAGAATAACCAATAAAGACGCACTTCTCAGCTTTTGGATCCAACTTGGACCTCAACTCATCTGGCACATGAACATAGGCAATGCAACCGAAAATTTTCAAATGAGAAATGTCTGGTTTCCTACCAGTATACATCTCCTCTGGCGTCATGCCATGTATTGCTGCAGTGGGAGTCCTGTTCATTATGTAAACTGTTGTAGCAACTGCTTCAACCCAATAATAATCAGGTAGATCTTTCTCATTTAGCATGGCCCTAGATACCTCTCCAATATGCATGTTTTTCCTTCTGCAATTCCATTTTGCTGTGGGGTATGACTGCATGAATATTACTGCTTTATGCCATGCTCCTGCAAGAACCTTGCAAACTCATTTGAGAGGTACTCTCCCCCTCCATCTGACCTTAGGCATTTTATTTGCAGGCCTGTTTCTTTTTCAACCATAGCTTTAAAAGCTTTGAAGTGCCCAAACACTTCACTTTTCTTTTTCATAAAATACACCCAAAGTTTTCTGCTGAAGTCATCAATAAACGTGACAAAATAGTGACAGCCTCCAATAGATGCAGCTTTAGTAGTCCACACATCATAGTGGATTAATTCCAATAGCTTTTTACTCTCTTGAACATGCCTAGGAAATGGTTTCCTTGCCTGTTTTTCAAATTGACAAGCTTCACAAACCTTATGCATTTCTGCAACCTTGAATTTAGGCAATCTTGTAACAATATTTTGGGCTTTGCTTTGATTTAAGTCGCTGTATATTAACATGACCAATGCGTTTATGCCAGATATCAATATCTGCAACAACACCAGTCCCATGTGCAAACATTGCTGCACTCAATTCAGGCATGTCCGCATCCAATGTAAACATCCTGCCCTTCTTCTTTCCTTTTGCTATCAAGCGACCGTTATTTTTCATATCCTCAATAAAGCATCCATGAGGATTAAATCTGACCTGCAAGCCCTGCTCAACCATTTGACCAACAGAAACCGGTTCTTGGTGATGTTCGGGACATGAAATACATCAGATAGGTATTTCTTTTTCCCATCCTGCATAGACAAAGGAATTTTACCAATCTGCACAATAGGGTGTGCAGTATCATCACCAGTCTCCACAAATCCTGGTTTTTTCATTTTCCTTGCATCCTGCATCCACTCTGCATGACCTGTCATGTGGTTTGACGCACCTGAGTCAACATACCACACATCATTTCGATCTTCTGCACTTGTCACAGAATTGGTCATGTGCTGCACCATAAATAGATGCTCATTTCTGTCATCACCCTGTCTACTAGAAGATGCATAATTGCCTTGCTGCAATTTTCCATTCATAATGTCATTCTGCTTTTTGTAGCAGTCTTTAGCCATATGTCCCATTTTTCCACAGTAGTAGCATTCAACATTGTTGTTTGCATTTTGGCCTCTCTGTCATCCACCACGGCCTCTTTGGCTCCCCCTGCCTCTAGAGTTACCACGTCCTCCTGCATAGGACTGGTTTTCTTGAGTTGCTGCATATTCTGATTTCTACCACGGCCTGCAGATCGGCCTCCTCTACCTCTGCCTCTGCCTCTGCCTCTGCCTCTACCAGCATTTGAGTGAAAGACAGTTTCTTTTGAAGTTCCTCCTGAAGAAGATGCACCCCCATTTCTCTCCTCTTCAGAAATTAGAAGAGCAAACAACTCTTCAAAATCAGGAAATTTTTCACGGACGGTAATGGATGTCCGCAACTGTGCATAATCCTTTCCTAGACCATTCAAGGTCACAGAAACTAGATCATCATCTTCCACTGGTGACCCAATGGAAGCAAGTGCATCTGCAATTTTCTTCACCTTCATGTGGTAGTCATTTATGCTCAAATTTTCTCTCTGCACATTGTGCAACTCCTGTTTGAGCTGCATTTTCCTGACTTGCGTATTTGTGCTGTACATTTTTGCCAAAGTATCCCATGCCTCCTTTGGCGTACTTGCATCCTGAATATGCACAATCATAGAATCAGAAATACTGATACACAGCCAATACATAACTTTTCTGGCTCTCTCATGCCATCCTTTAAATGCCTGCATCTCCTGTTGATTGGGAACATTAGGAAGAACTGGTTCTTCTTCATTTCCTGTAATGAACTCCCAATAGCCTTTTCCCATAAGGAAATTTGTCATTCTAAACTTCCACGCCTGGAAGTTGTTCTTGTCAAGCTTTTCTGTGACAATCTGTGAAAGAGAATCAGATGCCATTACAGAACACTGCAAAATATTCTGTCACTGCAAAAAACACAGCTTTTGCCTCACACGGGCAGATCTGCAAAACTGACGAAAGTGGTATGTGACCACACAGTCACTTCCTAGTGACGATTTTGCATCAACAGGCAACAAGCATGATTCTGCAACTCCCAATATCTCTGCACACAGGCATACGATGCAATTTCTGGGGCAACTTTTCACCGACTAGCCGAGCAGTGGTCGCACAGTAAAAACAGGGCCTTTTTCTAAGTGCCTGCGAAGAACTTCCGCCTTCAAAACGGGCCCCGAAATGACCTCGAATCAGAAAAATAAAGTCACACTGCCAAGGGCGTCTCAATCTGAGACAGTGCACTCTTGCACTTCTGGCTGTGCTACCTGAAGAGATTTGCTCCCAAACTCGAAATAGGAAAGCAACACTGGTCCTCTTACGAGGACACCATGAACTTGGTTTGCTTTCTTGAGCTCCTTACCACGAACAAGGCTCTGATACCATGTGAAGATAGTGGGAGAGAGGAAAGGAGTCTCACTTGCGGCTTTCTCACATACACAATGGGGGAATACACACAAAGGTGGAGGCTGAAAACAGTTTTCCTCTTCTTAGTTGTGAAAGCCAAAAGACAAATAGAAGAACCCTATATGTGGGTCTCAAACCAAACTCAACTAACTAAGGTGGCATACTAACTGAGCCACGGACTAGAGTAGATAAGGATAGTTGTCATCCAGCTATTATTCGTGGGCGGTGTACCAACCGCATCTGTAGCTAACAAGTCGGTGACATAAATGCACAACGGTCACCCTGGCATATCGCAAGTGGAGCTCGATATCTCAACATTTAGTCCCACAGACGGATTCACATAAAAAGTCCTGGAATAATCTGGTGGCTTTACACTTGAAATACGAGTCAAGGATTCCTTAACTGCCTCAAACACCTCTTCACTCTCTGCAGTCCATTTCAGAGGCTCAAATTTTACCACCTGCTGAAGGGGATACAAAATCTGAGATAACATATGAATAAATCTCAACAGATACTTCACCTTCTGCAGAAAGGTATGCAACTGCTTGGTATTCTCAAGAGAGGACACCATAACTAAAGCTTTTACTTTACCTGGATCCGGCTCAATCCCATTCTCACATACAATATGCCCCAATATTTTAATGCTAGTCCGAGCTAACTGAGTTTTCTTAGGATTTAGTTGACCACCATTATTATCAATCTCATAGAATACTTGATCCAGCTTTCCACAGTGCTCCCTTTTCTTGCATTGTACACACAGAGTCATCAATAAACACTTTACAAAATTTATCCAGGAAGGGTGATAAAATCATAACTGAATTCTCCTGATAGTGCGAGGGGCCGTTGGTAACTCCAAAAGGCATTTTCCTGTAACAAAAACAGCCCCAGGGAGTAATGAAGGTAGTCTTGATTTGATCTTCCTCGACTATGGCTATTTGGAAGTACCCTGAATATCCGTCACATAAGCTGTACATTTCATGACCCGCCACTTTATCAAGAATATCATCCAGAAAAGGCAGAGGATAGTGGTTTCTCTTTGTCACTGCATTCAGAGGTTTGTAATCAACACAGACTCTCCATTTGTCTACACCTTTTGGCACTATGACCACAGGACTTATCCAATCAGAGTGAACTACAGGATGAATTTTTCCTGCCTTGAGAAGCTTGTCCACCTCTTCCTACACCACATCTCTCTGTTCTGGGCTTAATCTCCTTATTTTCTGAAAAACAGGTTTGGCACCTTCCTTCAGCTCAATCCTCAGAGGCTTCCCTTTAAATCCCCTAATCTCCTCATAAGAAGTGATAAACAAATTGGGGTATTTCTGCAACATCTTCAAGTATTCCTCTTCTCCTCAACATTGAGATCAGGATTCAATGATTGCTCAATCAACAACTGGGTTGATTCTTGAGAACATTTGGGCTGCATTAAATCCTCGATAACCTCAAACCTATCCACTTCTTCCTCACTGAACCCTGTTGCTCCCACAAAATCCACATGTGATTCCTCATCTACCAAATCCACCAATGCTATTGTTCCTTCATCACTTTCTGAAGTCACCAAACTCTCATCCTCACTCCTGGTTTCACTTCTCTCTTCCTCTTCACTTGCTGAATCTGGAACTTCAGCCCTGCTTACCATATCAAAATTCAATTTCTTCCCATTCGTATGTATTGAAAAGATTCCTTTCTGCCAATTCTGAATTGCACCTACCTTCCTCAACCACGGCCTTCCAAGAATCAAAGGATAGGCTCCCAACCCTGCATGCATTACATGATAATCCACTCGACATGAAACACTGAATGCCTCAACCTCTAGACCAGGTACTATCCCTAAAGTCTTCACCTTGGAGTGGTTCGCCATTCGGATACGATAACTAGAGGAGCGGGATATCTTCAATCCTAATCTTTCCACACAAGCCTGGGTAATCACACAAATCTGTGCACCTCCATCTATATAGGCCTCTCCAAAACCCTTTCCTTTATGCTAGGCTTCTACAGCAGGTAAAAGATCCGGCAACTCTGAGACAGACATCAGCTTAATTGTACCTTTATGAGAGTTCTTCTTTGTTGGATTTACAGCCCGCCTCCATTCTTTTTTAAGCTTTGGGCACAGACCAATCATTTGAGCAAATGTAATGTCCGGTTTCCTAGCTGAAAGATCTTCCACCAAATCATAATCTCCTACTCCTTCCCCATGGGATAATCTGCAGTTCTGTACTTCCTTTTGGGCTTCCTGCTCTTCTTCTTTTGGTAGGTCATCATCTCCTCAGACTGCTTCCCCTTCTTTGCACTCGGACCAACCTCCTCTTCTCTATCTCTCTTCCCTAATGGCATGACATCTTTAACTTCCTCCAACCCCAACAAGCCAAATGTAACTACCTTACCTTTCCCTTTCTCTTCTGCACTGGCTTCACAGATTCCAGAGGTACTAGGTTGACCTGCATCCTTTACTTCTACACTATGATCATTCACCCTATTATTCAACCCTGTTGGCAATGGATAAGCATCACCTCCAACATGACGAGGCTTATCACAGTGTGTGCTGTAATGTCCCCACTCTCCACAATTGAAGCACTGGACACAAGGTGCAAATGACACTTGACCTCGTCCTGCCTGCCACGGGCCTGAATTATCTGAAGAAGGCATGCTGCCTCTACCATAACCACCTGATGATCTACCTCTTCCCCTACCATTCATCAAGTTCAAACTCAAACTCTTCATAAGCTCCGACATTTCATGAATTTCTTCTTTCATATTCTCCTCCTTCTTGACTTCAGGCTTCCGTATTTCTGGCTTCACATGAGAGAGAATTTCAGGCACATGCTGAACCATTGGCATCTCTTGCAATCTTATCTGCTTCCTCTCCTTCTCTTTTGCTACCCTAAGAGCATCCTCATAAGTGACCAGCTCTTTACATTCAATCTTTATCCTAATCTCCGACTTCAGACCAGCAACAAACCTATCCTTTTTTATGACTCTGGGAGGAACTTCAGGCAATAAGGCCACTTGCCATTTATTCCACAACACAGTGAACTTACCGACATACTCATCCACTAACTAAGTCGGCTGTTGCTGCAATAAACATAGCTCTCTCCAAATGCCATGAGGATCTCTAACACACATAAACCTGTCCAGGAAAGCTGTCCTCACCTCTGGATAAGTCGGGTTTCTGTGAGCACCCTGATCATCACGCATCCTTGCAGAGTAAGTCTGCAGCCAAGTTCTCGCTTCTCCCAACAGACAAAAGGATAGAATCTGAAGAATAACTTCTGGAGCATTCATGTCTTTAATAAGAGCTGTAAACTCCAAGCACTCCAAAAATCTCTCTGGGTCTTCATTGGGCAACCCGTGAAATCGAGGAAATTCATGAGCCATCTCTCCTCTTAACTGACTTCTCTCAAACACACTTCCAACCAGAAATACAACCCAACCTCTTCTGGGAAGAAAGCAAAAACTAATCACTCTACTGAAGGAAGCTTACCCTCCATCTGACTGGCACTCTTCTTCCTAAGAGCAATCATTTTCAAAGCCTTTTGAACCTTAGTACGGAGACGTATCACCCGAAGTTCAACATCAAGGCATCTATCTCTCCTGTGTCCACACTCCCCACATAACTCACAATGAATCACTCTCATACGAGGCTTTGTCTTCATAGTTTCAATCCCTAACCACACAGAAATTCAAGCAACATTCCCCAGCCAATTCTTCTGGGCCGTTTTGTCTTGAGTACCCAATCTTAATTCAAAACTTCTCCTGTCCCCAGCAGGATTGCCAAAAAGATGATAAGGACAAAATGGAAAGACAACCAGGAATTATGTACTTCACCACGTCAGATAGGTGAGACTTCATAGGGATCAGCTGCAATGTGGGCTCGTAGAGGGTGAGCTTATGAACTAGATTCCAGAGCAGATATCCAGAGCACACAAAAAACAAGTCAATCGCCCACACAATCTGACTAGAACACACACAAACTCTTTGAAAGAGGGGAAAGACTACACAGCCCAAAACAGACTGAACTCAGAACTGAACTTCTCCCCAAAAAAACTCAAAAAACAGTCAGCCTCGGAATACTATGAACCCACAGCCCACACTCTTAAGCTTCCATTAAGAACAACAGCTTGTAATTCCCACAAAGCTGCAACAGCGCCTCCTCTTCTCCCTCTCTATCAATATCCAAAAATCTCCCACAATCAAATCAACCTAAGATCACAACCCCTGCTCAAGAACAAAGATACAGATTGGCCTCAAACCTTGGCGCCCCTTTCGGTATTTCTCTAATTAAGTGAGAGGCCCGAAATTCCAGGCTACATAAGGGATACATTCTTCTTACATCTGGGGTATTCCACATACCAACAACTATGGTATGTAAATAGCTTTTCCCGAGTCTTTTCCTGCAATAGTAAAGGGCCAAGCTCTTCAAAGGTGAGAGACTTGGTCCTCTGCACTACAGTGACCATAGTCCCGAAACTCTTAAAACTGCGCGGTAGCTTGTGTAACGTCAGCAACGCTAGATGACTTGAGTCTACCTTCTGACCAACTGCTAAGATCTGGTTCCTTACCACCTTGACTTTTGTCAGTTAGCCATCTAGTTAACTCGTTAGCTGTGGTCTACCAACAACTATGGTTGGTTTGCTGCCACATCAGCACTATGGTTACTCTACCACGTCAACATCTGCTGTTTGCTTTGCCATGTGTTTGCCACGTCAGCTACCTGGGTTTATCTATGTGCCGATGGATTATTCACGCTGCGCTTCACGCAATCAGATCAACAGCTTGGACATATTCACGGATGACTGTAGTAAATCTTACGTGCCACATCACCACCTGTGTAGATGCACTTCGTCCCCTCGGTGCTCCATGAAAGCACCACACTGCCAAGCTTCAACAATCGTGCGCCAATGCGCATAGGCTATTGAGCCAATTGGCTATAGCAATTCCCGCTATTCAAAACAAGCATACGCCTACACCAGCGAGGAAATACTAGTGCAAGTACCATTGTATTGCAATTGGCACACGCAATTTAATTCATGGAGAAATTGACTCTGCTCGCCACGAGAGATTCAAAGTATTAAGAGGCATAAACGATCAAAATGATTGGCACACACACAAGCGTCACTTTGTTCATGTGATTCTGCCTCCAGTCAACCTTGCGATAGGCAATTCAACGCAGTCTTGGAGCAATTTGCCTTTGCTAGTCGCCAATTTGCCATTCCCGTGCAAACTATTGCAAGTCGTTGCAGCTTCGGCTCTATCAGCGCAATTAGCCTCTCCGAGTACCGTTATACGATGAAGAAATAATAAAGCGGAATCGTAAGCCTTGCTAAAACCAGGAATGTTACATCCAAACAGGAGGGTTGAAACAGGCCTTCAATAAATTAAAACGCAGTAGAACTAACAAGTAACCAGCCAACACTGTTACATTAACAATTCAGCACATAAACAACTAGCAGACTGGGAGCAAGAGTGCCCCTGCTCAAGAACAAAGATACAGATTGGCCTCAAACCTTGGCGCCCCTTTCGGTATTTCTCTAATTAAGTGAGAGGCCCGAAATTCCAGGCTACATAAGGGATACATTCTTCTTACATCTGGGGTATTCCACATACCCTGCATAGCCTTTACTGTTCCCTGCTGTCACCACTCCTGGCAGTAGCTCTTCATCCCTATTACAAGAAGCTTGCACACAGCCTGCAACTATCACTAGTAACCACACTTGGCCACACAATTCCCCAAAGCTGTTACTAGTGCCCAGAAAGCTAACTATCTGCATAGCAGAAAAAGAAAGCATATATAAGCTTTCTCCACTGTCCAGGACTGTCGTTACCAATAGTCTCTCAACCTATTAGCAGCTTACATCCTGAGACATCAAACTGTTTCCTCTAGAAGAGAATTGGCATCACAACACAACAAACATCTGGCAGTCACACCTGTACCATCCCTCTCTGGATTCCAGGGATGTTTTCCATCTCAAGCATGGATCCCCGACCCTTGCCTATTCAGCAATGAGGCTGTACCAGACATGTGCCCTCCACCAAAAATCCACTGCCTGCATGTTTCTTGAGGATCTATCTCTTGAGGATACCAAAAAGTATGTTTCTATACGAAACAAGAATGGAACCGCCCTTTGGCTGATCAAAGGGTTGGCACCCAGCTCTGAATCGTTACTAGCAGCCACTCTTGGCCACACAGCTCCCGAAAGCTAATTCTAGTGCCTGCCTGGCCGCTTAACTGCCCCCATCAGTGAAAGAAGGCATATATACACAGCGAGCATCGAAGGAGGCTTAAACAAAGGGGAGTACCGCTAACTGTGAGGTCCTCCTAAGTGACGGAAGCCTCAGACCTCTTCCAGGTCAGTTCAGTACCTATGCGACAACTTATTACGTACAACCCACTGTGCGATGTCGTTTCTCTGTGCCAGCCAAACCTCCACGGTGGCACGTGACGTGTCAGCAAGTCCCGGACTCCAGCCAGCCCTTCGAGTCAGTCCTCCACCCACGGGTAGAGCTCAACGTGACTAGCCTCGCAAGTCAGTTCAACACCAGAGAAACAGAGCCCAACCTGACCCATCAGGCTCCCGCCATCCATACGCGACTCAAGATAAGGGCTTGTGACAAGCCAACAGGCTGGGCTGCAACTAGGAGAATTCCGAGCCCCCGTCTGGGGCCCTTTGCCCTCACCAAGAACTCTCACGGCAAAACAACCAGCACTTGGGCTAACCAGCCTCTCACCAAGTAAGTCGCAGCCTGTAGGTGACCGGTACAAGATCATTGCACCCTCCAAGCCACCAGCTCGTACGTGATCTGCTCACTAGTCCACTCGACGTGCGCTCCACCATAGGCCACCAGCCCATCAGATAACGTACCCTCTCTCTCCACCAGACCGACACCAAGCTTCATGCAGCATGTTATTGTACCTCAAGGGAGTGATATCCCACAACTTATTGATTCATGCCAAGGACAAAGTGCTTGTAAACTCTAAAATTAAAGTTTTTTTGTTGAATCTTATGTTCAAATAACTCATGTATTAAGTATCAGGCGTCATGTGTCATGCAACTCATTAAGTTTTTTTTATCAAAGAGAGATTTTCCCATTGGTCAAAGATACTTGACTCCGCTTAAGTAAGCCTAACCTCGGTTAGGGAGACTTGGCTTAGGCCAAGAGGGTTGACTACGGTTAACCATAACAATTCAAAGCTGACTTCAGTTAAAGAGTGTTGGCTTCGGCCAAGAAGCCTTGGCTTTAGCCAAGGAGGGTTGACTCCAGTCAACCAAGTTATTTCGACGACGGTGGGAGAGCTTTGGTTTGGCACCTTGACCCTCAGTCAAAGCCCCTTAATTAAAGTCAAGAGAGTTGACCTCGGTCAACCAGAGCATGTTTATGTTATGTACGCACATGTGTTTAGTGGGGATGCTAGTAATACTCTGGAGTTTTGTTTTGCATGCAAGCGCTAACGATTAAAGGATGCCATGGCTGTGTATTTAAATTGATAAGAGAGCGGTTTAGTGTCTACTAAGTAGGAAGACTAGTAGGCAACCAAGAGGTGAGCATGTGGCCAAGGACTACAGAGCTGAAGCACGTGGCATGTAGTTTGGAAAGTAGTTTAAATGTTGACAAGTGGCTTGTTGCCAAAATTGAGCCAAGAGCTCATGTAAAACGATTTACGTATTACTTTTTGTACCAATAGCTGACGAGCTGAGAAATTCTTGTACTCTCTTTTTATTGAAATAAAGGGTCCAACCTACTTGGGGTGAGCGCTTAGCCAACCAGTGTGATAATAAACAAAAAGAATTTATCCCCTTTTGGTTTCATTGGTCTTAGAGCGCATGGTTTGCTCTCTTCTCCAAGAGGGCACTGTCATCAACTCAATTGAGGGGAGAGGAGGGGGGCTGACCATGCAATCATGAATACCCTTGTCACGAGGGCGTGATTTCAAGTGCGCATGTTGGCCTGCATGTGGGCAGGACCCCAGGAAAGCAAGGAGCAAGGTCCTTGGCTACTTGGTGTTCTAGAACCTCTAGCAATCAATGCCTTGGGGATAAAAATGGTGGTTGGGTCCAAGAGAGGGGGGCAAAAAGCTCTAAGGATCCAAGGTTGGGCCGTTGGAATGGGCCCCGTAGAGGGGGCAAGGGGCAAATGAATTTCAAGTTGGTCATTGGAGTGACCACATAGGAAGCTTGGGGACAAACTAAAGCCCAAGGGGGAAATGGAAACGTGGGCTGCCACGTGGCATGCCCATGCAAAACCAATTTGGCAAGGATGCCTTGGGAACCGCTGACGGGCGACAGGGAGGAGCTATGGCGCGGGCAAAAGCGGAGGTACATTGAAAAAGGCTTCATAGGACCTTAGTTTGTGATGGCGAATGCTTGGCTTCCCACGAAGGGCTTCTTGCGAGCAAATTTTGCAATGCTACACAACTTCACACATATTCATGATTCTTTTTCTTTCTCCCTACTAGTTTTTTAGTTTATCTACAATCACTGGTAGACTTGTTACCAATATTCTTCAAGGTTTGCATGAGAATCTTCCTCTTCACGAAGGTTATTCTTGTTCAATAGTACCATATATAGTGCCCAATAGTCTCATACGATATATAACTTGGAAACTAGAAGACTTGTTTAATTGACAATACATGGGTCTACCGAATGAAAGCAAAGAGTCATGGAAGTACCATACCTTTATTTTTGAATGTTTCGTACGGTACCAATATCAATATACATACTGTATGGAAAAAAAGTATGAGTACATTCGGGGGCTCCCTTCGTATATTATTATTATTTTTTCCAAGGGGGATGGAGGAGGGATAGAAGACGAGGAGGATATACGCCTACAATCAACAAACTAGTATTTATCGTAGTTGATGTGCATATTCCATGCTAAACATTGAGACAAGAGAGTTCAAGGTTGAGACTTAAAAGTGATAACTAGTTATGGCTTTTCCATCATAAAAAGCAGATCCGATTTCCATGACTTTATGGATGGCAATAAGAGCGAGTGGCAACAAGAATGAGTAGCAAGAAGATGAAAGATATGGTGGCAAGCAAGCACGGGCAGCACAGGCCACAAGAGGGCTGTGTAGGCTGAAGGAAAGGGCGGCCCCTTGGAAGTTTCTACTTACCACAAATGAGATAATGTCACAGCATGATCCACCTAGGACATAGATCCAACTACCACTCTTAAACTTATTATTAAGCCTAATCGACAATCGCCACAAGGGCGAATTAATAAACTAATCCATACTTCATCATTATTTTCTCACCACCCTCCGACAAACAAAAACTTCTCGAATCTCAAGCTTAACTCTTACAAGGCTTTGGTTAGGATATCTACCACATGGGTGTGTTCATTGCTTTCGCTCGAAAGGGCCATCACCATGGACGTTTCTTTTCGCCCTTAGCATGCTCAAACCCATCTACCGAATCATCATTCTTGCCATCAGATATCTGAAGCATATGTTAGTGCATCTTTTCACAATTCAACAGATATACTACAAAAAAACATGCGACGCACCATATCTTTTTGCCAATCCCCAGTAAGGTTTTTCTTAGAATACCACACAGTCCCAAGAGCTATATTTGCATAAGCAAGCTTGGTAATTTCAAAATCCAGCTTCTCCACATAGGCTTGGATATGTAATTCTAACCATGTAACTCTTCCCACGCATCTGTTGGACCTACATCTACCATCCCAACCATATAAGCATAGTCAATGGATAAGTTTTAAGTTTCAATCTTTCCATTTGGATTTAATATCATTGTCTGATGATGTTCTCAATCAAACAACACTATGACATTATGTTTGACCACTTGCCACTTCATTTTTATTAATTCCATTTTACAAAGTTACAGTTGTTTGTCTTGATAAGATATTATCAAGTGTATTATCAAGTTGTTTTAAAGCGAAAACACACAATAAAATAGTTTCTAACCTATGAGAGGATCCCACTAGCCAGATCAAAAGCCTCTTAGATCTACGAATCTTTGCATCACATTCCGAGATAACCATCTCAACCATTATTCTTCAAACAACCTTCCATAAATGCAGCTAAAGGCATCCAAGAATAGTTCTTTTTTCTCGCTTTTTCTTTCGGCTCTAGAATCAAAGAAGATTTTGACCAAGCCTAACGCTCCCATAGTGAACACTTCTCTTTTTATCCCGTAGTGGTACTGGAAAACACAACCAGTTTCCTAGCCTGCTTGGCCTCATTACTGGTTGATTGCCAACTTGCTCTTTAAGACGGGTTTCTTTGGGTAACTCACACTGAGATGTAGGATGCACAAAACCACTTATTCTACCTCTTACAGCACTAACAAGCAAGTTGGCATACTTGCCTCTCACTTCCATTTTAATCCAATCGTTAAAGTCAAAGATATAATCGTCTCTCAACATACATGATCATGGTCTTTCCTTTCAATAAGGCTTTGAGCATCTAGCATGATTCTACAGTTCAATCAAATGTGTTTCTAGAAACCATCCTTGGCTAATTAGCTTGCATAGCCACACATTTGTGCCCTTGACAATGTTTAGGGTATGTACATATTATTTTGAGCCTAAGGCCCCATTCTACTTTGCAGGTAACTGGCTGTAATACCATTCCCCTCAAAGCTGGATCACAACCATAAAGTTTGAAAGAAAAAGTTATGTTAGGCTAATTACAAAAGAGGAAACGTATAATAGATGTTGAATTGACTCGCTGTAATGATTGAAAAGTCTTTACAACACTCTATGCCTTAAGAATCCTCCCCCAAGCAGAGTAAAAGACTTACTGCAATTACTAAACAATCATTTCTTCATTCCATACCTGGATAAGCAGAGGAACAAGATCAGAATCTGACATGCTTGCATCAAGACACTCATCCATACGTAGCCGAACCCCATGATATGACATCAATCTGCATTGGAAATAAAATCTATGACTTGCAGAGAATAAGGAACTTCGTGACAATTGCACCCGAGCCCTTTGTTTATTTATTTGCATTCCTGCATTTACTGCTCATATTAAGCCTGCAGGATAAGCCCATACGCAAAAAGAAAAAAAAGGTATGTAGTTAACTTTATCTAGAGAACATGTCATTTACCATCCTCAAATCAAATACAACGAGGGACATAAGTGATTCCAGAACCGCTTAAAGACTTACTCATAACACAAAACAGAGATCTGAAAGACTAGCAGGAATTGTTTCTTCATTTCTGTGCAATAATTTGAATTGCAGATAATGATCCCGCAGGTAAGCAATTTTTCTTTACAGATAATTGCTCTTTTGTTAAATATTGTTAATCACTCTGCATACATCTGCCGCACTATTTATAGCTTGTATCCTCTGTTATTTCTACCTAGTTTCTCTTCCGGCAGGTAAAGAACTGTGCAAGCTCCTTCACCATTGTCTGAACTAAGTCCAACATCACTTTAGTGAGGTTGATTGATAGCCTAATTGGGTCCATCCTTGGCTGTGGTGTCACCTCCACTTCCCTTTTGCTGTCTTCCAAAAGAACTAGGATTTTTTAAATTTGTCCTCCCTTGCTCATGCAGATTAAGATGATGTTTTCTGATACTTCCCTGCTGATCCAAGGTAGTATACGTATGAAATCTTGCATCTTATGAGGTGATTATGTTTTGAAATTCTGCATAGTTGTCCCTGGCACATTTCATACTCAACCCTACCCAAATGGTTGGCCTCTATACTGGTGTCACTAGAGCGAACAAAAGAAAGAAAGAAATATCATTTAGTCTTCAAAAGACTGAAGGGTCTATGAGACTAAAAAAACCCAGATCGAATAAAAGCGAAGGGGTTAGACACACTAAAGCAGGCATCCACCACACCCACAGCTGATGTCAGAGATGAGAAAATAAGTAGAGCGATACACCATGTCTACTATCGGAGAGTATACAAATGCAAATGGCAAAAGGGAGAGAGATCCCTGTCAACATCCGATCAGCTGACCATCCGAGTGATGGGACCTGTGTATGCTGTCTGTGGGACCAACTCCGTCAGTGGGCTGAGGATAGAAGAGATGATCTCTGCCGAAAGTGGCTCTGGATCTGATGAGGGCTGGTACCATGGAGGAAGGAAATCGGTAATAGAGCGCTGCTGGTGCTCATACTGGCCATTCTGTCTGGGCCCCTGTCTCCTCTGTAACCTCCAGAGGTAGCCCATCCTCTGACAAGCGCTACCGTCACTCCAATGGTCTGTCACCCCAAGTTAAATCATCAGTAATAGAGCGCTGCTGATGCTCATACTGATCAGTCTGTCTGGGCCCCTCTCCTCCTCTGTAACCTCCGGAGGTAGTGCGTCATCTAACAAGCACTACCATCACTCCAATGTCTGTCACCCAAGTCAAATCATCACTCTCACAGTTCATAGGCCTTTTAAATGTACTCCACGTTAGGGGCTCACAAGCTTTGACCCTCATACTATTCCAGAAAGATATCTGGATTGACACGCGAGCATCCCCAAACTAACCTTTGAATACAAAACTAACTGTATCAACTTTATGACAATCACCCACAAGATTGAAAACCATATAGTTGCATAGCAGGCACTACATACAATGACATACCTACAGACAACACACCAACGGTAAAATATAAGCACATACTCTCAAACATATATATGCGCTCACACCCACACACATAGAGAATATATTTAAAGATCAGGAAATGCAGATATTACCAGTACATGTAGAATTTTGCGGTCCTGTATACATTTTGCAAATGCGGTTGAGCACTGCTTCTGAATGTACCGTTTCTTTTCAGAGGTGGAGGCACACAAGCGTCGAGTGTAAAGGTGTTTAATTCAGAGGCAGCCTATGGTATATCAGCAGGTTGTCTGGCGGATGCAAAGGCAAAATCACCTGCCTCCTTTTCAACAGAAGTGAAACCAAGGGCAGGGATTGTGGAGACAAGAAGCATGGCCACAGAAGCATCAACCGAGGACTGCCCATGGTATGAATTTCGCTTCTTGAATATCCTTGAAGCAGAGTGAAAGGGAACACGATTAATGAACATATAAACGAACAACTACTTAATAGGAAGTAAATGGGAAAGAGACTTAGAGACGCAAACAAGCTAAAGAGACCTCAGATAATCGCGAAAAGAAGAACAAACTGCGTGGGCTTTGTCCTTTGGGTGGTTTTGTTTTTGCCACTATGACAGCTTTGATTAGCTGACTCTCTCCCTTTTGAGTGCCAATCTACAGCGGTTTAGAACAAGAAGGGTGTTGATCATATAGGTAAGGTGTCAGCAAGAGCTTTTGTTAGCAATTACAGTATCCACTCTCCTTTTTGGTAAGCTATGCCATGTTAAGTAATGTCATTCCTTCTGGTCTGAGAGGCTTTACATAACTGAACCACCCCCTGAAGTGGGCTATGTATGAGAGACGAGAGAGATATCACAACAATTTTTAATTGTGGTTTTAATTAAGCAAAATTTCAGTTGACCTATGGTACAAGTAGAAGGATGGCGGTTAGGCATATGGGCACGGACTCCGTATTCACCGTTTCTTCTGGTGGCAGAAGCTCCGAAACACCGTTTCCGAAACTCGTGGGAACTATGTATGTGGACTACTTTTAGATTAGCCTTCTCCTTTAGTGCTCGCCTTTGTCAAGGCTGTGTTTGCTCTTCGCCTTCAGAGTGCTGACAGAAACTTAGTATGAAGACCTTCGCATGTTAAGTGAGTGGTTCATGGATATGTATGTGTGAGAGCATATGTTTAAACTATATTCTACACCCATTGTTGGGTGTTGATGACGTTGGTACTAGGTAGGCCCTGCTAAGAGTATGGTTTTGAACCCCGTGTGTGACGAAATAGTTTTTAGGGAATGTTTATGAGCACGTTCCTGGCTTCACCCAGAGAGATTGCTGGTGACGTACGTGGATTGCATCTTTGTTCCACAGCGCAAGTAACATGCATCACTTGGAAGTGGTTTGTGAAATACGTATAACCACCCAAATTGGGCAACTTGCAATGTTATTAGAGATAGTGAATAATCGAAATTTCATCACAACTTCCTCCAATGGATCTATGATGAAATAGCACATGACATTTCATAATCTGCGATTCTACAATGTAAAGCCAGATTTTGTACAAGCATAGTGTAGGAATACTTATTAGAACACATGGATACATTTTCACGTAGTGGTTTTTGTAAGCTCATTGTTAAGGAAGGGTGAATGTGTAGATAGCATAGCTGGACTTCAAGCAAAGTAGAAATTAGTCATTTTCAAAGAATCTTTTGAGTTAACGATAGTCTACAAAGCTTGCATGCAAAAGTAGTACTTAGACAACTAGGTAACCCTACATTGTTTGCTATGTAGGAACTGCACGTACAAGCTTAGTAGTATACAATGAAGGTATTCCATATAGAGATGAGGTTTGCATGAGTCATGTTAATTGCATGTCAAGGTTTGCATGTAGCATAGATATATCTTAATGGATCTAAAGAATATGGCTAAATGCATGATGTAACATCTTGACATTCCAATTTAGTCCTAGTACAATCAGTTGTTAGACAAAAAAGATTATGCATGGCACATATTGCTACTTTGATAGCTATACGCATATAGTTTGTGTCCAATGGTGTGCACCAATAACCAACGCAATGGTGTGCGCCGATAGCCTTGCACCACATTTGAGTTGATGTTGAGATTTGAATGGCTCTTATTGTTAATAAAATAAGTATGGTCACTTGGCTTGATTAGGACGAGGAGCAATGACGTTAAGGGACTTGTTGGGTCAAAGGTAGGATTTGGTAGCTTTCTTACAATTTTGTGAAGGAATTAAATAAATGTGAGCTCTCGAGGAGACTTAGGGGTAACTGTGTGGAGATGGAGGGATAAAAAAATTAATGCCTAAGTTTTAAGTAGACCTGCTTTACATGCTATCCATTCATTTACATGCGGTCAAGATGGCTCTTGGCAACCTTGAGAAACAGACAAGTGGGATGTGGAGCCTATATATGCCTAGATGAATCCAAGAACATTCTCAAACTCATCCTCTTAAAACACAACATAGTGCAATTTCAATCTCATGATAGTCACTCATAAGGTTAAAAACCATAAACTCCATCACGCATAGCAGGGACTAGCTACTATGACATCCCCACTGACGTCATCAGCGCCCATCATCACCTGCCAAAAGGTGAAATATGACATGCAAAAGCCGGCTGGACTGCTGCAGCCTCTACCTATTCCCGATCAACTTTGGCAGAGCATTGCCATGGATTTTATCTTTGATCTTCCTTGTACACCATATAAACATGATGGGATATGGACCGTTATTTGCAGATTCAACAAGCAGGCCCACTTCATTCCCGTCAGAAAGAAAATTACAGCAGACTAGATGGCGAGACTCTTTATGTCTCATGTGTTTAAACATCACGGGATGCCTCAATCAATTGTCAGTGATAGAGACCCATGGATGACAAGTCTTTTCTGGAGAGGTATCTTTGAGAAAATGGGTACCACGCTCAATTTCTCATCCTCTTTCCATCATGAATCTGATGTGCAATCCAAAGAAGCCAATTCCACTGCCCTTGATCTTCTCAAATGCTATGTTTCGGATCAACAATCGAAATGGGAGCAATTTTTGCCACTTGTTGAGTTCGCGTACAACAACACTGTACACTCATCCATGGGGAAAGGCCCCTTTGAAATTGTCGCAGGAGAACGGAAGGTACCTCCCATTCTGCATACGAAAGAGAAGATTTTTGAAGCGGACAGATTTGTGGAAAGTTTGGATTTTGCTTACCAAAAGGTCAAAACCGCCCTCTAATAAAGCCAAGACAAGCACAAACGGGCAGTCGATAAGCATCGCTGCGAGTTGCTCTTGAAAGAGGGCGATTGGGTGCTACTGCGTTTTCAAAAAGCACGACTCAGGAAGATGAAAGGCAAGATAAAAGTCAAAGCTGAAGATGCGGTATTATGGTCCTTTTCAAATTTTTGAACGCATTAATGATGTGGCTTATAGGCTGAAGCTACCTACCACTTGGACCATACACAATGCCTTTCATGTGAGTTTATTGAAGCATTTCCAGGGTGATGTGTCTGTTGACCTGCTACATGAGGATCAGCCTGAGGTGGAAGAGTTGGATCAAATCTTGGTTCCGGAATAGATTTTGGCACATATGTAAAGAAAAGTGAAAGGTAGAGTTTCCCGTCGCTACTTGGTGAAGTTCAGGAATTATCTTGCACTGGATGCGAGGTGGATGGAGGAGGGTGACCTGGCAGACTCACCTCAGATTTTGCAGCTCTACCTTGACGAGTTTCAGCTTGCGCCAACCACGGTACAGGCTCCTACAGGTTTAACGAAGCAGAGATTTGGAGCATTGCCTGGTGCTCAAGAGGAGGGTAGCACCTCCCCTTCCTTGATTCAGACTGCTCATATATCTGGAGATCGCTTGGTGGCACCGATTGTCTCACTCGAGATGTTGCTTGCTAGGTCTCCATGATGGGTGTTCGCGACACTCGACATAGAGGATGCATTGACGTATGGATGGGGACTCTCGAGCTCTCCTAGCCCATATTATCATTGCAGGTTGTATCTTACAGATGATGTATATTCTGGTATGGGCTATTTCTGCCTACTTGTACTTTTTCAGTAGCAACCTAGGTAGTTTGCGGTTTTAAGAGGAGGGTATGTCACGAGGATGTGAAAAGTGATGTAAAGTATCTTCGTAACTCAACCTATGCTTAACCCAAGGTTAACCATGGTTAAGTGTTGTAATGGTTTGGCTGTGAGGGACTGGCTAGAGGAAGTGCACACTTCCTAGAAGCTCCTAAGGGCAAAGTCTAGGTGCACCACTAGGTCCTAGGGGCAAGGCAAAGGCTTTAAAAGAGGGGTCTAAAAGTTGGGCCCAAGGACAACCAACGTTGTCCTTGGTATGGGGGTTAGGACTTTGATGAAGGGGCAAATGGCAAGGAGGAGATGCCATTTGTCATGCATGTGTATGCATGCCCTTCCCCCACCTTCCATCTCTCTCCCCTCCCTCTTCTAGAGGTGTTGGACGTTTTCAGTTGTTCTTGTGCAATTTTTCAACTGTTGGAGCTGTTTCAAGCATGTTTTCAGCCATTTTCACTTTGTTTTGACTGTTCCAAGGCTAGTACGCACTTCTAGGAAGTGCCAGAAGTCATTTCTGAGCTTTTTAAAAATTTTCGTACGGACTGTACAGACGTGTTGAGCTGCCTCCAACAAGTGCCTGGGGTTGTCTTTTGCTAAACTGGACCTTTGTGCACATGTTTTTGGTTGCGTGGTGGCTTCTGGAGCTGTTTTGGACCAATGCAGGCTGCGGGAGGAACTTTCCTTGCTGCTTTTGGCACCCTCTCTTAGGAGGACTCAGGCACAAATCCCGAGGCAATCATTTCGAAGCAGATCTATGAACCATCTTTCCTCTACAGCTCTTTCTTGTTCACCCTCCGCTCTCTATATAAAGAGAAATATAGTGCAGAGAACGAAGCCATCGCCTAAAGTGCCTAAAACAGATTCAGGCACAAATTTTTATTCAGCTGAGATGGAAGCAGATTCTCTTTGGCGATAAGGGCCAACAAAATGAAGTACAATATCGTGTATGGAGTTTGATTCGAGCTGGGTTGACTCAGCGTTGGCTCGGTCAGGCAAATTTTTTTATTCAGCTGAGATGGAAGCAGATTCTTTCGGTGATAAGGGCCAACTAAATGAAGTACAGTATCGTGTATGGAGTTTGATTCAAGCTAGGGTGATCCAGCAAATCTGGCTTCAGCGTTTACCTTGTATTTAGGCATTGTAAGCTACTTGCTAGCTTTCATCAAGATGTACAAGATCACCTTCTTCAGTTGGCGATTTTCTTAATCAATAGGTCTGTATTAGGCATTGCAATCTCGCTGCTAGCTTTCATCAAGACATACAAGATCACCTTATTCAGTCGGTGATTTTCTTCAGCAATAGGGATCTGTGCAAAAAGTTCTTCCCCATCATGACCTGAGACCTCTCTTATGTTGGTAATTTAGTATCCCCAAGAGACACAACAACCATCTAGTGCAACTCTATCTTGGTCTGTAGAGAGAAATGAAGAATAATTGCACGACTATGTAAAGATCTGGTTCATTTTCTATGGCTACCTTGATGAAACATAAATTCACTTCTCCATTATCCTACCCGTTGGTCTCACATCATTTTTCCTTATCAACTATGGCTACGGACCGAGTTCTTCGGTTTGGAGGAAGTCTTGCAAAGCAAAGGGAACCCATGAGCTCTTCATCCCGGAGTTCATGTGCCCGCTTCCACCACAGGTGTGTATTCCGTGATGTTGTAGATGAGCTTCTGCATCAATCAGATTGTATTATTAAATTTATCCAAAGATTGACATTCAGTCTTACAATAGTGATGATCTTCCACTAGTTTTTGCATATAAGCGAGTACACTTCATCATCGTTTATGCTAGTAGGAATGGGTGGGAAATTGAGTGAAAATGAGAGGGGAAGTGGTGGATAGTGATCTATGAGTAGTGCAAGGGCAAATAGATAAATGAGAGTGCTTTAGTAGAGGTGGGTACAATATAAAGAGAAGAACATAGATCAACCACTACAAATATAGAATTCACCAAAACAATAAGTTCATCCACTAGCATAGACTCAAAAAATCTCAAGGCACATGAAGATGCATACTGTTGATAGACATATGTATACCCAAACACAAGCAAGGACATCCATCTTCAGGAATCTCCTAGCAGTGGCTACCATGTTGCTTTCAAAGTAGTATTGTTCACTTACATCACCTCAAATTTTGCCAAGTCTAAAAAATTTTACCATTAGACTAGATTGATCACTTGCAATCCACAAAAACCAAAGTGCATGTGTGGAGATGTGTGCGCTTTTGCAGCTTCTTAAATGGAGGCAAACCATAAACATGTAAAAGTCTTTTCCTAGATAGGCTTCTTTTGCACATCCTAGAATATATTTCCAATGCTACAATCCCTTTCATTAGCCCATAATGCATGCTCATGATCATACCCATTTTCATTATTGTTAGCAACCTAACTAAGCTAAATAAAAAAACTATATAATGTCATTGTGTCTCTTCCTCCAATTTTGCAATAGTAGACATGGCAAAGAAACAAGGCAAGGTATGTCTGAATGTTAAAACCTTACGTGGAAAATTGGAAAGGATTCACAAGTGCATGCTCATGATTATACCCATATTTATTGTTGTTAGCGACCTAAATAAGCTAACTATATATGTTAGTATATCTCTTCCTCCAATTTTGCAATAGTAGATATGGTGAAGAAACAAGGCAAGGTGTGTGTGAATGTTTAAATCTTGCATAGAAAAATGGAAAGGATTCACAAAACAGCTCTAATGTAAACATCAAAACATATGGTTTGGCAAGCCTCATGTAGCCAAGATAAATAATCCCACATATATAGTGGGTGCACATGGAGGTAACCATCTAAAGGCTAAAAGTGGAGGAGGCCTATACCGTGGATCCATTTTGGGGGATTGGGCTTTTTTTGGGTGGCTAGGTGGTGGGATTAGGACTCTACGTGCTGCCCGATGACATGCATTGGTCATTGATTGCCCTCAATTCTACACGATTCCAAAGCAGGATCTAATTAGACACAGAGACAAACAAAGTGAGATCTTGGGCAGGGCAAGAGCAAAGATAGTGGTAGCACTGATTCAGAACAAGAGACACACTTATAGATTGGGTACATAGATAGTGTTTGGTGAGTGCATAGCTATAGCTAGCAAAACATATAAACACCAATGACTAGAAGGATCCATAAGCCCGCATGTGAGCATAGCATGCATAGGAAAGCTATAGTGCTACAATACAATAGCTCCACTGTAAAGTTGGATGCATAAGCCTGCATGTGCAATGAGCATAGCAACCATAGGAAAGCTATAGTGCTACACTACAATAGCTCCACTGTAAAGTTGGATGCTATAAGGCAAAGGTATGAACAAATCATGATAGCCTAACTAGGAACTAGATACCCCAGGACACACAATGACTTAGTAGTAGCAGGTATGACATGCACAAATCATGATACCTTGACTAGGAACTAGATAGAAGAGGGCACACAATGACTTAGTAGTAGTAGATATGACCCATGTGCAAAAATTGCAAGGACATTAGCTACATGAAATGACCCAAAAAAAGCAGACCAAGTGATGCATGAGGCTAGATAAGATTGACTGAATGGGTAGAGGTCCACAAAGTGCACTACAAGAGGAGGTAATCGGGCATGCCATGTAACAAACCTTTATGAATGCAATGGCAGTGCATAATGGATGTGAATGATGATATCATGGTGATGATAAAGAAGGCCCCCCATGTGACATGTAGCAGACTTTGCCACTAGGAAGAGGTCTAGATTACCTCCCTCATTAGACACTTGTAACTGAGGTCTTGAGGGGTGTAACATATGGTTTGGCAAGCTATATGTGAGATTGCCATGTGGAAATAGCCAATTAGGGTGAACATGGAAGAAGATATATAATGTTTAGAAGTAAAGGAGACCCATATCCTTGGATTCATTTTAGGGGATTGGACTCTCCCATGGGTAGGCTATGCAATCAGATTGGGACCCTACAGACAATCCATTAACACATGTTGATCACCAATTGGCCCCATTTCTACACTAAGGTGTTAAAATGTATTGAAAACACATTGGTGCACGTGGAGGGAAAATCCATAAATTATTGTTTAGATGAGCTTGTGATAGTTAAATGCCCCAAGAGACATAGACAACACCTTTACTACGAGGCATAAAAACAAAACTAGAATTTGGATGGGAAGCATCCCTTAGCCATTTGCACGACACAGTTGTTATTTCCTTGTAGATTGTAGTGTCTGATCTTATGATCCTACCTTACCATCCAAATGATTGGATCTTTTAATTTCCTTAAGTTGGGTGAGACCTCACAAAAACTTATATTGCAACTGGTGCCTACCTAATGAGTCTAGGGGAGATACATACGTAAGGGGTGTTGCTAATGTACATTTCACATATAAGATAATGCTCCATGAATCATTGTGGCTTTTGCTACATTACCAATGTTTTCTTTTCAGAAGTTGCTTTGAATATAATAGGCAATTTTGTTGGAAAATATACTGGTTTTAATTATATAAACACGTATATGTACATGAGCATCACCCTGTAGATCCAAAAAGTAACATAGATGTAGATCCAAAAAGAGAGAATATATAGAGGTATCTAATAATATACCTATGTGAAAATGTGAGTAAAGCACAAGCAAAATTTAAAATAAATTGCTACTTTTTGCATACAAATCTCTCTTCCTAATCTTTTCCATTTATTCAATTTAATGGCACAATCTTGGTTGGAATGATCTTGTTGAACTGACAAATTTGGTCCTTCTTAAGCCACTCTTGAAATTTATAAAGAGTCCTCACATTGCTAGGATCCTCCTACCATTATGTAGGTTTAGTGTTTTGGTTTTCTCTAAGTCTAATGATATTTTCTATTGTTGATGCATTACAATGTGTAATTTATTGTATATGTTTCTACTATGACATAACAACTTGGAACTTCTTATTCCACCAACATTTCCACAATTCCAATGTGTCAACAAATTTTTAATTGGACCAACATTGATTAAGTTTAATCCATAAAAGCAAAAGTGCATGTGCTTAGATGAGAGAATGCCATTGTGAATTTTGTATACCCATTTACTCCCTTGAGAAGAATGCCTCTAATCTAAAACATCAAAATTTGAGTACTAAGAGCACACCCTTTTTTGGGTACTATAGTAGTTTACATATGCTGGAATTAAAAAGGCCATAAATCTCATTATCTATTTTCCTCTAATTTTGTGAAGGGTACTTATTATTGCTTTCAAATTTGGGAACCAAGTTGAGCTTTTGTCTTTTTTTTTGGGAGAGTGAGTTTTTATATATTAAAGAAAGATTTTTACATAATTTCTTCTAAATTATAGTTGGATGTGCCAACAAATATATGAGACTTTAAAAAATCCCATCTCGATAGTAGCTCCAAGAATAGTAGTAGAGATAAAAACAATGAAAAAATATGGAGAGAGGAGAGGAGAAGAGTGAAAATGAGGAGAGAGGGCATAGCTAGAGAGCACACCACAAATGACTAACTGTACACTCGATTTAGTTGAATATACAAACCGCTTTAGGGTTAGGATTAGGGTTTCCAACCCTTGTGACTTTCAGCACTCTTTTGGTTAGTGCTATGCACATGTGATAATACATGATGTTGAGATGACTCCTTAACACCTTCCCTCAAGATCAACATTATGAAGTAGGCCTTCCCTCAAGATGATGACTATGGGGAATCGAAGAAGGAATGAACATTACGTTCCATCACAATGGAATGTCCTTCCTCTTAGTCAAACCAAGAGCTTGTATGATGTCACCAAGTAACACTCTTTCTCTGATGAAGTGCTCTTTAACATCAATGTAAGAAACCAGTTTCTAACAATAATCTTGTGACCCATATAGCCTCACATGCAACTGTTGTGAGTGCCCTATAGTCTGCTTATGTTGAAGACACATAAACAGTTGGCTTCTTGTTTGACAACTATGATATAGCACCTTAACCAAGGAAAAATGCATCTCCTACATAATCATTGTTACAACATCCATGCAACCTTGGATGACTACCTCTATACTCTTCGTGATGTATCTCAAGGCTATTTGGCTGCATTCCACTGAGACTACTTTTGATTTGCCACAGACTATGCAAGTGGACTTACTACATAGCAAATATATGTCCTCGTGATAGTCAGAAATATAAGAGATCCGATGAGCTGCTGGTGGTACTTGTCATTGACTATAGGCTTGTTTGGATTGTTGGTAAGTTTCAAACTCTGTTCCATGGGAGTGATTGCAATCTTGCAATCTGCAACATGAAACTTTTTTAGGAGACTATACACATATTTTTGCTGTATCATGAAGGTGTTGTATGAGTCTCCCTAGAACTCAAGACCAAGATGATAGTGCATAAGTCTAAGATCTTTCATGTCGAACTCAGTAGATAAGTCGTATTTTCAATTTGTTGATGAAGCTATCATCACTTCTTGTCACAATTAGATCATCTACATACAAAACTACAATAGTGATGTCTTCCCCTTGAACTTTGTAATGGAGAGGATGATCTTCACTGGACTTCATGTATCCCAAATTAGCAAAATACTTGTCAATTCTTCTATACCAACTTCTGGGCAATTGCTTTAAGTTGTAGAGACTTTTCTTGAGATGGAAAACCTAATGCTCTTTCCCTGGCTCAACATAACCTGCTAGTTGCTACATGTAAACTTCCTCATGTAGATAAACATTGAGAAAAGCATTTTTGACATCTAGCTAGTACACATTCCATCTGTTGAGTGTGGCTAAAGATATAAAAAATCTTATGGAATCCATCTTTGCTACTAGGGCATGTCTCATTATAATCTTGACAATATTGCTGTGCAAAACTAGTCTGGCTTTGTATCTTTCAAACCTTCCATCTAGATTGTACTTAATTTGTAAATCCATTTGTTTGCTATGGCCTTCTTTCCTAGTGGAGGATCACATAATTCCCAATTGTTGTTTTTATACAAAGCTTCCATTGCTTCATTCTTATAAGTTTGCATTTTAGCTTGTCAACTGCATTACATTGGTTCTTCAGTGGCCATGATGATATTCATAAGAGCATAATCGGTGGTTTTACTCGGAATTGTTTTGCCTTTTAGGGCATATGTCAACCTTGCTGGTGGTCTGCTTTCCCTAGCAGACCATCTGAGTTTCTACTCTGTAGGTGGATCCTCTGGCAATTCTTGCTCTTCTTTATCAACCTGTTCTGCAGGTGACTGAGTAATAGATGTGACCATCTCATCTGTATTGGATGTTTTCCATTCATATTCTTCATTAAATATTACATCTCTAGAGATTATGACCTTTTGGTTGGTGCAATCATACAACTTGTATGCTTTGCTCTCTCGCCAACCATGATGCATTTATGTGACTTCACATCCAACTTTCTATGATGATCATCATGTATGTGTAGATACGCTATGCAACCCAGTATGTGGAGATGCCTAATGCATGGCTTATATCCAATTAATGCTTCATAAGGTGTCATACCCTCAAACGGTTTGGTCAGAATTCGATTAAGCAAGTAGTTTCCAGTGGTAATTACTTCTACCCAATATTAATTTGAAAGATGCTTCTCACTGAGCATTGCTCTAGCACTGCCTACTAAAATCCCCTTCTTCCTTTTAGCTATTGCTCACTGAGCATTGCTCTAGCACTGCCTGCTAAAGTCCCATTCTTCCTTTCAGCTATTGCATTCTATTGAGGAGTATCTCCACATCTGAACTATCTTCAAATGCCATTCTTTCTATAAAAGTTTAGGAATGTTAATAACATGTATACACCTGCTCTGTTTGATCTCATGACTTTAATCTTTCTGCTTGTTTGGTTCTCTACCATGGCTTTGAATTCTTGCATTCTAGAAAAGACTTCAATTCCTCTTTCAGAAAGTAGACCCAACAATATCTGCTATAGTCATTGATGTTGTGGGTCTATGCATAACCCCATGCATTTGTATGTACCAAATCAAGAATACCTCTTGCTCAAGAGGTGCTTTTGCCAAAATTAGTTCTCTTTTGTTGATCAAAGCAACATGGTTTGCAAAATTTTCATAGAAACTAAAGTTTCAAAATGCCAAGTGCCATATTTTGATTTCTCAATTGCATCATATTTTTGAAATTCACATGTTCATATCTCTTGTGCCATATTGTGGAAAGTGGCATTGGCTATTGCTGAGCTGACATGGCATTCAAGTCTAGTACTGAAGCTAGCATTCTAAACAAGCCTCCTTACTTGATTGCTTTTCCCACTAGCTGATATCCTTTGGATTTGTCTCTGATTGTACATTCATCCCCATCAAAGATGACTTGATAGTTGTGTTCTGTCATTTGCCCAACTGACAAAAGGTTCTTGCTAAGCTTTGGAATGAAGAGTACATCTTTCACCAATCCTTTAGTACCGATGAAATTGTTCATATGGAGAATGCCTTTCCCTTGAACTGAATTCGGTGTATCATGTGCCGTGTAGACAACATTCTTTGGACCTTCTAATGGTTTCAACTCTATGGACCATTCTTGATGCTTTGTCATGTGTGATGATGCACCAATGTTGATGTATCAAGGATCTTGATCTGCTTGATCAACTTGATAAATGCATTCCCCTTTTGAATTACAATCTACGTCAATGTACATTATTTCAGTCTTTTGCATATCCTCACTTGCAAGATACATATTCTAAGGTTAATGACTAGTGACTTGAATGTCCACCATGATGATTTCACCTTCCACAAAAATTCCCTCTATTGCTACTAGATTGACATCCTTGGTCATACCACTTCTTGTGGCAATCTCTTTCATAGTGTCCAAACTTATGACAGTAGTTGCACTAAATGTTTGACACAATGGTTGTATTTCCTCTTCCTTGAAATCTTTCAATGGAATGATTTCCTCTTAGATACTGATGTTGATGTTAATGCTAATCCTATTATTGATTTTAACGATAATAACCACTTCTTTGAGATGCTTTAACTCTGCCTCTATCTTTGTCTCTACCTTTATCTGAGGCTATGAATGCTTGGTCATTAGAATGACCTTTGCGTGCTTCAATGGCATGAGTCCTGAGTTCTTCACCAAGAAAAAATTAGTGTAACTCTTCTAGTGTACGATGTCCACACCTCCAATAGATCTTTCCATTGCTCGATTAGGTAGAATGAGACAAGAAAGACAAATATTCATATCACTTGTTCAAAAAAAATGTGCAAGATGTCATGCTTGGATAGCTCAACACAGTGAAGACATCTAAAGAAGCATGGGATATGTTCACAGCTCTTTCAAAGTATAAAAACCGATCCAAAATTCTCACATTGAGAAACCAGATCAACCAAGTTTTAAAAACTGCAATGAAACTGGTGCAGGTGTAGACCCTTGTGCTTATGGTGTGACAATGATGGGAGTTACACTGGATTGTCAAGGTGTAGACCCATTGACATACTACCATTTGTCTTGAAGTATAAGAATGATATCCATTTGATATTTCCGTGTGCTATAGTTGGCGTTTTCTAACTTAACATATGCCTCCAAATTGAGGTTGCTAGTGGTAGAGATGATGCAAGAAATGTCTGGAAATGCCTGTGAAAAACACTGTATGAAAGAACTGCAATCTAAACTGTCTGTGAAGATAAAACTATAGTATATTCCAATTTGTTACAAGGCTTATGTGGCAAATGATGCCGAGAATAGTCAAGAGGCTTTACAAGGTTGAAAATAATCTGCACAATGCTATAAAAATAGCCAATAAGGCTTTACAATGAAGGCATGTGAGTGCAAAATCAAATGATGTGCAATTTGTTCACTGAACAATCCACCAATACCTTTGAATACTCTGGAATCTATTCACTGATGTATAGATGGTCAAGTTTTAGGACGTGTGATGATGTGAAACGGCATGTGAGAGTACGGACTCCGAGTAGGAACTAGTCAGGAATTTTTACTCATGGCTTTGATTGGCTGCTTTGGAGTTATCTCCTCGATGGATGAACTAATCTACTCTAATCTAGACCTAGACCAACCATTGAGCAATGAAAAGGAGCAAATAATTTATTTTCCTTTTGTTCCTTTTAGATGTTGGGCCAAATGCATCAATGTAGAGGCTTGAATGTGTGCAAGAAGTGGATTTGATACTGAGGCTAAAAAGTGTGTGATACAAGCACCAAAATGCACATGTGATGTGACAAGTGCATAGAGCATGAAAAATCAAGCATTTTTTCTTTTAAGATCATCCTCAAATTCTTCCTGAATTAAGAGATACAACTTGTTGATCAAGGTGGAGGGGCAAAATGAGAAATGATGATGTGGCAAGAGGGGTCACATGCAGATTTGTGCCTGTGAAGGGCTGCGCCTATGGAGCATAGTGCTGAGGTGGCACCTCTGCGCACATGCAGCATTCACAATGTGCTTGTGGAGGGGGGATGACAGTGCCTAGTAGGGGCTATGCTATGTGGTAGTGATGAGGTGCAAGTGTGCTAATGTGGCACTATTGAGGTGTCTTGATGATGTGGAAGCTAACATGTTGATGATGATGTTGTAGTTTGGTGATGTGGCATGCTAACATGGATGATTACATGGTAGGCGGTGATGATGGGGATGCTGATTGAGCTGATAATGTGGTAGGCAGGGGACACTTGTTAGGGATGACATGGCACTAGGGTTGTTGTGATGATGTGGTAATTGGTGGCCATGTGTCAGGGTGACGTGGTAGATAGCTAGCATTGTTGATGTGGTGGATAAGTTTGCCATGTGGCAACCTAGGGACTAAGCCTCTCTGTGGTCACCCTTAGGATAGGGTAAGTGTTTGATTTGCTGAAGTGCCACATGTTGCAAGAAGCTTCACCAAAATCTTTCTAAGATTTCGTCATGGGCGAAATTCTCATTTCTCCTCCATTGCTTTGTGTCGGTTCATGGAGGCGCTTTTGATTTGCTCCTTGGTGTGAAGCGTTTGCATTGCTAGTCATTTTGGCTGGCTATACTTGATCGGTTAATGGAGCTTGTTGGAGCATGTTCGTTGTAGGAGCTTGCACGGTGTTGGGTGGCCCTTGAAGCTTTCTATCAATGGAGTAATAGCTATGTTGCTAGCTCAGTTGAAGCCTGTTGTTGATTGTGGGTTTGACTGTGGGTTGTTTGGTCGATTGTGAGCTATGTTGGACATTCTTGCCTGTTAGCTATGGCTGGAGGTCAATTGAGGCGTCGATTGCTTGTGGGTCGAGTTTGGAAGTTGTTGCATGTCCTCTAGTTGTAAGAGGTTATGTTGCTCAGTCGCGTGATCGTGGCTGGCTCATGGAGGTTATGAAGGCTTGCATTGCTGTATGTGCCTCATTGTTGGAGTCACCACTCAGTTGACCTATTAGGTGTGGGTTGATGCAAGGTATTGTTTGTGTGTAAGCTAGCAATAGAAAGGCTTGGTGGTAGCGTTTGGAGTGTCGTTTGCACGTAGGATACAGTGGACTGATGGTTTGTCAATGGCTATGGTGAAGTTGTAGCTAGCCCTTCAATCGGGTCACTATAGAGGAGTGCTGAGTTGTTGTGAGCTTGGATGTCATTGGAGGTCAAGTCGAGGTTGCCTTGTTTATCCAAGTGCTATGGTAGAGCCACGTTGGTGTGAGGAGCCGCCTTGGTTGCAGGGTATGATTGAGCCGTTGTAGCTTTGGTTGCTTGGCGCTAGCCATGGGCTTGCTTTGCATGGGCATTGCTGGAGCCGTAGTGGGCTATGGATGTAGCTATGTAGGTCGTAGAAGTCGTTATGTGGTTAGGTGTTGCTTGCAACCTTAGGCTCGCTGTGAGCCGTAGGGAGCTGCCACTTGCCTTGTAGATGTTGCTTAGGAGGTAGATAATATGTAGAAGCCTACTGAGTGAGTTGACTTTGAGCTACTCTCCACACCTCATTCTACAATAGGAGGACTTAAGAGATCCTCAAAGGTCTCTATGCCAAGACTTTCTCCCTCTCTCATAAATGGAGGAAGGAAAATCTCTCTCTTTCTCAAAACCAAATCTCTCAAAGAAACCAAGAAATGAAATCTCTCACAATCAAGATACCTCTCACAAATCTTTCAAGAGAAAATAAACTCAATATCTTTCACATTCTCAAGGATCATGATGCCTCAGTAGAAGGTAGAACCATGAGCTCTAATACCATGAACAAATATGGAGAGAGAAGAGGAGAAGAGTGGAGATGAAGAGAGAGGGAACAATTAGAGAGCATACCACAAATGACTAACTATACATTAGATCTAGTTGAAAATACTAGATAAACCCCTTTAGGGTCAGGGTTGGTGTTTCCAACCCTTGTGCCTTTTAGCACTCTTTTGGTTAGTGCTATGAACATGTGATAATACATTATGTTGAGACATATCCTCAACAAACAGCTCTCATTCTTCTAGTTTCAATGGCGTATATTATAGGTGGGCGTCTTTTGTAGAACTTTCTAGTCCTCTTGCTAACCCCAATAG
Organism: Dipteris shenzhenensis; assembly: GCF_047967505.1. NCBI lineage: Eukaryota > Viridiplantae > Streptophyta > Polypodiopsida > Gleicheniales > Dipteridaceae > Dipteris > Dipteris shenzhenensis. The sequence continues at coordinate 28,815,018 of NC_141603.1, read as the reverse complement.
GAAATATATTTTGGGATTGACATTAGTATCTTTAAAAAAGAACTCATTTATGGGATTCTTTATCAACCATAATCCATGTGCTATGAATTTTGGCCATTATGTCTCCTAATTTTGCAAGGATGGCTTAGCAAATTGCACTCTAGATAAGTGGATTTCATAAATAATTTTCTTCCATACTCTCCTTTCAGGTGGGCATATAACAAAAAGGTGGATGAAACCTTCTATTGAGCACTAGCGTCTCTTACACCTTCCATCTAACTTGCCTATCCTCAAAATCCTAGAGTTTGGGGACAAAGATTTGTGTAAGGTGAGCTAGATATGGAAAGGCATTTGCTCTCGTATGATTTTGAGCCATATGCCTCCAAATTTGTTGTGCCAAGAGAAAGTGGAGTCTAGTTTGGACCCTCTCATAGTAAGGGTTCCAATCAACTCATTCGGGTCTAAGTATAGGGGGAAGGGAGTTGCTACCCACCCATCTAAACTCTTTGCTAAAAATGAGTTATGAGACTCCTTGCCATATACGTTCTCTTGTCCATAGACTTGGCCTAGCTTCTTGTCTCTATTATTGAGACCAAACCCTCTCCTTATTGTTGGCCATTTCTTCCACTTTAACTTGACTTTGCCCTACAACTGACCAATTAATCACAACCCCTTTTCTGAAAGTGACCAAGATTGAGGTACATTTTAATTAATTCTTGAAAAAAAGCAAAAAACTTGCAACAGCACGCAAAAAAATACTCGAATGGCCCATATTTCTTAATCGAATCCAACAATCAACATTTCTCCAATCATGCTCCCCCAAACCTTAATAGAGAAAAAGATGCGTGATAAGAAAGGAAAAATAGGAATTTTTGTAGAGATTTTGTGTTACTATAAGCTCATTGGTCCACCTAGTGCTTCATTATGATAATTGACAGTCCTCATTACTTTTCTCTAGTTTTGCTTTATTTAGACGTAACCACATGCTTGCATGCATCTTAGAATGAAATCATGATTGTTAAGCTTGAATGCTTCTTACCCTTGCTCTCTATAACTGCCTCCCATTAATCATCTCTCGTTGGACACTCTCTTTGACTCAGCTAGCTTCTCTCAACTTCATATGATAGATGTCTCTAGTACTAAGAACCTATGAGACGTTGATATATAGATCACGTCTTGCAAAGGCCAACCTCCAAATTTGTTCAAGCATTTCATTCTTCAAGATGGGCCCTGCAAAAGCAAAAGCTCGTGCCGATTCCAGCTTCCAGCTGCCACCCTTTGAGTATGTGGAGAAATGTTACTCTGATAGCCGCGAGAAGTAGTCGATCGTGGCCAACTTATCGGAACTCTTACTAGAGGTATAAGCTCGTTTCCTTACTTCATGCTTGGAGCTCTGGAGGCAGGTTGTCTTTTGCGGGTAGTTGTGCTCATGCTCTTTGCTCCCCTTGCCTGGGTTCTCTCTCACTTTGTGTCGGAGGCTACAGGCATCCAGACCCTGATCTTTTTCTCGTTTGCTGGTCTGAGAGTTTGTGCAATTCTTCCTAGGTTCTATGCTGAGGATATTCCTCCCGAATTCTAGAGGGTGTTCTCTTCGTGTGGGAGTCGCTGTGCTATCATTGCAAATCCTTGCATTATCGTGAAATTCTTCACCATGAACCATCTTGGTGCAGACAAGGTACTTAGCATGAAGTTACATGTGACAAAGGGAGGTAGAGCAACAGGTCTGCTAAAGTCTCCAAAGGTGTTGGTGGGTTGGCACAAGAGGAATGCAGTGAAAGCTAAGTTTGGTAATGAGCTACTAGAAGTCGGTCTAGAGGATGCAATGGTGGATTATCCCTTCTTATGCCTTTGCGAGGCAGTCAAGAAGTTCCTACTCAATAATTGCAATGTTGCTTGAGCGTTGAGCTGATTTGATCCAAGTATAGGCAGCAATATTCCTCTATTTTGATTGTTCATAGAAGTTAATAGGCCATTCATCATTTATCTTGACTTGATTGATTGCAAGGCAGCAAATTTGTTGCATTGGACCGCTTGTTGAAGCTAATCATCCTAATGAAGAAGTTGAGCTATGCTACAAGGTGCACTGTGAGAGATTGCTGATCTCTTCTTGCTTGTGATTGCACGAAGCCTACATAGTATCAAATAGAAGTGTAGAGGCTGCTCCTATGCACAAGCTCTTCAAACCCATCGTTTTCCACGATGGGCACCTCGTACAACGCCCCACACCCTTAGTTGCATGTTGGACAATTCTTTGGTTGGATTCATCTTGTCTGCCATCCGAGTCTTAATTTCTGTAGACACTCATGTGCAATATGTTCTGATAGTGTACAAGCTTTCGGGAATTGGTCTCATTGTGAAAGGAAATATTCCACATCCGGATGAAGCAGGCGATGGACTCCTGTTCGTGTGCTATCATTGAACCTGTTTGGATCCTATCATCCTTTTGATTGCATTGGGTAGGAGCCTCACAGTAGTAATCTACACTGTGAGCTGCCTAACAGAGACATTGTCCCCCATTCGAATAGTTCATCTTACTCGGAATTGTGAGAAGGATGTGCACGATTTGTTTTATTTAAAATACTTCTCTCTCTCTCTCCTCAATTTCTCTCTCTGTCACGTTGGGTGGGCCTGTTGAATACTATTAAGTATTCACCTTGTTTTCCATTTTTGCCCGTTCAAAATACACTAAAGGACGGCTTTTTGGCTTGCCCAATGGAGAAGGCCTTAGTGACAATCTGGTCTTGAAAGGGAAAATTCCATTTTATTTATTTTTTGGGTTCTTCGAAATTCCCATTGGCTGGCCGCTGCTCCCAACCTTGGCAGAGACTATTGATGATTTGGGGTCCCCTTTTATGACTTTTGGGCCATTCGCATTTACTCCTCTGTGGAGACTCCTAATCTCCTTCTAAGTCCCTTCTTGAATTTTGGGACCTCCAAGGCTTAGTGCACACGCAAGTTTGGAGCGAGGTGGATGGTGCATTTGACATTCATCCATGTGAACTAAAGCCCCTCAGCGTGAACTACACTTGACGAGTGTTATTGAGAGCTGCAAAATGCCTTTGTTTGCATATGACTAGTTGAGCATCTGACTAGTTGAAGGGAGTTGCGCAGTTTGTAGGTGGCACACATTTTTATTGATTGTTGGGGTAGAGCATTGAAGGGATTGGAGCCAAAGCCAGTGCGAGATGGCTAAATACGATTGGACGGGGAAGCAGTGGCGCTCCAGTGCTTGATTTGGCACAGTCTCAAATATTGAGTTGCACAAAATAGCACAAGTGGCGCTTCAAAACGTCCTCAAAATCCATGGGAAGGATCAAAACCCACCACCAGCGGCGAATTGCTGGTATCGTGTGCACTACTAGCCCCAAGTTAGGGCTCACTCATTTCAGTGAGGTAGGGGCAGGCCTCATGAATGATAGATATGGCATTCACTTTGTTTCTAACAATGATTCCTAACTTATATATGCTCAACCAGTCGTTTGTGAACGTAGTGGGAGCGTGAATTTCACGAAAACATGTAGTGCGCTTGAACGAGACGTGTCACGAGTGCATAAATGGGTCGGCACATCGTAACTTGTACCTTCACGAATGACAGATAAGATTTGCGTACCAGATCACATGGCTGGTCAGATTTGCGCGCGAGTGCGGTTGCATTGATGGAGCTTCAATTCATCTTTCACGGTCTGCCTCTCGGATTCTTCTAAAACTCGCGCTCTCTCTACGGTTGCGACTTAAGTGCCTTTGCTCAGCCTCTCGCTTTTCGTTTCTGTAGCGCAGTTGTTCCCTCGTGGAAATCACGCTCATTTGGCGGACAAGCAGCAGCTCAAGTAGCTCCAAATGTCGTTCTGAAATTAGCAAGAATCACTCCGGCTCTCACATTCTTCGGTTTGGTTGCTGGGCGAAAGTCACGGCCAGGCAGGCACATACGTTGCTCGAATCGAAACGTCAGTTTGACCCTTTTATTCTTCAGTTGCTTCGACTTGATCTCGTGTCAAGCTTCGGTCTGCTTTAAAGTCCGTCCACAGAGAGCTTGTTGACGTTGAAGTTATACAGGTATCGGATCACAATGGCTCAAGGACCGTCCAATGCAAGAGTGGTGGTAGCCATAGATCTGGGCACTACATTCTCTGGTTTCGCTTACGCACGCAAGTCGGAACCTGATAAGGGTTTAAATTTTATGATTGGCCCTACGCAGGCAAAGCAGGAGCCAAGCCATACTGTAAAACGCAAACGAGCCTCTTCTATAAGTGTGATAGCGATGGCAAGTTTCTTCTCAAAGAATGGGGCTGGCGAGCATTAGTACATTTACTCAAGCTACCCAAGCTTTGAAATCTACCATTCCCAAAGCTACTTCGGATCTGTCCGCTCGTATGGATTTGTTCAGGCTTGAAGGCTCGCAGGGCGGACCATCTGAAGATAGGACTCTACAAAGTGCGCGGAATGAATGTGATTTTAGTGTTGAGCACGTCGATCTGATGAATGCTTCAGAGTCCATCACTGAGAAAGTTGGGTACTTCGCGACCAAATTCAAGCTCTTTCTCGCAGGGGAGGATGCACACCAAAGTAATAGGATGTCAAGCCAGCAGTTGCCGGGTGATCTTACTGTGGAAAGGCCTGTTGTCGATTATCTCAGGTGCATTTCAGACTTCGTAATGACGGAGCTCCGTCTGAAATACGGTAAACATTTTGGGAAGGCAGACGTTCAATGGTGTGTAACCGTCCCTGCTATTTGGGATGAGCGAGCTAAACAAGTGATGAAAATGTGTTCCCAGAAAGCTGGGCTGGTTAAAGGACCGCTATGCACAATAGTCGATGCTAGTCCCCATGTCCTCGACATAATCCTGGAGCCTGAAGCCGCCTCTGTATATTGCCAGCAAGAGGTGAGAGAATTGAAACTGAGGAAAGGAGACAAGCTTTTAATAGCGAACATGGGAGGGGGAACCATCGACCTAGTCGTACACATGAAGTCCGACGACGATCCACAAAGCATGAAAGTGGAGGAGGCCGTGGAGAGCTATGGGACCCTGGGAGGCGGAACTTTTGTGGACTCACACTTCTTTCATTTCCTGTGTGGGAAGATCGGATGTTTCAAGCAATTTTGTCGAGAGAATCCGTCCACGGCACTGAGCATCCTGGGGTGGTGGCAAGGGATAAAGATGGGGTTCGATGGAGACGAGTATTCTGCTGAGCTAATACTTCCCAGCAAGTTGAGCGATGTGTGGAAGGAAACACGATCGAAGAATGGGTAACACAGCAGCCGAAGACTACGGGGAGGTGAGACTGGAGGATGCAGATATAATGATGAATCTTGATGATGAGGTGGATAAGGTATTGCGGTTGATAGAGAGGGAGGTGAAAGGGGTGCGAGTGCTGATGGTGGTGGGCGGGTTCTCTGCGTCGCCCTATTTGAGGAAGAAGATAATGGACAAGTTCCAAAAGAGAGTGGAAGACATTATAATTCCGGAAGATCCAGGGAGTGCGATCTGTCATGGAGCAGTTCAACTGTGCATACAAAACGATATCATTCAGTCGTGGATCTCCAAGCGGACATACGGAGTAGCCATGCCGGCAGAACCACAAGACCCACGTGCTTCTCTGTTTAAGGACGATGACGGACGGGAGCTTTGCATGGACTGCTTCGATGCATTCGTGAGGGTGGGAGAGAGGGTACGCACCAATCAGTCAGTGAAGGAGATCTACTATCCCGTCCAACACAGACAGGAAGACTTATACTTCGCGTTATACAGTTCCATAAAAGCGCATCCCAGGTATACAGCAGAAGAGGAGTGCCAATTGGAGGGCCATTTCACAATAGACATCTCGGATGGAATTGATTTGGGCACGGAGCGTTCTGTGGAGGTGACCATGTGTTTTGGGGGTTCCAACATCGAAGTCACGGCTGAACGTATTATCTTTGGCAGCCAAAAAGTTGAAAAGGCTCTCTCTGTCACTTTTAGCTGTGACTAGTGCATATTGTTGTAATTTAGTTCTATGCAGCTCTAGTAAATTGCTGTTTTGGCTACCAATCGGGCGAGGCTGTCGTCTTTGTGGAGAAGTACGTCCTTTTTTTTTAACACAAGGAACCAAGTGTACTAACCCCTAAAGGTATTGCAAATACTCTTCAGGAATTTCCAATGATGCTCACATGGGTTATCCAATATTGATGGACCAAGTCTCCTGCATAACTAATTTCTAGTCTGGTTGCTATCAGTATATAAATTAGTTTGCAAACAATGTATAGCAATGCTTCTCCACACGACGTACCATCTTAGAACTATTCAATGACAATCTTTAAGGTACTTGTTTCAATTGGAGCGTTGACAAGTTTGCAATTTGCCCAATGCCAATAGCTAATTGTTTAAGTATTTCATCAACGTATCGTCTCTGATTGACTATCCTTTGTCCCCTTGGTTAAGGTATACCAGCAGAGACAGCCGTGGCAAAGCCATAACAGGGGCAGAACATTTTGGAGCTCAGCGTGGAACATGCAAAAACAGTTTAGAAACAGCCTGTGTTCAAAGAAATCTACGGCCAAGGAGCAAGACATTTTGGAGCTCAGCGTTGAGCATGAAAAACAGCTTGTCTTAGTTGCTTACCAAAGATTATGTCCTACAAATCAGGATCCCCACGAGCACCATCTTCCAATTCATTTCAGTAATGCCTCAGGATGATAAACCGCAGAAATGGTATCGATATGGTACTGCAAATATTTTATAACTTTCTATTAGTAACCCCTATCAATCTTAGGTTTCAGATCAACTAAGATTGAAGCAGCCATACCATTATGTATCCCACAATGGATACATGAGGTTATGGTGTTCGCAAACATATAGCTTCACATAACGAAATCCTAGAAATTCATGTACATGGAGCTAAACCTGCCGTTGACGTTAAGAACTTATTTCAAACAGGTAGAGGCACGTGATTTAACTAAATGGTCATGCTATCAACCATAAATTGAGCGGCCACTACTTCTAAATTCCTACCCCTTAGTAACTGCAAAGATGATGCCAAACTTTGCTTCATTTGGCCCTTAGTAATGTAGTGATTCCCTTTGATGATGGTGGGTGTTGAAAGCTTGAGAAAAAGTTCTCATCATGAGGTTCAATTACCTGTGTGTCATAGTTGGATGTATAGGCAGCAGCCCTTGCTTTGTTTTTGCATTCTTTCTTTGTGTGACCATGTTTGACATAATAGCTACAATGCTTCTTGGATTTTCTCTTGGCATATTCTTGGGGAAATCCATGTCTTGGATCCCTTATGGTTCCTCCAAACTCTCCCTACAATCAAAAGACTTTGGCTCATGATTTGTGGCATGAAGAGATGCACCTCTTGTGGAAGGAGCCCCAAAATGTATTTGATGTTAAGCATATCCTCCACATCTTCTACCTTTGTGTTCAACATCAGTTGATGGAAACTCTCTATGTATTGTGGCCTTAGCTTCTGCCTAAAGAATATGTATAATTGTTTCTTTGTAGCCAAGTGGGATGCAATGCTTCTCCATGGCTTGGAAAAATTCATCCCATGTAATGACAGGAATGTGGAGTCCTCTTGAGACCCTACTTTGGATTGAGTCTACCAATGCAAATTCCCTTAGTGAGCTTGATGGTGGCTAGATAAATCTTTGCTTTTTCAATGAAAGGTTGGAAGTGAAAGTAGAGAGTAAGATTCTTGAGCCATGGTTCTAACATCTCTCGGTTAAGAGTGCCATGGACATGGACACTTGGCTCAAGCACTCTATAGCCTAGCATCCACGCGACTAATGTTGAAACAAAGGTGGTCAATAGGTCTTGCTTCAACTTACTAGACTTTATTAGGTAGCATAGGTTTAAAACTTCAAATGCCTATCTTTGCTACATGTGACATGCCTCCAATAGAGTAGCTCATTCTTCCACTAGCAAAATCTGCATTGAGGTATGTCATGGTTTTCAACCTACTCTGCTTGTGGATTTGTCTTTCCAAGCCCCTCCATTCAAAGCTGCTTCCTCAAGGCAGCCAGAGGCATTGCCATTATTTTATACAATTCTACTATCAAGTTGCTATGGCTTAGAGCGGGCTTAGAGCGGGCTTAGAGCTTGAGATTGTGCAACCAAGGTGGATGCTTTGCAAGATCCATTATGATAGGGGTTTACACTGTCATTAGATATGTCTAGGAATGGTTGGATCATTTGTTAGGTCATTGGACCAAACATAATAAACTAATCCAAGTTAGAATCCTTGGTTATCTAGTTGAAGGTTCTTCTATGGACCACCTTGTAATGGAGGCCTTGCTACATGCCCATCATGATGATTCAAGTAAAAGCAACATTATGTTAGGTACTCATCCAAGAGCATTCCCTCAATTGATCTCAACTATTTGATATTGTAGACTTTTTTAGGATGCTCCACAGACCTACCCCACTTGGACCCTACCTACTTCAGAATCCTACCATCAGATCCACCTACTTCCTTTAGATGAAATGAAGCATATATATCACTCCACATCCATGCTAGAGGGATCTCATAGATGCAGGGTGGACCTCTAGCTATTCACCTAACCCTTACTACTAGACACTCACCATCATCAAAGGGAATCACTATTCATCACTAAGGCCCAAGTGAAGTAGAGTTTGGTATCGTTTTTGTTTGACAATGGCAGTCAACCAAAATTAGTCAATGCCAAGCTTGTAAAGAGGCTTCGTATTCAAGCTCATCCTCATCCATACACTTGTCATGAATGAACAAAGGTCAGTCCTCGAAGGTTACATAACAGTGTCTTATCATATGGTTCTCTCAATATGTGGAGTACTCAAGAAATGTGTGGAGAATATGGTTCATGGTTCGCTAGAGAGTATGGTTTTCACCATGATTTAATGTCACTTACAATTGTAATAAGGCAACATTGCCATTCTTTTATTGAATTTCACTCCTTGGGTTGCTATAGCCTAGAGCTGAGATTGTGCAACCAAAGTGAATGCTTTGAAGGTCTATTTTCATAGGGTAAGACCTAAGTCATTAGCTAATTGAGTGGATCCTTTGGTCCAACCATAATAAACTAACCAAGTTATAACCAAGTTAGAAGGCTTGGTTATTGACTAATGGTTCTTCAATAGAACACCTTGTAATGGAGGCCTTGCCACATTGCCATCATGATTATTTAGGCCAAACATTACTAGCTAGTAGCATTTACCAAGTGTCAACTAGGAGCATTCCCTCAATTTAGCTCAACTACCTGACATTGTACACTTCTCTTGTTCTGGTGGAAGATAGCCCCTTGATTGTAGAAGGCCCCACAAACCTACCCCACTTAAGGCTGTGTCTACTTTAGAATTGTACCATCGAATTCGCCTACTTCCTTTAGATAAAATGAATCTTAGATATCACTCTACATCCTCAACTTTAACTATTCACCTAAACCTAATTGCTAGATTTCAAGGGGTTGTGAGACAAAACGTGGCAACCTATGGGAGGAGGTCCCTATGCACCTTTAGAGAGCCTATATCAATGAGCCCTCACCCCAACAAAAGAATTTAGAAAGGAGTTTGAGATCCTACTACAATAGATGAGCCATTTTGGTGTATACACTCTGCTCCATTTAACTTGTTTGTTGTCGATAGAGGAGTCCTAGCTTATACTGAGGATTTATTCCCTTTCCTTTTCTTGTGTGCATTTTTTGTCTATTCTTGTGTTCAACCACCTCGTTTGGGTCCTTGAGAGCATCTTTGATTGAGTATTATAGTCAAGGTGCACAACAATGTACCTCCCATTATTCAAGATAACCCCCATTACAAATTACCTTCAGCTTAGCTTGATGTGATAAAAACTTATTAATTACTTTTTGAATTTGACAAAGATTTCTTTAAAATATGGCTCAAAAAATGTTGTCAACAAAAGGACATCCTCTTCCATCCATGCATGTCCCTACAAAAGATCCCACCAAGGTTGTAGACACCATGGATCTCCTAGTTGACACACATCATGGACTACAATCATGAAAAATGTTAAAAAGATAATAGCACATCCATCCAATATGGGTAAAATATGCATACTAGATTTATTATAACTTGAAAAAAATGTCCTCAAGATTACAAAGAAATTCACACACAACCATATCCTTAAAACAATGCTTCAAATGTGTAGTATGTTGTTTGTGGTTGTGTCCTTTCTTTGAGAATTTGGTCTGAGCACATCTTTTTGTGTGGTCTATATTGCCATTTCATAGGAAATTTTAACATAACATCACAAACCCCTTTAGTCACAAAACTACTGCACATGGATGCTATATTTTGTTTCCCATCTTGCCGATTTAGTTTAAATTTGTAATAGTTTGTTAATTTTCCAATAGGCCCATCTTGCCAATTCATATTTTAAATTTGTAATAGTTTGTTAATTCTCCAATAGGTTTTAGGATTTATAAGACCCCTTTATTCACAAAACTACCCTACATGTCTACTTCATTTATAAAGATCCCTTTATTCACAAAACTACCCTACATGTCTACTTCATTTCAACATACTCTCAACTAAATCATCCATCATGCATACTTATTATCATGATAGATAGTGATCTATCAATTTAATTATTGCAAGTCACATTGTGAAGGATATAGGGTGCAAATTTGCATGCATCTCAAACAAAAATCTAATTATCAAATAAGTTTTACCATGTATTATTGAAAAGGTGCATCAAGGATATACTTTAACATTCAAATTCACATGATAATCGTTTGTGCATAGCTAATAGATTTGACATGTAAACCTTAACTGAATCTATCTATTGCATGACTATTACATATCTAGCAATAGAAAAAGGTGGATGAAACCATAATGCTTGAATATGTTGATATTGAGTGCAATATTCATGGGTACTCACATAATGTACCAAATGTTTCTTCTTCAACATGACTATCACATCTCTAGCAAATAGAAAAAGGTGGATGAAACCAACGTTCTTGAATATGTTGATATTGAGAGGAATATTCATGGGTAGTCACATAATATACTAAATAATTCTTCTTGTAAGATATACAAAAGATATTCATGTTTAGTACTAGGGTAGCACAAATTGAAATTGCTTGAAGAAAACATTAAAATTGAAACCATAGTTTATCATATTTATTGTTTCACACACCAAAATTGTAACATTTTCTACTTAACGTTTTTAGATTCTCTTATTGAGCATGACTATGCAAAAATATACACAAAACTGGTTGAAATACACATTTCTAAATGTGAGGCAATTTAAAGTAGTAATCATAAATATGAACATAACTTTTTAAAGAAGAAAATACAAAATAAATTACTCATGAATCCAAGAAAAACTCCTCTCAAATTGCCACAAACTCCATCTTATTTACTAATGTCATCCACAAAATATTACAACGATGTGTCCTCTCTCTAATAGGGGCATTGAAGGCATATGACATTACACATCATCTCAGCCATGACACTTGCATAAGAAGGTAGAAAGCTGAAATAAATCAATCAATGTTGATGTCTCTTTGATAACATTATTCTCCAACAAATAAAATTGAAAAAGATCAAATAAACCAGTAGCATGCTTACTAGTCATCTAGAAAACTAACAGCCATTTCCATATCTTCAAAATCATTTAGAGTCCGACTATTGCTCAATACATTTTCATTTCCTTTCTGTCCATCCAAATATGGTTGCAATATAGAATTGGTCAAGATAAATAAGCATGTTGTCCTGGAATGCATGCATGCTTTCTGCATAGAACCAACCCTAACACCCAAGTCCACCACATGTCTAGAAAATGGACACAATGACTCTAAGAAGTACAAACTTCATGCATTGATCATTCTCCAATGCACCTCTCCATGCACACTCTCTCCAAGAATTGTATTTTGCTTGTTTCATAAACAATGATGAAAAGAACTACTTTCAAAAGCAATGCCCAAATTTGGTACCAACCTCCAAGATCCACAAAGCATCTCTTTATGTCTATATAGGCTTGTGTGAAGTTTGAGATACACAATTGCCTCCCAAACTCAATATAATCATAGCACCAGATCTTGCAATGTGAAGAATGGCATGTGTCGCTCCAAATCAAATTTAGAGAGGTCAATGGAATGTAGACAAAACTACCTTTCCATCTACTTCCTTTCGTAGACTACTATAGCTGTACATCTGTATGTAAAGACATAAGGTGATAGCAAACACACGTTGCACATGCAATAACAGCATGAAAAAAGATTAAGAGTGCTTCTTACCAATGTTAAGTCATGGATTTTTTGTGGCCTATCACCCATCCCTATCCATTTTAGTCATCTTCTCAAGTGTTTTTTGCACCTAAATGTCTACATCATCCTCATGGACTAATTTGAGCTTGACAAACCCATTTCCCCCCTTTTGTGCTGTGCAACTCCTCCTCAGTGCAACATCATTTTTTCATGTCCAACCATCATCGACAATTCTTTCCCTTCCACTCGGAGAGCACTTGGTTCCTTTTGTGCCCTATCATGTTTTGGAGAGTACATGTAGAATTTTAAAAATTTGTCCATATTTGACATATGTGCAGCGACTTTTCAATCTTACTAACAACTTTTATAGATTGCAAAATCTACATACAACAAGAGTATTAATAAATGTCAACTAAAATAGTGAAGTATGGATTTTTAATTGAAAAGAAAAGTATGTATTGCTCACCTAAATACCAATCATTGATATCCCCTCGGCATCTCCATTTGCCCTATTACAGTTGTAGACATAGTCATTGACTCCTTCAAGTTTTCATAAAGTTCAAGCCTATTCATTGCTTGTATTTTCCCAAAATACTATTTCAATGTGGGATATTAAGGAAGCACAAAACTAGTTTGTTGACTAGCAATCAAGACCCAAGAGAGTAGCGTCTCAAATTCACAAAGCAACTTTTCCATCCAATTTATGAATTCCCTATCAGCATTTGTCATTCCATAACTTGTTCCAAACTTTGAATTTGACCCTAAGATCCTTAGGGTTTCTACTTGTGTCTCCTTGGAGATTTTTGGAATGGAGATGTTATACACTTCTCCATTGTGAGAATGGATGATCATTTATCATCAAATCAAAGGCTCCATAACATATCAAACCAATATTCACCATTTTTTTGTTTGACAATAGAAAAGATCTACATACAAACAATACATGCAATCAACACACCTAGCTTTATTTAACAATAATCACATATCCCATGCCTTGATCATTTTTTGAACAAACTTGAGATTCACATCCTTTTAAATATTATGAGTGCTTTCTCCATCTCAGCAGCACTTACAGTCTTTAAAAAATTAGTTTTTTGCTAACAAAAATTAAATATACCATACATTGATCATTTTCGACCATACTTGAGATTCACATCATTTTGAATATTTTTAAGTGCTTTTCCAAGTAAGTAGCACTCAAATTCAGTTGGAGGTCCTTTAACTTTGCCTCATAATCTTGCATAAACAATGGCTAAAATATATTCCAAAGAAACAAATGATTATCGTGAATTAATTAGTTTTGATTCAAAATAAATACAAGACAAATGGTATTCAACTCCAACTTCCACCCCTTTTTGAATATCCACATTTGGTCAAGTTTCCACTGGCAAACATCTCTTGCTACTTGTCCTTCCTCTGCTCTTACCTCCTCTTTCCCCATTGCCACCTCTCCCCCTCCTCTTTGAAGTCTTTAATTTTACCATCCTAAAAATGTGGCAAAACAAAGTTCAAAAAAATTTCCATAATGTTTTTCCCATTTGTACTCTCTCAAAAATAACAATATCATAGGCAAATACATGCTAGACTTTTAGATAGACAAGAGAGTGGGTTATCCCTCCCACCACCCTTGAATGGATAGGATAGTATTTGGGTCTTCTAGAGCATTGTACCATGCAATAGCAACTATTATTATTATCATGAACCCCCCGCGTGGTGCACGCTTTTGCAATGCTTGAACTCTATTTTTGTGAGGAGAATGTGGCCACAAATCCAAAGAACCTACAAATACCAAACACAAGCAAACAATATGAAAAAGGTAAAGATGGTCTAGTCAAGGAGATATCGTTTATGATTGAGGGTGCTGTTGAGGGAAGAAGATGCTATGTTAAGAGGGAAGCTGTTGAGGGAAGAAGATGAATCTGTGAAGAGGGAAGTTGTTGGGGAAGAACATGACTCTGTGAAGAGGGGAGTTGTTGATGGAAGAGGGCGAGAGAAGATATGGTAGCTTCTATGATAGCAAGCAATGAAGAAGAGTACTCTACTATTACTACCACACTAAGATAAAGTTGAAATTTGCCTACCTAAAGATTGGTTATGAGGTAATAGTATTTCCTTGTAGTTGTTGAATGTCATAAAAGTATGTTGTAACATAGTATAACACTTTTTTATGTGTGCCTTTTTTGTGCGTAATCTAGATTATTTGAAGTTTCCAAATATTAACATTGAAATTTCATCAAATGGTTTATAATATTGATGTCTCTCCTACATTTTTGTAAGTAGTAAGTAGTAAGGGTGGCATAAAAAAATGTTTCCATTATAGTTGCAAGTAGTTCAATAGAAAAAAAATATTATACTATGCCTTTATTCCCTTTAATCTAAGAGTTGAACTATTGTTGTTGTCCAACACATTGTTGGTAGTTATGCAATAAAAAGGACAAAGAGAACTTATCAAATTGTTTCATTGGCAATGTCACATTTATTTTTAGAAAATTATATGAAATGCAATAGTAAAGGATTGCGTGTTTCCTTGTCGTTGTATTGCTTAGGTTCTTGCCTTATGTCATATTGTAATCTTTTCACATCCACATATTGCTACCTTGATCTTTGGTAATTGTTAAATGTAATTTTTTTAAAATCCAAAAATTTAGTATATTGTTACCTTGATCTTTGTAATTGCTGCTAAATGAGTAAGAGCCATATTGTAGCCAAAGCACTATAGTTATATTGCATATGTTGATAGGCCATTCGTTTTCGCATCCAACATGCATCGTGCATCATTATTTATGAGCAATATGTTTATGGATGTCCAATTCCCAAAGGATAACTTTAAGGACCACAAAGATAAATAATGTATGTGTTATATCCTTCAAGTAGACTAAATATATGGTATTTGCATACAATTTCCAAGGGGAGTACATATATAAAAATATTTACATTTTTTAAATAAAAATGTTAGTTTTGTTGTCATTGTCTTTGGATCTAAATTTATATTGACTTGAAGTGCTGTCATTTATTGAATAAATGCAAATGGTTCTTCACCAGCATTGTTAGCAAAAGGATTTCTAATGTTACCAAATGGATATTCCTCGATGTTTGTGTTAGTCAAGTCTTTTCTTGATTGCTCTTAAACGTGTCAGAAACATAATGATTTTGAAAACTGTAAACAATTGTTCCAAAATAGAATATTTTTTAGAAGTCTAATGTAGAAAAATTGTATCACTAAGTGTATGGTTTTGTTATAATCCATTTTGATGTAGTAGATACATAAAATTCAATAAAGAAGAATAGGCTAGTTTACTGGAGTAAGCTCGATGATTAATATTAAGTAGGTTTCAAAGCTCAAAGAATTATGATGAGAACAACACATTAATTTATGAATGATTGACAGATACTAAGTTCATTGTTTCTCTATTGATGTTGTATTAGTATTGAGACAAAATAGTATGATTAATTTATGAATGATTGATGAATATTAATTCTCATTGTTTCTCTATCGATGTTTTTTTTGAGAAAAAATAGTATGGTGTTGTAAATGTAACATTGTCAAGTTAGAATCATGAGACTCTTTCAATATTGATAATTAGCACAAATGGTCTTGTAAGATTATTGATGTTTTTTATGCACATGTTGCAACGTGAGCTTTGTTGTACCACGACTAGAGGTCAATCTAGGATAGATGCTAGAATAGAGTTGTGGTGTTAGTAGGAGTATGGTGTGAATAGACCCTTAGAGGGCTCTTATGGTATGCTAGAAGTGGAGACTATATAAATCCAACAATCATTCAACTTGTATCATTGAACCATTGAAGTAATACAACTATTCTTCTCTCACTTGCTCTCTTGCTCCCTTTTCCTCCCTCTCCATCTCCTTTATTATAGTTGTATTAGAACAATTTTTAACCTCTTCTCTCTTCTTGATGCCCTCTTTCTTCTTCTCCTCTCTCCATGGCCTCTCTGCACTCTTCCCTCTAATAATTGTTTCTCCCCCTTTCTTCAACTTCATCCTCTTTTCCTCATTCTTTACATTGCATTAGAAGTCTAGTTTGGGTGGAGATTTGTATGATCTAAGAGTTAAATTTTTTGTGATATCAACATGGGATTGAGTTTAAAAATCACCGAGTTCCAAATTTCATCAAGTCCAAAACTTTATCCAAGCTGAGACATCCTTACAAATTGATCATTAAGGTAGATCAAGTTATGCTACTCAATCCCCATTGAGATATGAAAGCTGAGATATCCTTACAAATTGATCATTGAGGTATATCAAGTTATGCTACTCGATCCCCATTGAGATATACTACTCACATCAAGGTGTTTTAAGGTGTATTGACTATTAAGGTGTACTACCAAAATGTACCACTCAACCCCCATTGAGTTGTATCAGGGTTGATGTTCATTAATTAGTAACAAGTTGACATGACACCTTGGTGCTTATAATAAACTATTGAGCCCTCAATTTTCATTAACTCATAGACATGAGGTGCCAACTAAAAAAATACATCATGAAATTCAAAGGGGGGTAAGGGAAATGTTTTATACAAAAATATGCAAGATTTTATAAAGCAAGGGTGGGGGACAAAGCTATATAAAATATATGCAAGTTCTACATACACAAAAGACACGTACCTATGAATGTGTACCTACATGTAGTTGAATAGGTAGGCAAAGTCTTATATAAAATATGCAAACCCAAGGACATATTTATAAGCCTTCATGAACAATATGATGTATTATGCAAGAAGGGAGGGATGGGGTCTATAGATCGAGGTTGTGTTTATGTAGAAATACACAAGAAATATTGAAGCATATGATCTTGAATTTGACCTTGACTGCATATGTTAGAATCCAAGAGCATGTGCCTAGCGTGCCCCCTGCCAAGACCGCTAGCACCTCACGGAAGTGCACAACCTTCATGGCCACTACAGAGGCTCTGGCATGTGTGTATGGTAGGTCCCCACCCCTGCCATAAGGCACCCTTGCCTAGCCAGCCCTCCAACCTCCAGAAAAGGCAAGCTTGGGGGAATTGAAGATAGGAGGGGTAACTTGGACTATTTATGTCCCTTCATCTTCCACACACCTTTGTATTTGGGATAATTCAACCCTTTCTCCTTCTTCTTATCCCCTTTGTCCATGAGAGATTTGCACCTCCAACACCCCCCTCCAATCGATCATGGAGAGAGGTGGCCGGGGATCAGACCCGGGCTCTGATACCATGTTAGAATCCAAGAGCATGTGCCTAGCGTGCCCCCTGCCAAGACCGCTAGCACCTCACGGAAGTGCACAACCTTCATGGCCACTACGGAGGCTTTGGCATGTGTGTATGGCAGGTCCCCACCCCTGCCATAAGGCACCCTTGCCTAGCCAGCCCTCCAACCTCCACAAAAGGCAAGCTTGGGGGAATTGAAGATAGGAGGGGTAACTTGGACTATTTATGTCCCTTCATCTTCCACACACCTTTGTATGTGGGATAATTCAACCCTTTCTCCTTCTTCTTATCCCCTTTGTCCATGAGAGATTTGCACCTCCAACAGCATAAAGACTTCTACAAATTATGAAAACTATAGGTCTATCAAGTCTTATGAACTACATAATAACTTGTAATGTATGAATTTTTATTGGTGGCATAAAAAGTTATGGATTTCATATTAAAGAAATCATGGCAATTTTACTGTTGCATAATTGGCCTAGGGTCTTAAAAGGCATTCTTGGGAAGGGGAAGTGGGGAGAAGTGCAACAAATTGAAAAAAAAAGTGCAGGTACAAACTGTAAGCATCATAACCATCTCATTATGTTGATCATTTTTGTATAGGGCACTTTAAGAAAATAAAATATTATTTTGACACCTATATGGTCATAATGGCCTTGAAAAAAGTTCCTTGCCTTATTGTATGACACACACATGACTGGAGAAGACCCAATGGATCCTTCTTGGTGAAACCAATTAGAGAAGCAAAATTTTAAGCCCGACTAGTTGCAAAGGGATTTTCTAAAGGGAAGAAATCTATGATGGTGGGTATCCAATATCAATTTTAGACCATCGTTGCAAAAATAAGGCCAATTAGTATCCTTAGTAGTGGGACAATTAGGCCATGAATTAGGTCGCATATTGGCCAATTAGTATCCATGGTAATGCGGGACTAGGGAAAAGAACCCATGAACTATATCACTTAGAGGATGAAAGCATATTGCCACTTGTGCAACATAATAGTTTCATAATAGATGCTCATCATAACTTAAATTGCATCATAGGTTACCCATTGAATAGACCAACTATGTATAGGTAATTTCATTGGATATATAGCATGAAAATTACCCCTAGATACTTTATAGAAGGTTCTAAACAACCAAGGCAAGATATTCATTTTGGATAAGGACAATCTTCTTGACACCCTATGCACCGATCTTTCCTAGATCTAACAGTTTAGACAAGAGTTCATCATTAGTCAATGCCAATCAAGGCTCACAAAGGAATGGTGCAATATAGCTAGGCTTTTAACATGCAATTTGATGGCAAAGAAGTATGTTAGCTAGATTTGTGAAAATATATAGGAACTAACCCAAAGAGGTAAGGGATGATGGTTACCATTCAATTATACCTTAGCTTGTGTAATGACGAATCTCATCACAACCTTGGTTTCTAAACGTAAGGTACCTTTTCAAAGGTTGTTAAGAGAAGCTCATGGTTCACAATTTAAACAATGAATCACCACACTAAACAATCTCGAAGATGGATCACAAAACTTTATTGTAGGTTTCATCCAAAGAATGATAAAGGAAAATTACTATACATGGGTATGCATTTGTAAGATTGTGCTTACACTTGGTGCGGGCACACATTAGACTCCCCCAATGCTCCATGTGGAAATATTTAAAGAACTTGATAGTCTCCACATTTTTTTTCCCACCACTAATCTTAGATTATTAATTTGGCTACCTTCTAAGTAGGCTAGAACAATCTAAGAATATATTCTGGAAGCTTTCACACAAGACATGTCAAACAAAGAAAAGCCTGCTATATACATCTAATGATATGGCCTAGATTTAAATGTAAGAACCTAAGAGCATCACACAATGGAGCAATCTATCAAGCTTTCCAAGATACTTGAACCAAAGTATGCTCACATCTCCATGCTTGATTAGAGTAGACCATATATGATCCTCTTGATAGGAATGAAACCAAGTGCATATTTCATCAATAGCTTCATTCCCCATATACCTAGGTGAAAAAAGAATGAAAATTTCTAAAGCCTATAGACCACTAGATAATATAGGGCAATGAGGTAGCACCATGCTAGATACTATGGACATCAAGAAACGTTGCATAGTTATAATGAGGTAGCACAACAGTAGACACTAAGACAAGAAGCATTGCAAAGTTTTAATGGATACTTACAAAAAAGAAATTGTGTGTTTTAAATGTGGTGAAAATGGATTCCATAGCACAAATATTGTATGCAATACATGATCTACATGTATAGCTAACCGCAGCATGGTAGTTGAATGAAGAGGAGTTAGTGAATGAGGTAGTTGATATGCTAGATGTGGGATTTCAAAGGGTCATAAGAGATTTCCTAGTGTTTAGAGAAGGATTTCTCTTTCTCTTATGAACCTAATGGATTTTTGTGCATAAATCCTGTTGATAGATCATAGACGAAGCTTCCAAGCGCCCTTTGTTACCCAATTCTCTAATGAGTCATTTTCACCAATTTACTATTTTTAGAAAAGTTATATTCTTAGTAAGTTGTGTTGAACTAGCCTCACACACTCCCTCAACCATGTCCCATTTTTCCTATAAAAGTGTGTAACTTAATATTTTTGGAAAATTACTATTTATAATAAGTGGTCATACACATTATATGAGCAATCAATAATACCTTAGTATACACCCCGAGTCACACCAACACTCCAATTTTGTTTTATATAGCACTAGAATAAGTCACTTACTATTTTTAGCAAACCACGATTTGTAGTAAGTTGACCTCTAGAGCCCCTCCACACACCCCAATCTCCAATATCGTATACTAGAGTGGTAGGAAATTCTAGGAATATTAAGGTTTGGTGGCCTATGGCAAGTCATATATGGGCCCCAAAGGAGTGCACCCAAGACTGTTTGAGAGGAGTTGTTAAGAAGAAGAACATGCAAAGATGTAATTTGTACAATGTTGTAGGAAAATTCAACCTTTGGTCACATCAATTTTGTAATATAGGTTGGCCATTTGTAAATAGGGCTATTGCTCCAAAGGGTTTAAGGGCTACCTCCTCCTTATATAAAAGGCATATAAGTTTAGAGTAATGTAATATAGGTTGGCCATTTGTAAATACGGCTATTGCTACAAAGGGTTTAAGGGCTACCTCCTCCTTGTATGAAAGGACATAAGTTTAGAGTAATGGAACCATTATGTGTGTCACATCTCTTGTTACAAATTAGGGCAACCATAGTAACTTATTAACCATAATGAACCCTTTGACTATGGTTACATACCATAGAGTAACTATAATGATCCTCCGAACTATGAATGAGTAACTATGATGAATGCTCTTAACAATGGTCACATGCCATAGCATAATGAATTAGTCAAAAGAAGACTAATCAGAATGAAGGGCAAGTTATGCCCAAGGTCAAGAACACTAAGACCATACAAATCTTAACCATGAATAAAGGTTGAGAAGAAAGATGAATGAGATGATTTGGACTAACCCCATAAAGAATTGGATTGATGATGATGATGTTGGCAGGTCCACATGAAGCCTTATGACATGATGATGACTAGACCTCGACTATGCCTCATGATGATTGATCTCGATGACCGTGACTTGATACTTGATGATGAAGACACATTGTGGATGTGCATGAACGATCAAGACGTAATAAAGGGGTAAGAAATGAAAGGTATATGATTTGAATTATGATGAATTATGAATTATGTTTTTGAAGCATATTAGCAAAGTACTAATATGATTATGGTGAAAGAATTGTGATGGCAAGTACCTTGAACACTTCCCCTAATTTTGATATCGCTTGATGAGCCACTTTGCCATTGTTTACACTACAAGTGAATTGGAAATGTTGCCAAGAGAACACAAAAATCCAAATCTGAATCGGAACTCAATTCGGAGTTCTTTAGCCCAAGATATGGGCATTTGAACCAATTAAAGGATTTTTGAGGAGAAGGCTAGAGAGGACTCAAAGTGGTCAATTAATTATGACCATTAGATCTAGGGATTTAATCCCAACCATTCAAAAGAACATGATGAACTAAACTAAGAGCAAACTAAACTAAACTAGAACCAACTAAGTGTAACTACCAGTTACTCCCAGTTGGTAGCACCAAAACCATGTTCCACCAAAACCATTACCTCTCATACCATGTCCCACAATACTATGGGGCTATACCATGTTCTAAAACCATGGGTTCCCAACCAAACTAAGAGGAAACTGGATGAAACTCAAGGGAAACTAAGTTAGATCCTAATTGAAAAATATCTATATAAAGAGGGGCTCCCACACTCATTTCAGGACCCCAAACATGTACCGAAACTCTGTCTTTGGATCTAACTCACCTCCCCACTCTCTCTCTTGGTGTCCAAGACTCTTTTCTCCCATCCCACTTTCTTTTCCCTTTCACCTCTTGGAATTATGGAAACCTCTCCAAGTGACAGGTATGAAAGAAGGTGATTTCCCTTAAAATAGGAAAAGAAAGATGTTGTGAATTGGTAAGTCGCTTAAGGGAATGATGGAGATAATATTTTTTTCTATCCCCTTTGAAAGGATTGCACAAAGAAAATGAAATGATGTGATTTTATCTTTGGAAAAAGGACATGAAGGGAATGATTGAACTTTGAAAAGGATTGAAAGCACATGGGATGTGATACTTGAATCGTGCATGGCTATGTTCCTATGAATGATGAAATATGTTTCTAGGAATGATGGAATATGATAGATATTTTCAAGAAAGAGAATGAAAGATTAATGACAAATTATTGTTTGATACTCCTCCCCTTAGTTGTTGTGTTACAATAACCATGACTCAAAGCATATGACTATGACCAAGCTTTAGTCAATCGAAGAATATGACTATGACTATGACGAGGCTCTAGTCGATTCAAGAATCCCTTATGATAGACTTGGGAAATGGAATCCATGAATAAGAAATTCCCAATCTGAAGTTGAGAAAGCCTCCACCTTTGTGTATATTCCCCCTTTGTGTATGTTTATACCAAGTGCTCATCTCATTAAAAACAACATCTCTGCTCACTGTAAACTTATGCATAGAAGGGTTATAGCATCTATACCATTTCTGCTGCAGAGAATAACCAATAAAGATGCACTTCTCAACTTTTGGATCCAACTTGGATCTCAACTCATATGGTACATGAACATATGCAATGTAACCAAAAACTTTCAAATGAGAAATATCTGGTTTCCTACCAGTATACCTCTCCTTTGGCGTCATGCCATGTATTGCTGCATTGGGAGTTCTGTTCATTATGTACACTGCTTTAGCAACTGCTTCAGCCCAATAGTAATCTAGCAGGTCTTTTTCATTGAGCATGGCACGAGATACCTCTCCAATATGCCTATTTTTCCTTTCTGCAAGTCCATTTTGCTGTGGGGTATGACTGCATGAATACTGCTGCTTTATGCCATGCTCCTGTAGGAAATTTGCAAACTCATTTGAGAGGTATTCTCCCCCTCCATCTGACCTTAGGCATTTTATTTGCAGGCCTATTTCTTTTTCAACCATAGCTTTAAAAGCTTTGAAATGCCCAAACACTTCACTTTTCTTTTTCATAAAATACACCCAAACTTTTCTGTTGTAGTCATCAATAAAAGTGACAAAATAATTACAGCCTCCAATAGATGCACTTTAGTAGTCCAGACATCAGAGTGGATTAATTCCAATTGCCTCTTACTCTCTTGAACATGTCTAGGAAATGGTTTCCTTGCCTGTTTTCCAAATTGACAGGCTTCACATACCTTATGCATTCTGCAACCTTAAACTTAGGCAATCCTGCAATAATATTTTGGGCCTGCATCATGACCAATGCGTTTATGCCAGATATTAATATCTGCAACTGCATCGGTCCCATGTGCAAACATTGCTGCACTCAATTCAGGCATATCCACATCCAACATAAACATCCTGCCCTTCTTCTTTCCTTTTGCCATCAAGCGACCTTTATTTTTCATATCCAAAGCATCCATGAGGATTAAATCTGACCTGAAAGCCCTGCTCAACCATTTGACCAATAGAAACTAGGTTCTTGGTGATATTAGGAACATGAAATACATCAGACAAGTATTTCTTTTTCCCATCCTGCATAGACAAAGGAATTTTACCAATCTGCATAACAGGATGTGTAGTATCATCACTAGTCTCCACAAATCTTGGTCTTTCCATTTTTCTTGCATCCTGCATCCATTCTGCATGACCTGTCATGTGGTTTGACGCACTCGAGTCAACATACCACACATCATTGCTTTCTTTTGCACTTGTCATAGAATTAGTCATGTGCTGCACCACAAACAGATGCTCATTTCTGTCATCACCTTGTCTACTAGAGGACGCATAATTGCCTTGCTGCAATTTTCCACTCATGATGTCATTTTGCTTTTTATAGCAATCTTTAACCATATGACCCATTTTACCATAGTAGTGGCATTCAGCATTGCTGTTTGCATTTTGGCCTCTCTGCCATCCACCACGATCTCTTTGGCTCCCCCTGCCTCTGAAGTTACCACATCTTCCTCCATAGGACTGGTTTTCTTGAATTTGCTGCATATTCTGATTTCTACCACGGCCTCCAAATCGGCCTGCTCTACCTCTTTCTCTGCCTCTTCTTGCATTTGAATAGAAGACAGTTTCTTTTGAGGTTCCTCTTGAAGAAGATGCACCACCATTTCTCTGTTCTTCAAAAATTAGAAGAGCAATCAACTCTTCAAAATCAGGAAAATTCTCATGGATGGCAACGGATGTCCAAAACTGTGCATAATCCTTTGCTAGACCATTCAAGGTCACAGAAACCAAATCATCATCTTCCACTGGTGACCCAATGGAAGCAAGTGCATCTGTAACCTTCTTCACCTTCATGTGGTAGTCATTGATGCTCATATTTTCTCTCTGCACATTATGTAACTCTTGCTTGAGTTGCATTTTCCTAGCCTCTGCGTATTTGTGCTATACATTTTTGTCAAAGTGTCCCACGCGTCCTTCGACATGCTTGCATCCTTAATATGCACAATCATAGAATCTAAAATACTAATAGACAGCCAGTACATAACTTTTCTGGCTCTCTCATGCCAGCCTTTAAATGCCTGCATTATGTTTTGCATGCTATGGCAATGAGGAGGATAGGACAAAGACCCAAATTTAACATGGAATCTACAAAGGGTGTGGCTTCCATGATGAGGATCAACTTAGCTGGGAACTTGCTTCCACATTACTTGCACATTGTCCATCATTCTAGAAAGGTAAGCACGGGAGGTGCATGGCGTGGCTCTCTTGAAAAGAGTCCTACTTTCTTACTTATGTTCTTGGAAATGTTGTGTCCTCCACATGGCTCCATTCTTGAGTTGGGGGCAGGGACTTGGCCAAGATTGGAGGGCTGGACTACATTCTGGTCGCTCTTGCTTGATGATAGACAATGACTTAGAGAGATGTACTTGTCTACTGGCAGGAGTGGTGGATGCTATTTATGCAAGTGTGGGATCGTCTACACAGCAGCATGTGCTCATGGACGTCGATGCTAAGGAGGAAGAGATCAATGTTGCTCTGCCATT